>NC_021166.2:38178922-38202784 GCF_000331145.2 Cicer arietinum | reverse complement strand
TTGTTGAGATGGAAAAACGCTTTGTAAAAAGTGATAAGGCTGAAACAAGTTCTTTGCTTCAGAATTTAATTTCCATGAAGTATCAAGGCAAGGGAAATATAAGAGAGCACATTATGATGATGTCCAACATTGCTTCTAAGCTTAAAGGTCTAAAGCTTGAGTTGTCAGATGACTTACTCATTCATTTAGTATTGCTGTCTCTTCCTTCGCAATTCAGTCAGTTTAAGGTGACTTATAATTGTCAAAAGGAGAAATGGACTCTTAATGAGCTCATTTCATTATGTGTGCAAGAAGAGGACAGGCTGAAGCAAGATAGGACTGAAAGTGCTCACTTTACTAGCATCTCTAAAGACAAGGGCAAAAGGAAAAGAATTGAGGAGCCCAAGAACAAAGCTGCTGCTAAGGGTCCAGAACAAAAGAAGCAGACTAAGGATAACAACTGCTTCTTCTGCAGGAGTTCTGGACACGTGAAGAAGGATTGTGCCAAATATCACGCTTGGCGTGTTAAGAAAGGTATGATTCTGTCTTTGGTCTGTTCTGAGGTTAATTTAGCTTCAGTACCTAGAAACACTTGGTGGTTAGACTCTGGTGCAACTACTAACATCAGTGTTTCAATGCAGGGTTGCCTGAACTTCCGAAAGCCTAGTGATACTGAAAGATGGATCTATGTAGGAGATGGGAAGAAGGTAGAAGTTGAAGCCATAGGAAAATTTAGATTATTATTAAGTTCCGGTCATTATTTGGATTTAAAAGACACTTTTGTTGTACCGTCATTTAGACGGAATTTGATCTCTATTTCTTATTTGGACAAATCAGGATATTATTGTTCATTCGGGAATAAAGAATTTACTTTGTCTTTAAATTCGAATGTTGTTGGAACCGGTTTACTTTCTGGTTATGATAATCTTTATTTGTTGGAAACTGTGGCTAACTATAATGAAACCTTGAATGTGGAATCACGTGGTACTAAGCGGAAAATTGACAATTTCAATTCAGGGGTGCTTTGGCACAAGCGTCTAGGTCACATCTCTAAAAATAGAGTTGAACGACTTGTGTCAGATGGAATTTTAGATTCCATTGACTTCACAGACTTTAACGTTTGTGTAGCATGCATTAAAGGAAAACAGACTAAAGATAAGAAATTAGGCGCATATAGAGCTACAGACGTCTTAGAATTGATACATACGGACATCTGTGGGCCATTTCCAACTCCTTCTTGGAATGGTCAACAATATTTTATATCATTCATAGACGATTATTCTAGATATGCCTACCTTTACCTAATTCACGAAAAGTCCCAATCAATAGACGTGTTCAAATCCTTTAAGGCAGAAGTTGAGAATCAACTTAATAAAAGAATTAAAAAGGTCAAATCTGATCGTGGTGGTGAATACTACGGCAGATATGACGGTTCAGGTGAACAACGTCCGGGACCATTTGCCAAATACCTAGAGGAATGTGGAATCGTCCCACAATACACTATGCCGGGGTCACCCAGCATGAATGGTGTAGCTGAAAGACGAAACAGGACTCTTAAGGATATGGTAAGGAGTATGATTTGTCATTCCACCTTGCCAGAGTCACTCTGGGGAGAGGCATTAAAAACAGCAGCATACATTCTTAATAGAGTACCAACTAAGGCAGCGGCTAAAACACCTTATGAGCTTTGGATTGGGCGTAAGCCTAGTCTGAAGCACCTTCATGTTTGGGGATGTCCAGCTGAGGCAAGGCCTTATAGGCCGAATGAAAAGAAATTTGAACCCCGAACAATTAGCAGCTATTTTATAGGGTACTCAGAAAAATCAAGGGGCTATAAATTTTATGATCCTAATTTGAGAACAATTTTTGAGACGGGAACGGCAACGTTCTTTGAGGATATTGAGTTTGGGGGGAAGATTAAGGTTAAAGATTTTGTCTTTGAGGAAGAATCGGTAACAATTCCAGAACTGATTCTTCCACCAATTGACTTTCCCATTATTGAACAAACTCAAGATGATCTGGTTGTTCAGGAAGAACAAAATCCAGATCAAATTCAAGATCCTCAAGAACAAGTGCCTCAAGAGCCAGCTCCATTGCGGAGATCCACTAGAGAAAGGAAAAATGCTATTTCGGATGATTATGTAGTATTTATCAATGAGGTAGAGGAAAATGTTGGCATGACGGAAGACGACCCAGTCAACTTTCATCAAGCCATGCAAGATTCTCGTTCAGATAAGTGGATCGAAGCAATGAATGAGGAGTACAAGTCTATGCAAGACAATTCAGTTTGGGAACTTATCCCATTACCTGAAGGAAAGAAACCCATTGGTTGCAAATGGATTTTTAAAACCAAGCGGGATTCCAATGGTAATGTGGAGAGATATAAGGCACGTCTTGTAGCTAAGGGTTATACTCAAAAGGAAGGGATTGATTATAAAGAGACTTTCTCTCCGGTTTCATCGAAGGACTCTTTAAGAATAATCATGGCTCTTGTTGCTCACTTTAATTTGGAGCTTCATCAAATGGATGTAAAAACAGCTTTTCTCAATGGCGACATTGATGAGACGATCTATATGGTGCAGCCAGAAAACTTTGTGTTGGGAGACCCAAAGAATATGGTGTGCAAACTAAGAAAATCCATTTATGGGCTAAAACAAGCTTCTCGTCAATGGTACCATAAATTTCATCAAGTAATTCTCTCATTTGGTTTTGAGATGAATACAGTTGATGATTGTGTGTATCATAAGTTCAGTGGGAGCAGACATATTTTCCTGGTCTTGTATGTTGATGACATACTGCTTGCCACTAACGATATAGGCATGTTGCACGAAACTAAGAAATTTCTATCAAAGCATTTTGAGATGAAAGATCTTGGTGACGCCTCTTTTGTATTAGGAATTCAGATACACCGAGACAGATCTCGAGGTATTCTTGGATTGTCACAAAAGAGCTATATCGATAAGGTTCTCAAAAGGTTTGGGTTACAGGATTGCAAACCAGGGGACACCCCAGTTGCTAAGGGAGACAAGTTTAGTCTCAAACAGTGCCCTAAGGGAAGTTTGGAAATTCAAGAAATGCAAAAGATCCCTTATGCTTCAGCTGTAGGGAGTCTTATGTATGCCCAAGTATGTACGCGTCCAGACATAGCGTTCATAGTAGGGATTTTAGGCAGATATTTAAGCAATCCAGGTCTTGACCATTGGAAAGCAGCCAAGAGGGTCATGAGATATTTGAAGAGAACAAGAAACTACATGCTCACATATAGGAGGTCAGACCAGTTAGAGATCACTGGGTACTCTGACTCGGATTTTGCGGGATGCCAAGACAGCTTAAGATCAACTTCAGGCTATGTCTTTCTGTTAGCTGGTGGAGCAGTTTCTTGGCGTAGTGCCAAGCAAGGTCTTACTGCTTCATCAACCATGGCAGCAGAATTCGTAGCAATTCATGAGGCATCTGACCAGGGCATTTGGCTGAGAAATTTTGTCACGGGGCTGCAAATAGTTGAAGGGATTGAAAGACCACTCAAGTTGTATTGTGACAATAGATCAGCAGTCCTGTATTCTAACAATAATAGGAGCTCAACCAAGTCAAAGCACATTGACATTAAGTTCCTAGTTGTTAAAGAGAAGGTACAAAGTGGACAGATATCCATAGAACACTTAAGGACAAACTCCATGATTGCGGATCCACTCACTAAAGGTCTACCACCCAAGGTCTTTCATGAGCATACTGCTCACATGGGTGTGCTACAGTTTGAGGAATCTTGATTTTAGTGGGAGTTTCGTCCATTATGTAATTCATGTTCTATGTTTAATTGTAAAGTACAAATACATTGTATTTGGACTTTCTGATCAGAAATAAAGTTTAAAGTATTCAGTTTTTGGTTACTTTGTACATTTAAGTTATGGTATGATCTCATTCGATAAAGTAGGACCAGTTGAAAATTGACATGCATTGACCAACTTCATGTAATTTTCATGCTACACTTTTCATAATGGGTCTATGTCATTTAGTTGTGTCAGTACGGGTGATCATTGATGGGTTTAGTTATGCTTATTATGACGAAAGCCTCTTTGGTTCCATGTGCTGATATGATTAATGGACGGGACAATTTGGATTATACTCAAGGTAATTATAATGACATTTTTGACGTCATAAAGTCTAACACACTCCTAAGGATACATGTGTGACCAGTGGGAGATTGTAAGATTTATGGGTCACATATGTAATTAATTAATAAAGTGTGTTAGGGTCATTATATAATTAGCCAATAAACTGGGGGTCAAATAATATATAATAGTTTATGGCTAAAGAGCATAATAGTTATGAAAATTAATAGTGTAGATACCAGACAGTTTCTAATTTAATGAGGGGCTGAATTGGAAATACTGCAATTTGGGATATAACTAATAATAGTTATATATAGGGGTAATGGTCCCCAAGGCAAACACAACAAGACTATTCAGTTTCAAAACCCTAAAAGAGAAAACTCTCTGGTTCTCTCTATCCCCATCAAGAGAGCAAGGTCTTCAGGGTGTTTTGCTGAGGAAGATCACCCAACCCATTGGCTCTATCATCATCATCTCAGGATTTCATTAATGGCAATTCCCACAGGTACGCTTCCGCCTTTGGCTATTCATCATGTAATTGACATGGATTGTTGAGCACAACGTTATTAAGGTTTTTCCAACATGACAAACTTAAAATGTCTGAAATACTCATATCTCTGTAGCTATGACGTTGACGACGCCAAAATCGTTGATTGAATTTGCATTTGATCGAAGCTAATCGATTAATCTGAACCAAAGAACACCGTAATAATGCGAGAAGTCAAAATGCTTCACAAAAATGATAAATAAACATTACATAACACCACACTAAGACGACAAAATAAAAGGGAGGAGAGTTGCATGCGGCTAACCTAATTTTATGTTACATTTAAATATTAATTTATATTATTAATTATTAAATATATGAAATGTTAGTTTATTTATGTTTTATTATGTGAAACTCAAATAATATATTAAGGTTATAGGCAGGAGATTATCTTTTAATCTTAAAAATTAAATCCATAATAATAAAAATTAAACAAGATTTTAATCTTCATAAAAAAATTCTCAAATTTGTAATCCGTAAAACTTTTTTTAGTCACTTTTAATTTTTATTTTACAAATTTTTATAATGAATTAACATATTTTTGTCCTAAAAACGTCTTTATAAAAATTCAAAATAAAGACTAAACATAAATAAAAGATTTTTTTAGAGTAAAACATATTTTATTTTATTATATTATAGGTTAAATTACATTCGTGATCCTTTAACTTAATTTCAGGTAACGTTTTAGTCTTTTATCTTCTTTTTTTCCCGATTTAGTCATTTACTCCTAATAATATCAAATAACGTATGAAAATATGAGTTTATTTGAAGATTTGCGTTACGGATTTGATGAAATTTGTATTATATTAAAGAATATAATTAATTTTATGAGTTTTGATTGAATTTTTTTTTGAATTTTTGTTTAAAAAGGGATAACGTTGTTGAAATTTTAAAACATAAAATATCAAATTGTCATTTAAAATTAAAATAAAGGACTAAGTCGGAAAAAAAAAAAGATAAATGACTAAAACGTTACCTGAATTTAAGTTAATGGACCACGAATGTAATTTAGTCTGTATTATATTAAGAATTTGAAACATTTTATTGGTGAAATCCTGTTGTGCTAGATGCACATGGCAATCACAAGCTTCTCAACATTAAGCACATCACAATCCTTCTCTCCTAAGTAATAATAATTTCTACCTTCAAAGTAACTTTTGCTCCATAATGAGTTTTCTTTGTTGACTCTTCAATTTGTCCAATTTTTCTTTGCAATACTTTGTATAAAAGTGTATATGCAATTAAGTCACTACCATTAGGATTATTTATTCCATAAAAATTCACATGTTTATGTTTATTTAATTGGAGATATTACTAACATTTGCTTCAAGATCAACATTAACAAAACAAAATCTTCGTCGTATCAACATCGTAATTATGTTGTCCCATTCCAAAGCCTTTCCTACAAAAACAAAAAAGAAAAATATTTTTTCTACACCAACGATCTCTCAACATTACTATGGCTAGTAAACTATCAACAACGACTTCGATTATTCCAATGCTACAAAGGCATGTCTTTGTTTGTTTCCATAATTGTTTCCATAATTGGTGTCCTAAATGGTAAAACTGACAATTCAAGGACAAACAAAAGAGCACCACCTAGTGAAGTTGAAGAAAGATCAAAACTTTTAATTTAAAAATTTATCTGAACTTGTCACATTAGTAACCATTATATTATCATAAAAAAAATACAATTATAGGCACATCAATATTATAAAAGCCAAATCTAAAGAATTTAGTTGAAAAAAAAAAAGTAAATCATCAAATGAACTATGAACTAAAAACGCATTACAAAGCAGAAATCGAAGACCTAGAACAAAAGGGTCTAATAACAAAATCTAGATCCCCTTGGAGTTGTGCAGCCTTCTATGTGAATAAAAATTCTGAAATAGAAAGAGGTACACATAGGTTAGTAATAAACTACAAACCTTTAAACAAAGCTTTAAAATGGATTTGATACCCGATTCCAAATAAAAAATATCTTTTACAAAAATTGCATTCCTCATCTGTATTTTCAAAATTCGACACGAAATCAGGATTTTGGCAAATACAAATTGATCCAAAAGACCGATATAAAACAGCGTTCACTGTCCCTTTTGGCCAATATGAATGGATAGTAATGCCCTTTGGATTAAAAAATGCTCCTTCAGAATTTCAAAGAATTATGAACGAAATTTTTAATCCATTTTCAAAATTTTGCATTGTTTATATTGATGATGTTTTAATTTTTCCAGAAACCATTAAACAACATTTCAAACACCTTAGAATATTCTTAATGATCACTAACAAAAATGGAATGGTTGTTTCAAAATCCAAATTTTCACTTTTTCAAACATTATATCTCTCAAGGTACTATCACCCCTATTGAAAGGTCCTGAAGTTTCGCGGATAAATTTCCTACCAAAATTCTTGACAAAACACAATTACAAAGATTTTTAGGAAGTTTGAACTATGTACTAGATTTTTGTCCTAACATTAATAGGATAGCAAAACCTCTCCATGATAGATTAAAGGAAAAAACATGTCGCATGGTTAGAAGAGCATAGCAAAATAATTCAAATAATCAAAAAACAGGTTAAAGAAATACCCTGCTTACATTTAGCTGACCCATTAGCCCAAAAAATTGTTGAAACATATGCATCAGATATAGGATATGGGGGTATTCTTAAATAAAAAACAAATAACAAAGAATGCATTGTATAGTTTACATCTGCACACTAGAATGATTGCCAAAAGAATTACTCTACAATCAAAAAAGAAATTCTTTCAATTGTCATGTGCATTACAAAATTTTAAAGTGATTTACTCAACCAAAATTTTTTACTTCGAATTGATTGTAAATCTGCAAAAGAAGTTTTACAAAAAGATGTTCAAAACATTACATCAAAACAAATTTTTGCCAAATGACAAGCAATCCTTAGTATTTTTTATTTTGAAATTGAATTAATTAAAGGAGATCAAAACTCAATACCAGATTTTCTAACTAGAGAATTTCTCCAAAACACGACTTGAGTGATGCCCAGAAAATCTAAAAGAATTGAGGTCCAACAGGATCAACCACAAGAAAACTCAAAACCCATCTCATCTGCAAAACCCATCAGGTCTTGGGCACAAGCTGTCGAAGAAGATGAAGCCCAAAACCAAATTCAATAATGGCTTGCCAGCCAACAAATAGCTGGACCTGATAATTTCCAAGAGATAAAAAAACTCAATTGAAGAAAACCTTCAACTCCAAAAAATTGCAAAACTCCACAGGCTCCAAAAAGAGATTGAATCTCTCCAAATAGAACTGCCATCTCTTCTGGGACAAGAAAGGGGAGAATCTTCAAAAACCCCTTCTCAAAAAATTATTTCAAAACCTTCACAAGAGGGACCATCCTGTAAAATGATTTCAAAACTCTCACAAGGAGAAACATCAAAAATTATTTTAAATCCAAATGATTATCGTATTACTTTGTTTAAACCAAAATCTGAGTATTTTGTCTAAACAGAATATCAAAACATTTGGAGAATCGAGGATCACTTTTATAATAAAAATCCTTAATTGGTCATCTCAAAGATTTTTCCAAAAGGCTGGTTTTTCAAACCATGGGATTTATCAAAACCTCAATCTTACTATAAATCTATTCTTAAATGTACAAGATCTGTAACAATTCAAGACAACCCAAAAGAAGGCCTAGTAGCCTATTCAACTGCCAAAATCCACAAAATCATCCCACCTTCAGAATGGGGATAAAAAACTTTTACACACCGAAACAGTTCCCACTTGATTTCAAAACCACAATAACCCATTGTAGGACTTTCAATTACTGGAACTATCAACAAGCCTGGTACAATGTTTTCCTCATTCAAAACCAGAAATTCAGTCATACTTGGCTATTTTTCTTTAACCTTACATGGAACCTTCCAAAATCCATCAATGGTTTGCCCATTGGTGGAAATTCTATGGCTCCATTCCAAATATCTTGATACCGAAAGTACAAGATAGCTTCCAATTATACAAAACCCATTACAAACCAACAGACAAAGAACACATTTTCCCCCTTTGATGCTATTATCTACCAAATTCTTTTTACCATGGGTATTAGCCTGGTATTTTGAAATTGACCAAAAAGAGGCCTAAACAATCCTCGTCAGAAGATTCAAAGTCAGATGGTGGATAAAATTCTCTATTCCACCAAGTATCACAAAACAAGTTGTGTCGACATGGCTCCAAAGGCAAGGAATGAAGAAACCAAACCCAATGACAACTCAATTCTTGGCCCAAAAATCATTTGCCCAAACGCAATTAGCAGCGGCAAAATCCGAAGAGGAATACTTTGACATCATGGCCCAACTTCTCAAAAGCAATGCCCAATCCTCAAAAACTTCCTCAGGCAGCACTTCAGAAGACACCATTAATTTGGAAAATGACAACGAAGACGACTGTTTTGGCATCTTGTTACCCATAAAATGAATACAATGGCCCATATAAAAAAAAAGTCTACCATATCATGTAATGGGCCTAGCCCAAATTTGATTGCGAACTTAACAAAAAAATAGTCTAGCATATCATGTAACGGGTCTAGCCCAAAATTGATTTCGGACTAAAAAAAAAACCCCGACAAACGAATATTTTCTTTCTGAAAAGCAAAAAGCAAAAGGAAAAAGTTTTTTGGCACTTGTCTGCCATCTGCACCAAAAGTCAAAAGTGGCACCGAAAGTAGAAAGAATCTCATCATTTCTTCCACTTCATAGTGCAGCAGAAACGGGATCCTTTCCCTATATAAGGAAGGCTCCTCTTCAGTTCAAAATCAATGTTGAATACAACGAGCAATATTCTCTTAGAAATTTTGAGTGTCTCCAATACTTCAAAAACTTGTAATATTTTATTTTCAGTATTCCAAAACTATTGTAAGTATTAATCATGTATTAATCTTATTCATGTTTTAATATCTTGCATTGTTATCTTCTTTCTACATACTAAGTATGCTCTACACCTGCAAATCAGGCTGATCTTGTGCATCAGAAACTCTGATTATTTATTTTTATTTATTATGAACATTTGTTATTTCCAACTAGTTTTTCAAATTGTCTTTTTATTAACAATAGACTTAGATTGGTTTCTTGACGATTTACCAGCATTCAACTTTTATAGCTTATGGGTCTAGTTTTATTTTGTTGAATTAGCATTTGCTTTATATAAATTTAAACCATTATCTACTTTTCTTCAACAGTAATTCAGAACTTTCAATACTTACCCTTTAATCTAGGACGTTAGTGGTATATAAAACCTCTTATGTTGGAGATACTTACCCTATATCTCATATTTATACTCATATTCTACATTTTAATTAAAATCTAATTTTACTCTTTTATAAAATTAAAAAAACTAATTATGTTTTGAGACACATTTGTATTATGAAAAACTTTAAATAAAAAAAACAATTCAGTAGTGTTCAGAAAACTTTAAAAAAATTCTATAACACAAATTTTGAATTTAAAAAATATAATTGTGTACCATAAATATTTTTTTTAAGTTTTTCGAAACAAATGTGTTTTGAAAAATTTGAAAATAATTTTCTGATACACAAAATTTGAATTTTCTAAAATATATTATGTTATGGAAAAAAAAATTAATCAAATTTTTCAATACATAATTGTGTTTTAGAAAACAAAAAATATTTTTTAGTATACAAAATTCAAAATTTTTGAAACACATTTGTGTTTTAAAAAAATTTGTTTAACTTTTTCTAAATTCAATTGAATTTAGAAAGGTAAAAAAAAGTTTTTTTTTAAACTAAAAAAAGTAAAATAGATCATTTTAATGTGAAAATAGAAATATAAATATAGAAGTATAGGTATAGTTTGGATGGACGTTATATTGTATTATTAATTAAAAATATTGAGACAATATCTTAAGACAACTGGTGTGTTTTAGATGTGGCTACCATATAGTAACCATTCAATGGAGGAAATTGTGCCTACTTATATAGTGGTTTTTAAATGTAACAACGTGAGCTAGTCTAGTCTAGTCATAAAATATTGGTCTAATGTAACCACTTCCAAGTTCCAATCACCACCGATATTATTAATTAAATATTTAAATGGATAATAAATAATTTTTATTTAACAATTAGATTACTTATAATTAAATTAAAAAAATAGTTTTTAAATACCAAAAAAAATTCAATTTATTACCAAAAAATGGAAGTAAAAGAATGTTTCAGTTTTTTTAAATAATAAATAAATTTATTTTCGTAAACTATTTATTTTTTAAATATAAAAAACAGGTTATTTTAAATAATATAAAAGACACCATTTTTTTGTAAAAGAAGTAAAATTATTTTTAAATTTGTAAAAGTTATTTTTCAGAACAATTATAATAATATTTTTTAAAGTCGTTTATATTATAAATTTATAATAAAAAATATAAATATAATCTATTGGATGTAAATAAAAATAAGATTGTAATCCATTGACTTTGAAAAAAATTGTAGGATGGATTGGATTCATCCTTATCATTAAATGAATGGATGGATTCCAAACTATTAACTAATTTTTAATTTTGTTGATATAATGGATGATAAGTTAATGGATTGAATTGTCACTCTTATTAATAACACTCTTTTAAGCATACCCATCAATCCAACATTTTTCTTAGAAAATAATCAATTTGAGACACCTAATTTAACTAAAAACATGGATCAAATACTAAGAATTGCAGGACATAAATTCTCTCATGTAAGAAAAAATACTAACATAATAACTAATTATTATTTTTGACTTTCTTAAAAGAAAAATAACATAGACCAAATCAAAAAAATGTAACGCTGCTACTTTTTTATGGTCAAAATGTAACATTGCTAACTATGAAGTCCCTGATACATAGTGTGGGTGCAATACGAAACAAATATGTATCTAATGTAGATACAGAAAATTCTTAAAATTTAAGATATGATATATGTCAACAAATTTATAAATAAATAAATAAAGTTATATACATATAGAATATTAATTATAAAGAAAGAGACATTGAATATATATAACTATAATGATTACAATTTAAAAAAGATAAAAAATAAAATAACACTTGTGATCCAAACACAAATCGTAGAGCTTTTATCTAAATCATAGTATACTTTAACCTATGTTAAGATATATGAACAAAAGCATCATTGAAAAATGTAAAAACTAAAATAAAAACTAGTTTAAAATACATCTTATAACTTTTACTCTAATCTGTCAAAAAGAAATGTAAAAGGTAATAGTATTAAGTTTTATACACCTATATCCTCATCCACTCTCATATGTATCCAATAAAATATTTAAAACAAAAATAAAAAATTACCATTACTCATATGTATCCGAATTATCCTAAGAGTAATGGTAATTTTTTATTTTTGGTTCAAGCACATGAATACAAATATAACATATAAGAAACTAACACTTGAGGGGGGAGATTGTTTAGTTCAAGTGTGTTGGGTTCAAGCACATGAATATTAATTGATCAGATCAAATGTCCAAATCTAAGGTGCTTGCTTGATTACAAATAATATTTACCGTCATTTTCCAAAACTATAAACATGAAGCCCTCGGATCTTTTTCACCACAAATAAAATTAATCACCTTTGGATTCAGATTTTACCGAGAAACTTCTGGCTTCTTCATCAGTAACATCACTGTATTGTTAAAATAAAGAACAATTATGATATGATAAAGAGAAAAATCACACTAATATAAATTAAATCATAAGAGATCATGCAAAAAAACCTGTCTATAGCTTCTGTTTTGGAGATCAATGTGAGTCCCTTAGAAGCAAGATATTCACAGAAACTTTGAAGGTTTTTCTCTTGGCAGAATTTGCAGACATATTTAAGAAAATCGTTGAACAGTTTCGGTTCCTTCACAGAAAAAGTTTGTGAAACTCAGCATGTTACCATGAATCTCAATACAAACAAGAAGTATAGGAAGATTAAAGAAACAAATTCAGAGAGGAATAAGATAACAAATATATCACAAGTTAAGGATCCGTTTTTAACATATTAAAAAGTAATAATTTTTTTACGTTTTAGAGATTTAAAAAAAAAGGCAGAAATTGTTATGTTTGCTTACCTTAATGAAAATTACTTTAAAAAATCATCTACCAAATTGATAGCAGCTTTGTTTTTTTATAAGCACTCAACAGCGTCTTATTTGAAGCAGTTTTTAGATTATTTTTTTAGATTCTCATTTTCTTAAAAATTTGTAACCAACGGATGAAATCTCTTAAAAATGATTATTTTAAAAACAAATATTGATTTTTTTCTTAAAAAGACTGTAACTAGAGAAGTTTTAACTTCTTTTTTTGCGTGCAAGAGGAAGGTAGATGGATTACCTGTTCAAGGATGCAGCCCTTGCGAAGCGCAACTAAACATTCCAAGGCTTTGTTATAATTATCACCTTCATGAGAGTCCTCTACTAGATCAAATATTTTATTTTTCATATCCTTGATTGCTGTTAGAATCCAATCAGGGCTGTCTCGGCGGGAAATCATGGCTTCAAAATCTTGGACAGGAGTCAGATCCCCGATTTTCTCAACTTTAATAGATGTATATTCAATGAGATTTGCAACAGGCTGTGCTGTAATGTTTTCTTTACCCTCTTCATCACTTATCTTTTCTCGCAATGAATGCCTTGGCCTTTTCTGCATCGAGACATTTTGAATGTAAAACACGTCTGAGGTTAAAAATGACTATGAGCCAAGTAAGCATTTATTCTTACCAAGGGATTTCCCTGCAGCTCAAAAGACCTACGAAACAAGTCAGTGATGGATTGGTTTCGCAAAACCAAGTCAGTATCAGGCTCCGTGATTTTTCTGAGTGTGTAATCGAGAGGAGGTACCGCGGCATCTGGATGATTAGATTTCAGATCAAGATAATGAAAAAAGCGCTGAAAAGATACAAGAAAATATCTGTTAGCTTTAGCTTAACACTTTTTTATTTTTTTTTTTTTTATTTTTATTTTTTTTTTATTTCTGAGAGATTTAGTTAGAAAGAATTAAGAAATTAGGCATAATTTCTCCAAATCATACAGCATCGAGTACTAACTATAGCCAACGAGGCATGCCAAATGCAGATTCATAGTTCAAGTAACAATCATAAGACAAAAAATCCAATGTCAGAAACCAAACCTCAAGCGAAAAATCGGTAAGGAAAATGAAACATGGAAAAAGAAATGAATAAAGAAGGAAGGAGTTAAACTAGAAACAGATATGTGGATAGAATATGTACCGCGAGTACTGGATTTGATGTAAAGTCAGGAATCAAAATTTCCTTTTTCCCATCTGGTGCAAGATCAAGCATTTTTATGAAGTTCGCTGCTGATTCAAGCTGTTGTTCGTTTGGCTGACACGATGCTGGGAAATTACTGAAAGAAGGAAATTGAAACTCTCGCACGTCCTCAGCAAAAGGAAGAACGTTGAAGTAAAACGAATCAGGCTGCACAGCATAATCAGAGAGGCGAGAAATTATTGTTAAATAAAAAATGAAATCGCAGAATAGAAATCTGATAAATAAATAACACAAGAAACTAAGACGAAAAAAAAAACCTACAATATTTCGTCTATCGGATACATTGGGTGTCAAGACTCCAATGACAACATTCCCTTGTCCTTGTCTCCAGACGCATCGTAAAATTGCAACCTTATTCATTTCCTTCATAGCCCTTGTTAGTGCAGAGACCGCAAGCACGGCTTTCGTATTTCCAGGTTCGGCTATGAACACATAGACATCTTTCATGTAATGGTGTCTTTATCGGTCATTTTAAAACAAAAAGAAAAGTGAAAAAATGAGTCGGGAAATTTCCTTTAGGATATAATAAATTTGAACCAAATATACTCTATTAAAGCATATGCATTTGCAATCTTACCTCAATACATTAGAAGAATCAGTAAATCCTAAAAGCTTCACACCCTTTTCCGGTTTGAACTTTACAGCCTCCCACTCAGCAGACGATATAGGAATTATTTGAGGCCCATAACGATAACCTTTAATTCTTTGGTCTGGGGGGACAACTTTATCCAGATCTTCAGAACTCTTGTACTCGTAATCTACTTTGACTTCGTGTGTTGCAAATTTATCGGTTTGAGGAGCCTTATCAGAGTATTTCTTCAGAGTTGGAAATCTCTCTTCTTGTGTTTTCTTGTATACCATTACCTGATTATCATTTTAAGTTTTCATGAAAACAAAATGCATTTTCTTACTACCCGCTTTATTTTAAAAAGACAGTTGGATAGCTAATACAATTGCATACTTAGAAGAAAAATAGATACAATAAACAAGTTAAAATTCAACTATAAATTTTGTGCACACATCTTGATATACATAACCAAATTACTTTCATTATCCTAGCATTCCATACCACAAGTCTCACGGTTTAAATATCTTGGCTCCATTAGTCAAATTGTTGGAGAAATAGGGGGAGATGTCAACCATTAGATGCATGCAAATAGTAAAATATGATGTTAAACATTAAGGTGAAGAGAAAACTACATCAAAGATGCTCTCATATGTGTCTACCATACCTTAAATTCATCAAAAAAACATTCATATTGTCTATAAACAGCTCAAACTTGGAGCAACTGAAAATCATTAACAGAAACATGCAAATCGAAAGATGATATATCAACTATGATAGGTTGTCAGAAATTAAATATAATGACACATAAATAAGACATTCATCATGGACCATATCATATTGCAAATCTCACCTTAATCTTTAGTTTTGGGCTGAATTCAAGATCCCCTCTGAAAACTGTAACTGGAGTTATATTTCGGGTTTTAAGAGCACCAAACAAAGAAATTGGATCCTCCACGTACAACAATCTAGTTGATGTTTCCTTTGAGAAAATATTTAAAAGAAGGTCATTCTCTTCCATTATTTCCTTGTTTGCATCTTGACTAAGCTTTCCTCTCACAATTATACTTTCCATTCTCATACCATGAGCTGTCATTGATTTAGCAATTGTGGTAACTTGCTCTTCTTTTGTTCCTTTATAAGGATCTTTTATTGGACATTGCGCATTTGTAATGAGGCAAAGACGTTTCTTTCCTTTGTTAGTTTCTCCGAATTTTTTAATTAGCATATCCATGGCAACAATGACAGCATCAAGAACTAACATTAAAGTCAAGGTAACCAGAAAGGAGCAAAATAGAGTTAATCAGGATCAACTTCCTCATGGAAAAATAAGTACTTAACCTTACAAAGTTTTGCAACAGATTACAACCCTTAAACTTTAATACGACAAACAGAACAGTTTTCACAAAAAAATCAACTCATTATACCAATCATACAAAAAAGTATCGTCAACAAAAATTAAGTGAAACAAACTGTTATTCTTGAAGAAGAAATGAAAATTTATAACAGTAGCTTTTTGTTTATGTAAAGAACTACAGTGAAACTAATTAAAACGAGAGACAAATGGCAGTGAGAATTCACAGTAGGAATCAAACAACATGAAACCTTGCATCTAAAAGTAAAGAATTTGCCAAAAGAGATACTTTTAATGACAGATGGTCTGGTTATTTTCCATAAGCTAGTAACATGACTAATTTAAAGTAGGTTGAAATTCAGAAGCATAAATTATTGTAACTGAATAAGATATACTTTATGCGCCGTGTATAACTCTGTGATACAATCACCGTCGGTAGTTCCTCGAGGCAGTTGTTGTAAAGCCTCAACAATGTCTCCATCCACAACTTTAGTATTTTTCAAAACCACAACATGTTGATATCCACCCACTTCTGTAGTTAGTTCATTATCCGTGTCTGAAAAAAGTTAACAGAAAAATATGTGAGAGATGCCTTTGATCAAACTCCAATCACAACAAAACTACAGAAGTCTTTTCTCAATGGTGGAGTTGACTGCATGGATCAAACAGAGTCATAATATCCATATATAATGCCTAAAGATAAACCATTTGAATCTAAACCTTCTAAGTGGTTTGAAACTATACTTTTTTTCTAGGTTTCCCTTTAATTACTAGACAATCATCTATCTGATCTACTTTTCTTACCAAGGCTGCTACTTGTACATGTCTTCTCTACAATACCTAAGACAAGAGTTCACTTTCTTTTCTACTCTAGGTGCTACATCAACATTTTCTTTAATATATACACTTTAAACTTTCTTGTTTTGTGCATCATTCAACTCACCCTTCTTAACATTCTCATCTTTACAAAATTGACCTTATTTTCTTGTTGGCCTTATCTGGCCCAACATTCAGTCAGGAAAAAGTAAAGACGAAAAAGTATATGCATGATTCTTCCCATGACACATTTCAGTTAATAATTACAGTAGAAAAAGTAAATCAAAATGGAAACCTTGATTAATAGAAACTGAATCAAAAATGATAATTAAGAAAAACAAATTCTATTAATAGCACCCTGATTCCCAATCCTGTACTGATGTATAGCAGAATAGCAATAGGCCAAGAGTTATGAAGGCGGAAGAATCAATGATTTCCAAAGATTTTCAAGAAACCTAGACTCTCCCACAATCAGTTCCCGATAAATTGATACCCCCTCTCTCCAACCGTTATATTTCCATCTCTTCCAACTAACCTAATACTCAACTGTAGTCAATTAATCTTCTTAGAACTTGAGCTTATGGCCTAACTCGACCCCACAAAATCAGCTTGTACGGTAAGGATTGTCAAGGCCTTTATCAGCACTACTTCGGTCATATCTCTAATGGATGTGGAACTCTCAACATCAGACTCTTATTTATCATCAATCAATGTAATGTAATCAAGAGAGAAGAGAATCTACTTAGAATGAAAGACAACAAATAGACACCAAGTCAACAACAACATGCGTTGCATATTTGCATCATCACAAAGATTAAAGTAATAAAGTACCTTGGGCTCCAAATAAGACAATTCCCACTTCATCATACTTGTTATAGATCAACTGCATTTTATTATATAAACATCAAAATTAAAATTAAAAGGATCATGTTAATAATTGAATCTCTCAGTAAACAAAAATGGGATAATAACAATTTTAATACATACTCCCTCTCTCCAAAATGAAATATAAGCAAAAACTAAGACAAGATACATCAATTTTTCAGATAACTACCTTTTTGCTTATATTTTATTCCAGAATAGTATGAGTATATATAAGGGGTGATGATTAATAAAACCTTCTTTTGTACAAGCATGGAACAGAGTTTCTCAACTTCAGGAAGAACAGAATGCATGGATGGACCCACATCAAGCAACAAAAGCAAAGCTTCCTGTTTTTATTTTTGACAGAATTTGATTAATTAATTAAAAACAAGTAACACATTTAAGCATCCGAAAAGGGGAAAATGAGAAAAATAGAAGTAAAACCCTAAACCCAGAAGAATGAAGAAAAAACGAACCTTGTTTCGAGCCATAGATGGAAATGGAAAAGAAAAGAGAGTGTAAGGAATAGGATTAAATTGTATGCTATTTTATATTGGCTCTTTCATCTTCGCGCTTCAATTGTTAGGAATAGGATTAAATACTCAAAGTCAAACCAAGGGTCTGCCAACTGTTCATACATAAACCATATTTCAAAAGGATTAAGTTTTTTCTAAAATAAAAAGCAAGTAATATCATAAACAAATGAATAATGAATTGTATTTAAAATATATATACATATATATATATATATATATATATATATACATAATCAATTCTAATTCATTATAATCTTAATTATTAATTTGTTTATTTTATTAATAATTCTCTTTACAGAAATTAAATCTATTTTAAAAATATTTAATTTTTTTACTATATATATCATTACGAAAATAACTTAAATAAAAAAAAGCAAGAAATTCATTGTTATTAAGTTATGATTAGCATTTTATCCTTCTATTAATCTAGTGTTTGGTCACTTCAAACCAATGTGTCAAACTTCATGTGGTAAGATGTAGCATTACCTTTTTTTTTTAAATCAAAAGTATTTATTTTCATTAAAAAAATGTTTTTATTTTTGTAACTCATTATTATTTTTTAAGCAGAATGGAAAACAGTCGTGTAAAAGAGTTTTGCATTAAGAATCAATGGATTTATGTCTCTATGTCATACTATTAAACTATTAAACTATTAAAGTGGGTGAAGTGTAGTGATGTAGCAAAATAGGAACTTATTATTAGATGTTAGTATAAAAGTGATGGTGATTTTTTTTTTTTTTTTCATAACTCATTATCTATTTATGATCATATTTTATTTTAAATATTAGTAATGATTTAATGGTTGTGAATGTTTATTAATTTAGAAATTCTTTACACTGTTTATAAATTATTTATGATAAAAATTAAACATTATTAATTTTATAATTTTATGATTGTGAATGTATATAAATTAAATTTTTTTCTTAAAATGATTTTTAATTAATTTTATGTTTTATTAGTGAGTTACTATTTTTAATTAGTTTTATAATTTATAGTTCTCAACTATGAATACGATTATCTTTTTTTTTTTAATGAATATGACTATCTTGTAAAAAAACACTATGAATACAGTTATTTTTATTTTAAAAGTTTGGTTTTAATTCATACATTTGTTGGAGTGCATCTCTTTCTATTATTTATTGATTATTTATTGAGTTTAATTTCATATAGAGTGCGTTTAATTTGCAAAACAATATATATTAGATAGAGTAGTATATAAAAAAAAATTTGTACCCCACTATGTTTGATGGTCAATGCACATATGTCATCCTTTGCGGCTCACAAATACGGAGATAGAGAATCTAGAAACATAGACATATTATCGACACTCTGCAAATCACAATTAAATCAGATAGTTCTCATCAGTTATCTCAGTGTACAAGTACATCTCGAGCAACAATAATTCCTTCATGATCTCAACGGTTAAACTCAATATTAATAGCAACATAATGCAGTTCAGTCACTCTATAAGTAGGGGGTTCGCCACCAAATATCATACTCATTACTCACTATACTAATTATCTACTAGCATCATACATTTCTTTGACATCATAGTGCCTTTGCAAGTACGCCTCATCCTTATCTCATCTCTTTCTCTCTTTGTACTTCCTTACTCACTCTCACAATCATATTTTCTTTCTCTCATCACTTTAACCTTCCCTATTTCATTCTTTCACAATCTATTATTAGAACCAAGTTGGTTTTACATTTAGAGTTTTGATGTTAACAAAAGTATTTTATGAAAACAATATATTTGACTTCGAAGAGTATGAAAGAAGATTCATGTTTTGAAGAAAATCTAAAATAAGATTTAATTCAAATTTATAATTGAAGAAAATCTAAAATAAAGATTTAATTCAAATTTATAATTGAAGAATGTAACACCCCAATTTTTTCATATATATTATATATGTGTCTTTTAGTAATTTTCGTAATTTATTATTTAATTAATATTTTACTTTATATGTGAAGAAATTAAATTAAAATTTACCATTCTATATTTTACTTGAATAATTATAACTTTTATTTTTATTTAATTGTTTTGGTGTGATAATTACATTAGAACGGTTTATGGCATAATTATTTCCTACGTGGACAACTGTGTATTTTGTTTATTTGATTAGTTTTGATAACCATGAAATTGATGTGTTAGATACGTTGGCTTTATTTTGTTATGTGTGACCTGTAGTGATATTTTTGTCTTTCTTGATTTATTTTAGTTGATGAAAACATTGTTGAATTATTTAATTAAATTATAATTTATAGAAGTTATATCGTTTATTAGTTTTATTTTATACCAAATAAGTATTCGACCTAGGAGATAGTAGAGTTAGTGAAAATCCTTAGTTTTATTTATATATTTTATTTAACTAATTTAGTGTGATAATAATAAGATGATTGTTCCTTTAATGTTTAATTATTTGATGAAGTATATTTATATTAATTAATTAATTAATTAATTGTTGGGGTTTTGTTAGTAATTAATTAAAACTCATAGGTGTATTTTTTTTTAGAGTGAACAATGACCAAGTCAATTTCGGTCAAAACTTAATCAGTTACAATACTTCTTGATAACTATATTTTATTTTTAATAGTATTTAGTTATAGAATCGTGTGTTTTCTATTTTTCATCCACTCAAATGTGTAACAAGCAAGAATAAGTACATGAATGTCAATTAATTCATAACAGTTGGTCATTGAATGATATTATTTCAATTGAATACCTTATTGATGTGTGCAATTAACCTCAATGAGAAGAATTATTCTCTTCCTCCAATTAGTTTCACATCTCCATATTAGTCTCATACACCTCTTCCTCGTAGAATACGATAAAACTTGCAACTAATCACTCATACCTCACACGCCATTCCCAACTGTTAGAATATTAGAAAATATCTTATAATATATTTTATATTATATTAGAGTATCTTGAGTTATTTTCTATGATCAATTTATAATCATAGAGATATCTTAGAATATCTTTCATTATTATTATGATTTATTCCTGATTTAGGATTTAGTCTATGTTTCTCTATAAATAGAGATTAGTATTAAGTCTTTTGTTATCAAGTTAGCATAAAGTTATTATCAATAATATTCAAACCCTTATTATTTTCTCTCCTCCTTTTCTCTTAAATCCCACAACTTCAACATGGTAACTAGAGCCTATTTCGATCCTCCTTGAACTGTCTTGCCAATATTCCGCTTTTGAGTTCCCAACAGTTTGAGAATATAATCCTAGTTTCTCTTTTCTAGCATGATCATTCCTTTTTCTGACTGCTATCACTTCCGCCCACAATCGTCGCTGCTGCCCTGTCTACTATTGTCGCGCCGCCTATGCTGTTGTTGGAAAAGTTTTCCAAAACAACCATTGTCTCTCCTGTTTTAGATACGTTTTATCACTCCACTGATTGATCATTGTTTCATTTCATTGGAGTCGCGTTGCTTCCTCTTTGGTGTTTTGTCATGCAATTTAGTTATTACTAATAAATTATAATAGTGGCTTTTATTCCAACGGACGATCATTCTGGTGGTGTCCTTTTTCCCACATATGAATCATATTAGTGATGACTTCTTCCTCCGTTGATAGTTATTTTGACAGTGTCTTTTATTTTCATGACTTACTTTATCTTGGCAATTTATCCCAGATACATTGGCCCCATCTTTGTCACAGATGTATTGGCCATGTGTTTCTCTACATGAATCATGCCTCTCTTTTCTTGAACAAAATTCAAGTTTAAATATTTTGAGTCTCTGATATTATTGGTTTGAAGCTTCCAAATGCAGTTTCTTTGAAGGACGACCTTGCTTTGTTCAATTGCTCACCATGAATTTCTCTCATGTTGATGATCATTCTGGCTATCTGGCTAGACTGTATTTATAGCAATTCTCTCTGACTTCACTTGCATCCCTGAATTGCCTTTCCATCTTTTTTTTATTATTTTGCAGAGCAAAACATTGGTTTCTTGTAACAAGCTAAAACTTAGTAAGCTTTAGCTGGAGGGGGAGTGTTAGAATATTAGAAAATGTCTTATAATATCTTTTATATTATATTAGAGTATCTTGAGTTATTTCCTATGATCAATTTATAATCATAGAGATATCTTGAGTATCTCTCATTATTATTATGATGTATTTCTGATTTAGGATTGAGTCTATGTTTCTCTATAAATAGAGATTAGTATTTAGTCTTTTGTAATCAAGTTAGCATAAAGCTATTATCAATAATATTCAAACTCTTATTATTTTCTCTCTTGCTTTTCTCTAAAATCCCACAACTTCAACATGTCAGAATATTCAACATGTCAGAATATTAGAAAATATCTTATAAGATTTTTTATATTATATTAGAGTAAAAGGTTCCCAAGTTCATTGAAATAATGTTTGAAATTAACAACAATAATAAAATTGATCTTTTATAATGAGAAAAATGTCAGGGATGAGTTTCACTTCGAATCCAACCTTGGTGTCTAATTTGATCCTAGTTACTGAATTCCTTTATTGAATTATTACCGAATTCTCTTTATTATTCTTGCCCTAATGTCTTAGCGACATAACTTTTAATTCCAAAGTAACCCGTAATTCCTTAGTGGATTTAAGATTAGAATTAAGCATTACCGTATAGAAATTCTCTTGTAAATTATTGCTTTGCAACTAATTTAATTGGTTTCATGACCTGCATCTATCCCTAGACTCAATGGCGTTAGAAACGGTCGTCTTTGAGTTTCTATGCTAGGGCACAAGTCTCCCAAGTTCCCAAGAGTCAAAAAGATCCCTAAAACAGTAAAAATCTGCGTTTTATGGTAGCTGGTGCGCGTCGCGCGCCCCAGGCGCGCGTTGGCAGAGTCCAATCCTGAGAAATGCACTCCAGGCGCGCAGGGCGCGCTCCAGGCGCACATCATCTGCTGTCTGATGTATTTTGCATTGTTCTCATCTTTTGCGTCTGAATTTGGTCCCGTGGTCTTCTTGCAAGTTGTAGATATGGATTTTAGCTTTCATTAGCACTTGGAGTGACACTAATTGGACATCTAGAACTCCAGATATGGCTGAAATACTCCAAATATGTCATGTTGATTTTTCACCAAAATTCAGCACTGCACTAAAACAAAACGCAATGTAAAATTACGACAAATTCCTACTTAATCAACGAAATAAAAACAAAAAACATTTTATTAACTCAAAGAACAAAAATCAACAAAATGTATCAAATAAATCCTTAATTTAACTGATGATTGAGGATAAATAAGACTAAAACAGTGGGAAAATATGCATATGATGAAGAGTCATCACAACCCCAAACTTAATCTATTGCTTGTCCCCAAGCAACAATTAATTTCATATTTGGTCCTGTTATATGCACACTTAAATTCAATTTCTCAAATTACATCAAACTCAAATTTCAAAGTTCTTGCTACTGCAAAACATTCATCATGCTCTATGGTTGTTTTCAAAAATACAGACAACAAGATTTGTACACCTTGGCATTCATTCATCAAATTCAACTCTCTCTTCACACAATCTCACCAAAATTTCTCTCAAGTGTTTAGAAAGGTTTATGAATTTATCACTCAAATCCTAGAACATGCATCACGCTACCATAGGCTTGAAAAAAATTCTAGTTAGCAATCACAATTCAGTAAACACATACATTTTTGGAGGACTTTCGGGTTGTAATGGGGCTTAGGTAAGGGTAGGACATTTTAGGATAGTAGGCTTTACCACTTGAAGTTAGGCATACATTTCCACCTTATTCTACCATTTTTTTTTCTTCACCTTTTCATT
>NC_021166.2:38176841-38178123 GCF_000331145.2 Cicer arietinum | reverse complement strand
AAATTCAAAACAAAAGAAAGAAAACTTCTCTAGTTTAGCAATTCAAGGATCCTCGTTTAGATCATCTGCTCCTGTTCCGCTATGGTCGCCGGTATATTGGTGAGGTGTAAATAAATCAGCATAAAACATGCCTCCCGGTGTCTGTTGAGAGGAGGCAAATGTTGCAACCTTAGTTCGTTTTGCTGGAAAAAGCGTTTGGGCAACGAAACCAGGTTCTGTCATTTGGAGCTGTACAATCGCTTCTCAACGCATCTTTTTGATTCTTTGCTCATACCAAACATCAAAACTAAGAGAACTAGAAATTAGAGACTAAAATTGGAACTAAATGGAGTAAAATAAATCTGAAATGCAATAAATAAATACGGTGCAAAGGATATAAAATTGGGTTGCCTCCCAATAAGCGCTCGTTTAGTGTCTTGAGCTTGACGTCTCAACTTGGTACCACTCGCACCAACTCACATAATTTGCCTATCAGGGAGGCGTGATGGAAGTAGCCTGTCGGGGGATCAAGAATGGCTGTGCCCCGAATATCCTTGGCTATTAACATGCCCACATTAATTCTCTCACCTTTTAAGATAGCAAGTATTAGACATGCTTTTTGAAATGTTATATCGGACACATTCGAACATGGCAATAGTGTATGATGGACAAAAGTACTCCATGCTTTAGCAATCGGGGTGAGGTCCACTGAGCGTAATTTCCGAACTGAGCCATCTCTATTTCTTACCCAATCTGTGCCTAGTCTGCATAAAATGCATAGGATTTCCTGACTGCTTGCTCTTATAAGTTGTGTTTCCATAGCTAGAAAGCGGCAATCATTATAGTTCGGCAGGCCAAAGATTTCATTGATGACTTGAGGTGTGAATGGTACCCTTTTTCCCCTCATGTAACTCACAAATTGGTCAAATGGGAATGGTTGGTCAGACTTTAGATCAGAGGCATTAGAGTAGAACTCTACAGCTAATGACTTGCTCGCTGTGGTGATAAATGTGGTCAGCTTCTCCCATCCTCTGGAAGCAATCATAGCCTGGATGTCAACAAATTCACCGTCTTCCAACTGAAATTTTTTTTCACTTCCAAACTTGTTGACTGTTGGGAGTTTGGCATGGTATTCCTGTGTTGCCCTGGTCTTGAATAGGAATGCATCGTGTTGTGGGGCGGAAGATGTAGTTGCAACCTTAGTTCGTTTTGTTTTTTGTTGGGTTGCCATTCGGTCCTGAAAAACAAGTAATCACCCCCAAGTTTCAGAATATTTCAAGTGAGAGCTACTTAATTTAGGTAC
>NC_021166.2:38162812-38176551 GCF_000331145.2 Cicer arietinum | reverse complement strand
CCACATGCATCAGTAAACAAGAATGAGTTGATATTAGAGGTTTGGGGAAACTTACTTGAGGATGGGATGATGTTGGATAGGAGAGGGAAACTTACTTGAGGATGAGACAATTTTTGAGATTGTGTGAAGGGAGGGAGCTTGACCTTCAATGATAATGGTGTTTGTGAAAGAGAGGAGGTTTACTTACTTGTAGTGTTTAAAGGCCCAACATTGCCAGGACTTTTGTGAAATGCGCTTCAAGCGCTCCAGGACGTGCGTTGGCAGAGGCCAAACCTGGGAAATGCGCTTCAAGCGCTCCAGGGCGCGCATTCACAGCGCTGAATTTCCTGAAATGCGCTTCAGGCGCACGGCTCGCGCTTCAGGCGCATGTTCACAGCGCTGAATTTCCTGAAATGCGCTTCAGGCGCACGACTTGCGCTTCAGGCGCACGGCTTGCGCTTCA
This sequence comes from Cicer arietinum, assembly GCF_000331145.2. Taxonomy (NCBI): domain Eukaryota; kingdom Viridiplantae; phylum Streptophyta; class Magnoliopsida; order Fabales; family Fabaceae; genus Cicer; species Cicer arietinum. The sequence goes on along the minus strand of NC_021166.2, from coordinate 38,176,109 downwards.
GGCGCGTTTTTCTCCCTCTCAACTGAAAAAAACAATCCCCAACACATTTTTATGATTTCTTGCTTATACTAAACATCAAGAATGAATAAAATTAGTAATTCAAAACTAAAATTGAAAGTAAATGAAGTGATATTAAACTTTTCACTTCGACGGCACCGTGTGGAAATACCTTGGTTACCTTGAAAGGGCCCGACCATCTTGACTTTAGTTTTCCGGGAAACAACTTCAATCTTGAGTTGAATAGGAGAACTAGTTCTCCTTCTTGGAATTCCTTGAATTTGATTTTTTTGTCATGCCATTTCTTGGTTTTTTCTTTATATATTTTGGCATTCTCATAAGCAAAATTCCGGAATTCCTCTAACTCGTGAAGTTGAAGAATTCTCGCCTCTCCCGCCTTGCCTGAGTCAAAGTTCAAGTACTTCGTCGCCCAAAATGCTCGATGTTCAAGTTCGAGAGGTAGATGACAAGCTTTACCATACACAATTTGATACGGTGACATACCCAGGGAGGTCTTAAAAGCTGTTCGGTAGGCCCAAAGTGCATCATCAAGTTTCGTTGACCAATCTTTTCGTGAGGCAGTTACTGTCTTTTCTAGGATTCGTTTAAGCTGCCTGTTGGAGACTTCAACTTGCCCACTTGTTTGTGGATGGTATGGGGTTGCCACTCTATGACGCACATTATACTTTTTTAGGAGGTATTCCATATTCCGGTTTAGAAAATGGGTGCCTTCGTCACTAATCAAGGCTCGAGGCACGCCGAAGCGAGCGAATATGTTCTTCTTGAGAAAGGTGATAACCTGTTTCGAATCATTTGTTGGAGTAGCTATTGCTTCAACCCATTTTGAGACATAATCCACCGCCACCAAAATATAAACTTTGTTATATGACGATGGGAATGGATCCATGAAATCAATACCCCACACATCGAACACTTCTACTTCTAATACAAGATTTTGCGGCATCTCATCCCGTTTTGAGATGTTACCGGTGCGCTGGCATCGATCGCATTTATTCACATAGTTGAATGCATCTTTGAATAATGAAGGCCAGAGCAACCCCGATTGTAGAACTCTTGCTGCAGTTCGGTCACCACTGAAATGACCCCCATACTCGAAGTCGTGGCAGTGCCACATTACCTTTTCTTGTTCCTCCTCGAGCACACATCTTCGCAACAGCCCATCCACTCCTCTTTTGTACAGAACGGGTTCATCCATTACATAGAATTTGGCATCGTGGATAAACTTCCTTCGTTGTTGGTAAGTGAAATCAGATGGGATTGTACCCCCCACCTTGAAATTAGCAAAGTCGGCAAACCAAGGCACCATGGTAATGGCAAAGATGTGCTCATCAGCAAATTGATGGTAATTAGCAAAGATTTGTTTACTAATGTCCTCATTCTCCTCAACCTTCTCCAATCGAGATAGGTGGTCAGCCTCAGTGTTCTCTGATCCCTTTTTATCCCGGATCTCAATGTCAAATTCTTGTAGTAATAGAATCCATCTAAGCAACCGTGGTTTTGATTCCTGCTTAGTAAACAAATACCTCAAGGCAGCATGATCAGTGTAAACAATAACTTTCGATCCTAATAAATAAGACCGAAATTTATCAAAAGCATAGACTACAACTAATAATTCTTTTTCAGTTGTAGCATAATTGTGTTGTGCCTAATTTAAAACATGACTAGCATAGTAGATCACATACAACATCTTGTCTTTTCTTTGTCCCAGAACTGTCCCAATAGCACTATCACTTGCATCACACATGATTTCAAAAGGTAGTGACCAGTCAGGTGCAGTGATGATGGGGGCAGTTATCAGCTGGTTTTTCAAATTGTTAAAAGCATGCAAACAATCTTCATTGAATTTGAAAGGTGTGTCTTTCACAAGTATGTTTGTAAGTGGTTTTGCAATTTTTGAAAAATCTTTTATAAACCTTCTATAAAATCCAGCATGGCCTAAAAAGCTTCTAATGCTTTCTCGTTGGTAGAGGGGAAGTTTTTCAATCACTTCAACTTTGGCCTTGTCTACCTCGATCCCCTTGTGGGAGATTCGGTGGCCTAAAACAATTCCCTCCCTTACCATAAAATGACATTTCTCCCAATTTAGGACCAAGTTATATTTTTCACACCTTTCTAATACAAGAGATAGATTAATCAAACAATTATCAAAGGATGAGCCAAATACAGAAAAGTCGTCCATGAATACCTCAATATGTTTCTCAATCATATCAGAAAATATGGACATCATGCACCTTTGAAATGTGGCCGGCGCATTACACATTCCAAATGGCATTCTTCGATAAGAAAATACCCCATATGGACATGTAAATGCAGTTTTCTCTTGATCCCCGGGTGCTACAGCTATCTGATTGTATCCTGAATAGCCGTCTAAGAAGCAGTAATACTCATGTCCGGCTAACCGCTCAAGCATCTGATCAATGAAAGGGAGCGGGAAATGATCCTTCCTCATATTATACAAATTAAAGGCTGTCAAAACATAAAAAATAATATGAGAAAAAAATTTCAAAAGTGAAAAACTCTGAATTATGAAAATTCTCCTAGTTGACCGTGTGCTTTTTGAGCTATACTGCCTTGGTGATGGAACTGTTGAATAATACAGGTATCAGAAGGCTGTTACCTGACTTGCCAATTATGTGTAGAGTTCATAGATAGGAAGCGTCAGATTTTGTTATCTTTATAGATTATGTATGGGTTGGAGAGTGTGTCAATGCCTGTATTTGGTAATACTTAGCTACAGCTTATACCATCTTAAAATGTGATTGTGAACCTAATAGTTGAACTTTTTGTTTGATAATCCTTTTTTCTCTGCGAGTTGCCCCTAATATCTTAAACTGAAAACAACAACAGTCATGTATTTCTAGTGATTTCAGATGAGAGGAAGAGGAAAATTGTTAGTCTGAATCATCCCAAAAACATTCTTAAGATTCTTGCGCCTAAAATCCCAGCCTGTAGGCTGCAGTGCCTATAATGGAGGCTGATACTTAATCCTTCCAAGTCCAAAGAATACACAGGTTTATTTACAAAACTATGCAAATTTTGCTGAGTCAAATAACCATATATATATTAAAATAATTTCAAGGTTTATTATTACTTATAAAATTTGATGAGTCTTAAATATTTTTTTAAAGTTATATAAAAAATTGACATAATCCTCATTGACAATGGAACAATGTTTCTTTTCATGAAATCACAGGGTACTTACAAACAGTTGATTAATTAAAAAAATAATCCAAAGGAATCACATTTACTACTCTGCTTCATTGAATTAACAATCCAATGTTCATACCTTGCTGAATTTGATAACATATTTTGCTTCATTAATCTACATTCTATAGCCTTGCTTTTTTGCTTTGTTGTTCCTTCTACACCTTTCGAATGTCTTTGTTTTGGTTCACTCCTACACCTTTGTTTTTGCCTTTGTATTTGTGGCAAATTTTATCTTTGAATAACATTACACAATTCTTTTTCACTTTTTTTTGCACATTATATTGGTTGGAGTAATCATTTTTTCTGTCTTTAAACTTTGGACTAGAAATTACATTTGGTTTTGAAATGAATTATAATAAAATCTTAGAATTATGATTATTTGAATTATGATTAGTGATTGGTTTGTTTGAGATTGGTTTGTTTGTTTTTAAAAATAATTTTCAGATTGATTTGTTTGCATTTGAAACTAGTTTACAGATTGATTTGTTTGCATTTAAAACTAGTTTTCAGATTGGTTTGTTGATGATTGGTTTATTGATTGAATTAGTTTCCAGTGACAGTGCTTCTTCGTGCCCATCTCCGGTGACGGCGCTGCTTTCAGCCTCTCTCTGGTGACGGTGTAGCGTAATACTTCTCCATCGACCGCGCAACATAACACAATAGGTAAGATACTTTTATTATGTAAAAGCTGATAGCGTAACACTTCTTCCTTTTTTTGTACTAAAGATGTTTGAGTGCTATGTTCTACACTTTGATTGCTAAATTCTGCACTTTCAGTTCTAATATTTGTTTGCATTTAATGGATAAACTGAAGTAAATAACATATGTTAATGATTGGTTTGTTTGCTTTTAAAAATAATTTCTAGTTTGATTTGTTTGTCGAGTACTATATACCTGTATACCTGGTCTAGTTCTATATTTTGAATGTTTATCGAGTACTATTTTCTATGAGTATGAGGTTGTTATGTTTTGTTCCTTTATGCCTAGTGAATCTATTCTGTTTAAGATCAATCTTTTTTTTTTGTTCTAAGTTGAATTATGTTATTTCTGTGTCAAAATAACATATGTTAAACTTCTTTATAGAAATGGATAAATCATGGATTAAGAAGCCACACACATCGGATGAATATGATCAAGGGATAAAGGAATTTATTAATTTTGCCTTTCGAGATGAATTAGAAAATGGCGAAATAATATGTCCTTGTAAACGTTGTGGTTTCAAAAAACCGCAGAGTAGAAGTGTAATGTATGATCACTTAAAGTGCAAACCATTTCCAAAGGGATACACCATTTGGGTACATCACGGAGAGTCCATAGGAGAAACTAGTACTATCTCACCTATTAGTATTTCTAATATAGTTCAAGACACAGTTGTCGTTGATGATCAAATGCAAAACATGATTAACGATGCTTTTGGAGTCGAAGATCATGCAAATGAAGTACCCATTGAATCAAATGCAGAGAAGGAGAAAAATGCAAGTACACAAAGGTATGAAGAGGCCAAAGAGTACTATGAATTAAGTAGAGAAGGAGAAAAACCTTTGTATGAAGGGTGTGTTAAATATTCAAGACTATCTTTTTTGGTAAAGTTGTATCACATCAAATGTTTATGTGGAATGACTAATAAAGCCATGACAATGGTTTTAGAGTTATTAAAAGATGCATTTGAATTTGCAAATATACCAAATTCATTCTATGAAGCCAAGAAAACAATCACCAAGCTTGGTTTAAATTATGAAAAAATCCCTGTTTGTCCGAATAATTGTATGCTTTATTGGGGTAATAAGGAAGATGAAGAAAGGGAGACCTGCAAAATTTGTAATACTTCGAAATGGAAATCAAAAGCAAAAGTTGGTGCAGTTGGAGTGTCTGGTGATGGCAATAATCGAAAGAAAGTTCCTGCAAAAGTTCTTCGCTATTTTCCATTAAAACCACGGTTACAAAGATTATTTTTGTCGTCAAAGTCGGCCGAGGATATGAGATGGCATGCAAATGATAGTAAGAATGATGGAATGTTGAGGCATCCTAGAGATTCTGAAGCATGGAAACATTTTGACTTGACACACCCTTGGTTTGCATCAGACCCGCGAAATGTGCGTCTTGCATTAGCTAGTGATGGTTTTAATCCTTTTGGTATGATGAGTACAAATTATAGTATTTGGCCAGTTATTCTCATTCCATACAACACTCCTCCATGGGTGTGCATGAAACATACATCTTTTATAATGTCAATGATAATTCCCGGTAAAAAAATGCCAGGAAATGATATTGATGTCTATTTACAACCTCTAGTAAAAGAATTAAAGGAGTTATGGACAACAGGTGTCGATACATACGATTCTTTTAAAAAAGAGATGTTCACATTACATGCAACTTTGATGTGGACAATTAGTGATTTTCCAGGGCTGGGTACACTTTCTGGGTGGAACACTTACACTGGACTTGCTTGCCCATCGTGTAACATGGACTCTACTCCTCGTCGTCTTCCACATAGCAAAAAATGGTGTTTTATGGGTCATCGTCGTTTTCTTGATCAGAGACATAGATTTAGATTGAACAAGGTTCGCTTTGATGGTCAACAAGATATGCGTGGTCCACCTAAAATGTTATCTGGGCTTCAAATTCTTGAACAGGTTCAAAATATTGATGTCACATTTGGTAGAAAGCCAGATAAAGAAAGGTCGGGAAAAAGAATACGTGGTGGACGACCTACACAAGGTGTCAATCAACAATGGAAAAAGAAAAGCATATTCTTTGAACTTCCATATTGGAAGGATAATCTTCTGCGCCACAATCTTGACATGATGCATATTGAGAAAAATGTGTGCGATAATATCATATTTACTTTGCTAAATGATAGCACAAAAAGTAAAGATCATCTTAATGCAAGAAAAGACCTTAAAGCTATGGGCATAAGACCTGACCTTTGGCCCAATGAAAATGGAAGAATTTCTCCAGCCGTCTTTACTCTTACTACTAAAGGTAAGAAGAGATTTTTAACAACTTTAAAGAATATCACTGTGCCTGATGGTTATTCAAGCAACATTTCTAGATGCATTGACATGGAAAATCTTAAGTTGAATGGAATGTTGAAGAGTCATGATTGTCACATATTGATGGAACAACTTCTACCGTTAGCCATTCGAGCAACATTACCTGATGATGTTTCAGCTATAATGATTGAGTTTTGCTCACTTTTTAGACAATTATGCAGTAAAGTATTGAATGTTGATGATTTGGAAAAATTGCAAAATCAGGTTGTCCTCACTTTATGCCACATGGAAATGATATTTCCTCCCTCATTCTTCACTGTTATGGTTCACTTGGTTGTTCACCTTGTTGAAGAAGTTAAACTTGGAGGTCCTGTTCATTATCGATGGATGTATCCTGTTGAAAGGTAAAATATGCGTGTTCTTGTTCCTTCAATAATTAGTAGTTGACAATTTTGTTCTAACTAATATTATTTTGGTTCAATAATAGGTACTTAGGAATACTTAAATCGTATGTACGTAATAAAGCACGACCAGAAGGGTCTATTGCAGAAGGATACCTTGTACAAGAGATTCTTACATTTTGTTCAAGGTATATAGAAAACATTGAGACTAGATGGAATCAACTTGGTCGTGTAGATGATGAGCCTATTAATGAGATACAAACTGACTCACGTGTAGCTGAATTATTTCCTAGAGTTGGAAAATCGGTTGGTGGTTCTTCATACTACACCCTTACACCAATTGAAAAGTTACAAGCTCATAGACACGTTTTAACAAACTGCATCATAGTTGACTACTATCTAAGGTAAGTAATTTTATTATATTTGTATTATTTACCACTAATTTTTTTTCCGTATACATCTAATTTGAAATAACCAAATAGGCAATATAGAAGTATTATTCGAAGCCAAATGAGGAGTGGTGCAAGGAGTACTTCTGAGGTAGACAAGAAGGTTCATAGAGAGTTTCCTCATTGGTTCCGCAATCGTGTTAGTGTTCATGACAAAATTGGTGATTGAGTTGCTTTGATTTTTAATAAGAATGTGACTAATTGTATATTTTATGGTGTTCAGATTTGCAACAATCTCGACAACATTAGTGGATCAGATAAAAATGTTCTCGTTAGTCTTGCTCAAGGTCCTTCTGATAAAGTTAGAAGGTTCACTGCATTTAATGTCAATGGTTTCAAATTTCGAACATTGGCACGAGACAATTTATTAAAAACTCAAAATAGTGGAGTTTTTGGCATGTTCGGAACACGAAGTTACTCAAGCAATAGTGATGCCCAAATGAGATTTGGAGGAGTGCCTTACTATGGAAGATTGATAGATATCATTGAGGTTTCCTATGATGGCTTCAAAGTGCCCATGTTTAAATGCAAATGGGCGAATACCACAAATCCAAGAGGCATTAAGACAGATAAGTTGGGTTTTACCTCTATAAATTTTGCAAGACTAATACATACTGGGGAGCATGAAGATGATGAGCCATACATTAAAGCGTCAGAAGCTCAAATGGTTTATTATGTGGATGATGAAAAGGAACAAGGATGGAGCATACCTATTCATTTAAAGCCACGGGACTTGTATGACATGGGTGGAGATGATGAAATTATGGCACCCATTGAACCATACCCATCTCAAAATTTGGAACACATTTTTTCTAATGAAACCACACATATACAATTGGCAAGAATGACTACAGATGATGATCCTGAAACTTCAACTTTTAATGATGATTTTGATGACAACAATCATGATATGAATTTATGATTGTTAATAATTCTTGTTTGTTGTTTATGACATGGTACTCTTCAATCTATGTTATTTTTTTACTACTTTCTTTTACTGTTGCATTGTGTTTGATGTGCTCATTTTTGTTATTGTGTTCATTTTTGTGTTTAGCTATTTGCATTAGTCTAACTTGGTTGTCATCAATGTTTGCAGTGTAAGTGTGTTTGGAGACTCAATCTTGTGAACAAAATGGAATCATCATATGAGGATATTCGACGTAAAACAATGGAAGAGAATAAAAAAAGGATGGAGGCTCTCAATCTAACTCATCTCTCTCAATCCCTTCACAAATCTTCTTCCACCATTTCAAAAACCTCACCGGTTAGTAATAACTAAAAATACTAAAATTACAAAATGTTTCTTATTTGTATTATATGTTGATTTTTATTTATTTACATTAATAATAAATGATTGTAGCGTTTCACGAAGGGTCGGCCGAGGGTTATACTACCAGGAGATCTTCAAGTAACCAAAATGAAGCACTTGCGGAGACATGGTTTACAACCAACGTTCCAAGTGATAGAACCACTACCATCTCCGATGACAACACCGACAAATCCACCATCTTCTCAAGCACCGCCTTCTCAAGCACCACCTTTTCAAGCACCACCTTCTCAAGCGACAACATCGCTAGCTGTGCAAACGATAGAACCACATCTTTCTCCGGTGACAACAACACCAACTACTGTGCAAGCGACAGAAGCAACACCTTCTCAAGTGACAACACCAAGATCAGTGCAAGAGACAGAAACAACACATTTCCAAGAGACATCCTCTCACTCTGAAGATGTGGTAGAAGATGAGCCAGAAATTTCTCAAAAAAGGAATTTTACATTTTGGGATGTAGAAGTCATTAGTATGTTATCTAATGTCTAATTATATTTATAAAATTTAATTGTTTTACATGATTGCAATATGACATATTTCATTGACTTATGTGTTAGATGAGGCGGGACATATTTCAAAGACACACTTAAGGGTATCAGACGTGCTTGAAGCTCCTCCTAATGTTAGCAGAATAATAACTAGATGGAATTCAAATGGGCAACCGGTAGGATCAGCTGCTGGTTTGTTAGGCGGTTTTTTGGGTGAAATTGCAAGGAAGTTTAAGGATTTTCCTATAATGTACGACAATTGGAAACTAGTTCCATCGACAAGAAAAAATGAAATTTTTAAGGATAAAATACAGGTATCAATTATAAACAACTGAATATTCTTTATTGTTTTGATTGTAAACTAATTTTTTTTTTTTTTTATGATTATGCTAGTCAAAATTTGTTGTCGATGATAAAGACAACAAAAAATATATCCTTTCAAGCCTTGGAAAGAAATGGCGAGATGCACGATGTAGGTTGTTTAAGAAATTTTATAAGTGGGACATTTCTTTGGAGGAAAATCTACAAAATTATCCACGTTCTATTAATCAAGACCATTGGACTATTTTTGTCCAATACAGGCGTAAGACAGATACAATGGTAACTATTCTTTTCTTGCGTTGTCATTTGTTTTCTATTGTTTAGTTTTTTTATGTCATTTGTTATCATTGTAGGAGAAGGCTGATAAAAATGCTGCAAATAGAGAAAAGCTAAAGATCCTTCATACATTAGGCTCTAAGACGCTTGCAAGGAAGAGGGATGAGTTGGTAGGATTTTTTCAATCTACTATTGATTGCATACTTAATTGAACATGTACTTATTACATGTGTTTACTTGTAGGAACTGAGAGATGGTCGAAAATACAGTAGGGGTGAAATGTATTCAATTTGTCATAAAAAGTCTGATGGGTCATTTGTCAACGACGAAGCCAAGGAAAAATATGTAAGTGTAAATAATAGAAGTGTTATGTAATTGTAAATATTTGTTATTGACCACCTTATAAATCAAAGATGCAACTGTTAGTTTTGGTAATAGTGAGGAATTTAGTTTGCTTTATCTGTTTGCACAGGAACAATTGCAAGCTGAAATTGGGAAGACTCCTTCTCCAAATGAAGCATTTGTTAATGTGTTTGGAAAAGAACATCCTGGATATGTTCGTTGTATGGGACTTGGAATAACACCATCACAAATTACTACATCTACTTCTCACTCTGTAAGATCGATGTCTTCCTCTGAAGCTAATGAAAAGATGGAGAAAATGCAAGCTGAAATTGATAGGCTTAAGAAAAGGGATTCTGAAGTTGATATGTTGAAGGAGCAAATTGCTTTCTTGATGCAAATGCAAAATTCTAGAGACAAACAGGTAAAATTATTTTCATAGCAAACATATTTAAAAATCTTGTGAGAGTTGTTTGTCTTTGATTAAAAATATTAATTGTGTAAAGGTTTCTTATAGCTATAAGAGAAATTTAGTTAATTAGTTTTGACAATATTTATCAATATTCATTGAGGTTAATATATACTTTTTTTTTTCAGGCAATGGACATAGAATCGCCAATAGATGGTAGACGTTCATCTGAGTCCAGCCACCAACCTGATGATCGTGGAACAACTTCATTAGGGACTAATTAGATATTTGGATGAACTTCTAAGTTTGATGGAGTTGTTTTGTATTGTTAGCTACTCCACTAATTAATGTTTTGAATATTTAAACTATTTTATTTATTGTTTTAGTTAACTTCAATGTATGAATTGGTGTTATTTCTTTTGAAAAAATTATATAAATTGGATTTAGGTACAATAGTTATTAATTATGTATTTAAATTATGTGGATGGTATTTATGAATATTTTTTATTTTAATTGATTAAAAATAGGAAAAAAAATTGTATCATATTTTTTTATTTTAAATTATCAGGTTTGCGACGGTTCAAACTGCCTTAAAATAAATATAGCGACGGTTGATAACTGTCGTAATTGTGCAGAAAAAAATAAATTTGAGTTTGTTCTAAGTGTCGCAAAATATATTTAGAGGCGGTTGTGAACCGTCGCAAAAGTTGGCGACGGTTGGAACGACGGTTTTGTGAACCGTCGCAAAATGGCCTCGCGACGCACGAATCTGCGACAGTTGCGGAACCGTCGCAAACATCAAATTGCTACACATAAAACCGCCGCAAACCCTTTTTTTAACCGCCGCAAAACATTTTTTTTCTTGTAGTGGTTCCGCCCTTTTTTGGTACAACTTGGACGGGACTCACCCAGGAGCTATCTGAAATTGGGTATATGAGGCTGGCTTCTAGTAGCTTTACCACCACTTTCCTGATCACTTCTTTCATTACCGGATTCAATCTCATTTGGGGTTGTACTACCAGTTTGTGATTGTCCTCCATGAGGATTTTGTGCATTAAAAAAGTCGGACTTATTCCCTTCAAGTCATCAATGGACCAACCGATAGCACCCTTGTGCTTCCGCAGAATTCTCAACAACTTTTCTTCTTGTAACTCGCTTAAGCTTGCACTGATTATGGCTGGATTTTTTTCTTCTTCACCCAGGAATACATATTTCAAATGAAGAGGCAGCTGCTTGAGTTCAATCAGTGGTGTCTTTTTCTCCGCGGACTTGTCTTCATTCCCTTTCAAGTCCTCCCACCTAGTAGGAAAACGAGGGGAGTGGGATGGCAATGCTTCTAACAATGCCCACACCTCTTTCATATTTGGGTCTTCACTTTCTTGAACGACATCTTGGGGTAGACATAAAACTCTTTCTAATGGCAGGCTGGGTGTTTGATGCTTTATTTCTTCATTGACCATCTCATCTAAAATCTCGATTCGATTGCACCCTTCTCTTTCTTTTGAGTGTTCCATGGCTTTTAGAATGTTAAAAGTGACGGTTTCCTCATTTACTTTCAAGGTTAAGGTGCCATCTGCTACATCAATCATAGCTCTCCCTGTTGCTAAGAACGGTCTCCCCAAAATCAAAGGAATGTCGTTGTCTTCCTCCATATCTAGTACCACAAAATCTACTGGAAAAATGAACTTGTCCACTTTAACCAACACATCTTCCACCCCTTCATAGGGATGTTTCATCGAGCGGTCCGCAACTGTAACATCAGCTGTGTGTCCTTGACTTTTCCAATGCCCAATTTTTTGTATATTAAAAGGGGCATAAGGCTTACACTAGCCCCAAGATCGCACAAAGCCTTCCCAAAAGTTCTATTTCCAATAGCGCACGTGATTGAGAAGCTTCCAGGGTCCTTGAGCTTCGGTGGCAACTTCCTTTGTAGTATAACACTACACTCTTCAGTAAGCATAACTGTTTCACCGCCGATTTTTCTTTTTTTCGACAGAATATCCTTCATAAACTTAGCATATGTCGGCATCTGCTCCAGTGCTTCTACAAAAGGGATGTTAATATGTAATTTTTTAAAAACATCAAGAAACTTACCAAATTGCTTTTCAGTTTCTTCCCTCCTTAATCTTTGAGGGAATGGAAGTCGAATTTCTAGTTTTGGCAGTGGTTCCCCTTTTTGTACCACGGGTTTTTCCTCCTTTTCAATAGCGATGTGCTCTTCAACCGATATTGGTGTGACCATTTCCTCCCGGTGAGTTGGAGTCAAGGTACTTCTACTCTGTTTGACTTCAGGTGGTACTTGTTCTCTCACCTTGCCACTCCTCGTGGTCACTGCATTAACATTGTTTCTTGGGTTCGGAACTGTGTCACTAGGCAGATTTCTAGACGTTCTTTGTGCCATTTGTTGAGCAAGTTGACCCATTTGAGTCTCAAGATTTTTTATTGATGCATAGTGATTTTTCTGGACGGCTCTTGACTCTTCAATGAAAGAACTTGTGCTTGTAACTAGTTTTTCTATAGTGCTCTCCCAAGCAGCCTTTCTGGGTGGGAATTGGTTTGTTTGAGCTTCTTGTTGACCCTGAGATCTACCTTGTTGATCTCTCCAAGAAAAATTCGGATGATTTCTCCAACCAGGATTGTACATACTAGAGTAGGGGTTATTCTGCCTGTTGTTATTACTCACAAAATTCACCCGTTCTAGTTCTTCTACCTCATTATCATCCAGTGCTTCACAGACTCCAGTTTTATGTGCTCCTCCACAAAGGTTACAACTAGTCTGCTTTAGTAATTTGACGGGGGCCACTTGTGGTTGTATATTTAGAGCTGCCATTCCCTTCTTTATCTCAGTGCCGATACCCTCTTCCATCTTCGATAGTAGCCTGCCTGGAGCTAACCCATCCATAACATTCAATTCCATTACACCACTTGTTGAACCACCACTTCTGTCATACAACATCATCTGTTCATTTGATGCCATGATATCAATAATCTTTCGTGCTTCTGTTGCGGTTTTGTAATTCAAAGACCCCCCGGTTGTGGCATCCAACATAATTCTAGTGCTCG
>NC_021166.2:38140915-38162497 GCF_000331145.2 Cicer arietinum | reverse complement strand
CCAATGACACAAACACACCTATTGCATGCACAAGATTGGTTAAAAACCCTAATTGGACTAGAATAAGGCTAAGGAGGACGAAAGTGACCTAAATGTTCATCCAATCACACAAATGAACTTATTGCATGCACAAGATTTGTTAAAAACCCTAATTGGACAAGAATAATGATTGCGTTTCTGCAAGTGTACTGAATCGTTGCAAGTAATAATAAAACGGTAGTACCGAGTGTCGAACTCAAGGATTGCGTTTTACTATTGAATTATATTTGATTACTAGAATTGAACAAAAAGGTTCCCAAGTTGATTGAAATAATGTTTGAAATTAACAACAATAATAAAATTGATCTTTTATAATGAGAAAAATGTCAGGGATGAGTTTCACTTCGAATCCAACCTTGGTGTCTAATTTGATCCTAGTTATTGAATTCCTTTATTGAATTATTACCGAATTCTCTTTATTATTCTTGCCCTAATGTCTTAGTGACAGAACCTTTAATTCCAAAGTAACCCCTAATTCCTTAGTGGATTTAAGATTAGAATTAAGCATTACCGTATAGAAATTCTCTTGTAAATTATTGCTTTGCAACTAATTTAATTGGTTTCATGACCTGCATCTATCCCTAGACTACAAATTCATGAATTTCTCATCTCAAGCATTCGTAAAGTCCACTTCCGTTTCAAAATACAGATCGTAGAACATTTTAATGTTGATCAAGCAATAAAAAGCATTAAGCATAGAGATGAGAAAAACAATTCAATAAACTCATTCATATAACTAGAAATCAAATCAGAAAAATAAGGGTTTCATCTGGTTACACTCATCCCTAACAAATAGGTTTAGTTACTCATGACAGAGATACAAAAGATAAAGATTAAAGAAGAATTACAAGAGTGATTCATGGATGATTCTTGATAAAACTGCTTCAATTGTGTTAGAAACGACCGTCTTTGAGTTTCTATGCTAGGGCACAAGTCTCCCAAGTTCCCAAGAGTCAAAAAGATCCCTAAAACAGTAAAAATCTGCGTTTTTATGGTTGCTGGTGCGCGTCGCGCGCCCGGTAGAGTCCAATCCTGAGAAATGCGCTCCAGGCGCACAGCATCTGCTGTCTGATGTATTTTGCATGTTCCTCATCTTTGGCGTCTGAATTGGGTCCCGGTTTCTTCATGAAAGTTGTAGATATGGATCTTAGCTTTCATTAGAACTTGGAGGGACACTAATTGGACATCTAGAACTCCAGATATGTCTGAAATACGCCACATATGTCATGTTGATTTTTCACCAAAATTCAGCACTGCACTAAAACAAAACGCAATGTAAAATTACGACAAATTCCTACTTAATCAAAGAAATAAAAACAAAAAACATTTTATTAACTCAAAGAACAAAAATCAACAAAATGTATTAAATAAATCCTTAATTTAACTGATGATTGAGGATAAATAAGACTAAAACAGTGGGAAAATATGCATATGATGAAGAGTCATCAAGTATCTTGAGTTATTTCTTAGGATCAATTTATAATCATAGAGATATCTTAGAATATCTCATTATTATTATGATTTATTCTTGATTTAGGATTGAGTCTATGTTTCTCTATAAATAGAGATTAGTATTGAGTCTTTTGTAATCAAATCAACATTAAGCTATTATCATTAATATTTAAACCCTTATTATTTTCTCTCCTCCTTTTCTCTAAAATCTCATAACTTCAACATGGTATCTAGAGCCTATTTCGATCCTCCTTGAACGATTTCGCTTCTATTCCGCTGCCGAATCCCCAACAGTTAGGGAATATAACCATAGTTTCTTTTTTCCAACATTCCGACACGTTTCACTCGTTTTTCATTAAGTTCACTATTGCCGCCGCTGCCACTATTTCCAAAAAAAATTCCTGCGAACAACATCGTCATCTCTAGGTCAGGTCATGTCCGAAAGCGCGTCGCCAAAAGTCGTCACATGCGCTCTCAGGTGCTGCTAATCTCTCATGCGAGTAGATCTCACGTGTCACCGTCTCCACAGCGTGTGACGACGTGTTTTGACTCCTCTCAGTTGCTGCTTGGTTGGTCAATCACGCCTCAACCTCGCGGTATTGAATATGCCCTCGTATTCTAGTTTCGGGCTACGGTTAGACCTACTACCTTCAAGATTCGCTGTCTCTTGCTGCCTTCTGATCCACTGTCGCACACGGGTCAAATACAATTGATAAAATATAAATAGAGGTAATAACTCGAATCGTTTCGCAGGGACTTCTAATATAATAATAATAATCGAATTGAAAATTGTAATTAAAAAGCGGTTTTTTAGATTTTTGATTTAACAGATGAGCAAAATTTGGTTTAATAATAATTCACTTATTCGAGTTTCAGACCTATCACAGATTCTATCAATGAGTTTAATTTCTAATTTGTGATTCTATTCTTATTTGACTATAGAATTGATCAAACAAGCGTAATCAATCCTATGTAAATTTGGTTTCTTTGATTGGATTAAGAATCACAATCATCAAAATATTACAATTAACGATCAAACGTCGCAAAATTATAAGTCAATTAAATTAGAAACCGAAACCAAATTATGTCAAATAAATTTAATCAATCCTATTGAAATTCAATTTAAGCAATCAAAATCTCAATATAATCAAATAAACAAGAATATAATCATGAATCAAAATTGACAGTTTAACCTGAATCTCAAGGTGTTGATGAAACTCTGAACTTGTGGATTAATCTTATAAAATTAGCCTTCCATGAAATTAAAATAAAATTGTTTATTTCTTGTAGCAATTTGAATCCTAATTTTTCCGTCTTTAGAAAAGAAACAAAGCTACTAATATATAGTACTTGATATTGGACTTTAGGGTTTAGGGTTTAAAAACAAGTGACCCACTAATTAAAATTATTACAAAAATCCAGATTACGTAATCTACAATTTAGGCCCAGTAAAGTTCGTAATTGGTCTTTTCGTCCAACACAAAAGTTGTAGCTCAGATTTTTATTTTTTCAATGTCTGCTCATATGCGCTAATCCGATATCCAGAGATCAAGTTAATACCTACAAAGCGAGGAAGAGTCAAAATACAAATAATAAAATTAAAATTAAATTAATAAAATTATAATTAGAATTCGACCCAAAGTTTAGAAACAAGCTAAAAAGCTAAATACATGTGCCCAAATGCTCTGATCAAATTCCCCCACACTTAAACTTTTGCACTCCGAGCAAAACAATGCATGTGATTCCAAATATTCATATGAATGCAAAGTGGTGAGAGAAAAAATATTTCTAGCTTAAGGCAACCATGAATAGCTTTGTTATCACAACCAAGGCAAACAAGAGGACAAGTTAACTAAAGAATGCATCATAAGTGATAGAGTCCTCCCAGGATATAAAATTATCTCAAAGTGTTTGGGCTACTATTTACACTCAAAACACATCATGAAAGCTAGCACTACCATAGGCTTGACAAGCCTTTATAATCTATATTTGAAACACATGCATATAATGATCAAAATGTCTTTATTTAGGTTGTAATGTGGTCAAGGTATTATATAAGGAAAGACTCCTTTATCCCCCAAGATTGAGGCAATTCATTGTTTTTCACTTTTAGGCTTATAATGAGGTATATAACAAAAAATGGGGTAATTAGGCTCAAAGGGGCTTAAACAAATGGATAATTGTAGGGTAGGCTTATTTGGCTGGTAGCTTAATTAAAAACAAATGCCTAGATAATTTAAATATATGCATACGGACAAGAGTCAAGTCAAGTTTTGGCTAACTAGTAATTATGAATGAGATAACACACAAGAAAAATAAAAAGATGAAAAAATGTATTCCATTCATAATAAGGCTAAAAAATCTCACAAAGGTTATTGACTTATCACAAATGATACACAATTTAGCATTTTAATCCAATTTATTTTACTATGAATGCAAAAATACTATCCAATCATGTCAGTCCAAACAAACTCTCAACATTTACAACCATAAAATCTGATGAAAAAGCATACAATGCAATGTCCATTTTTATTTTTTTGGAAATATAACAAATAAAATCCTAAATAATACCGCCACACTTAATTTACACATTGTCCTCAATAAAAGTAACAAGTAATAAAATAAGAGTAAAAAGGGAGCTCCCTGTTTAAACTTCAATGTAGGTGGGTTTTTCCAATGAGAGTTCTTTTATGGTAGCATCTTCAAGCACAAAGCTCTCATGGAATAGCTTGAGGCGTTGTCCATTTATTTTGAACATTTTTTCGGTATTTTCACATTTTATTTCCACTGCACCGTGAGGAAAAATGTTAGTAACAACAACAAAGCCTATCCACTTCGATCGAAGTTTCCCATCAATAATTTTCAAACGGGAGTTGAACAATAAAACTTTTTGGCCAATGGAAAATTTCTTCCTATAAATCATCTTATCATGAAAGTACTTAGTTTTCTCCTTATAGATCCGAGAGTTCTCATAAACTTCAAGTCTAAGCTCTTCAAGTTTTTGCAATTAAAGCTTTCTCTCCAAACCTGTTATTTCCATCTCAAGGTTACAACTCTTGACCGCCGAATAAGCACGATGCTCTATTTCCACTGGGCGGTGGCATGCCTTACCAAACACAAGTCGATAAGGGGACATTCCTATTGGTGTTTTGTAGGATGTTCTATGAGCCCAAAGAGCTTCTTCAAGTCGGTGGCTCCAATCTTTCCTGTTTGGTTGCACCATCTTTTCTAACATCTGTTTGATTTTCCTATTTGAGACTTCAGCTTGCCCATTAGTCTAGGGATGATAAGGTGTAGAAACTCTATGTACAACCCCATACTTCCGAAGCAAAGCGTCCATGGTGCGGTTGCAAAAACGAGTGCCTTGATCACTTATGATGGCTCGAGGTATTCAAAACCTGCAAAAAACATTTGATCTGATTAAACCTGCAACAACTTTAGAATCATTAGTCCTAGTGGGTATTGCTTCCACCCACTTCGAAACATAATCAACAACTAGTTAAATATAGACATAACCAAAAGATACATGAAAAGGGCCCATAAGTTCAATGCCCCACACATCAAATACTTCACAAAAAAGCATAGGTTATTGAGGCATCGCACTCCTATGAGTGATTGATGTTCCTGTTATTTGGCACTGGTCATAAGTTTTGTAAGTCTCAAAAGCATATTTAAACAAAGTGGGCCAAAAGAAACCCGAGTCTAAGACTTTTCTTGCTGTCCGTTGGGGACCAAAATGTCCTCCAGTTTGAGAGGCATGACAAAAATGAAGAATGGATTGAGCCTCATGGTGGGAAACACATCGCCTAATCACCTGGTCACTACAGAATTTCCACAGATATGGATCATCCCACACATAGTATTTGGAATTACTTTTAAGTTTGTGTATATGTGTTTGGGATGCATCTGCAGGAAAGACTCCAGCAACTAGATAATTAACTAAATCAGCAAACCAAAGAGTTACCTCACGCAACTGTAGCAGTTTCTCATTAGGGAAGTCATCTTGAATGGGGATGGGGTCCTCATCTCAAAAGCATCTTTAAACAAAGTGGGCCAAAAGAAACCCGAGTTTAAGACTTTTCTTGCTGTCCGTTGGGGACCAAAATGTCCTCCAGTTTGAGAGGCATGACAAAAATGAAGAATGGATTGAGCCTCATGGTGGGAAACACATCGCCTAATCACCTGGTCACTACAGAATTTCCACAGATATGGATCATCCCACACGTAGTATTAGGAATCACTTTTAAGTTTGTGTATTTGTTTTCGGGGTGCATCTGCAAAAAAGACTCCTACAACTAGATAATTAACTAAATCTGCAAACCAAGGAGTTACCTCACGCAAATGTAGCAGTTGCTCATCAAGGAAGTCATCTTGAATGGGGATGGGGTCCTCATCCATTTCTATTCTGCTCAAATAATCTGCCACCAAATTTTCAACTCCACTCTTATCTTTAATCTCTAAATCAAATTCTTGGAGTAACAACATCCACCAGATCAATCTCGGTTTTGCTTCTGGTTTCTTCAACAAAAACTTCAAAGCTTCATGGTTAGTAAAAAAAACTACCTTCGAACCTAACAAATATGATCTAAACTTATCAAGTGCAAAAACAATAGCTAAAAGTTCCTTTTCAGTGGTAGTATAATTAGCCTGTGCAGAATCTAAAGTCCTAGAAGCATAATAAATAACATGGGCAGCCTTACCAACTCTTTGTGCAAGGACTGCTCCCACGGCATAGTTAGATGCATCACACATAATTTCAAAATGGAGGGTCCAATTGAGTGGCTGAATTATGGGAGTAGAGGTCAGTGTTGCCTTTAAGAAATCAAAAAGTGCAAAAACAATAGCTAAAAGTTCATTTTCAATGGTAGTATAATTAGCCTGTGCAGAATCTAAAGTCCTAGAAGCATAATAAATAACATGGGCAGCCTTACCAACTCTTTGTGCAAGGACTGCTCTCACGACATAGTTAGATGCATCACACAAAATTTCAAAAGGGAGGGTCTAATTGGGTGGCTGAATTATGGGAGTAGAGGTTAGTGCTTCCTTTAAGAAATCAAATGCCTTCTTGCATTTGTCATCGAAGGTGAAACTGACATCTTTTTGCAGCAAATTTGACAGTGGAAGAGATATCTTGCTGAAATCCTTGATAAATCGCCTGTAAAAATCTGCATGGCCAAGAAAAGAACGAATCTCGCGGATGCAAGATGGGTAAGACAAATTAGAAATCACATCAATTTTGACATGATCCACTTCAATCCCATTTTTAGAGATCACATGTCCCAAAACTATGCCTTGTTCAACCATAAAATGACATTTTTCGTAATTAAGCATAAGGTTAGTTTCAATACATCTATGGAAAACTCTATCTAAATTGTTCAAGCATGCATCAAATGAGGAACCATACAAAGTAAAATCATCCATGAAAACTTCAATACAATTTTCTATCAAGTCAGAGAAAATACTAATCATGCAGCATTGGAAAGTGCCAGAAGCATTGCATAGGCCAAAGGGTATCCTCTTGTAGGCAAATGTGTCAAAAGGACAAGTGAACATAGTCTTTTCTTGGTCCTCTAGTGCAATATGGATATGAAAATAACCAGAAAAACCATCAAGTAAACAATAATGTGACTTACCAGCCAACCGTTCAAGCATCTGATCAATGAATGGTAAAGGAAAATGATATTTTCTAGTTGCCTGGTTTAGTCTCCTGTAATCGATGCATACCCTCCAACTGTTTTGCACTCGTGTGGGGATAAGTTCATTATTTTCATTTTTAACCACTGTGAGTCTAGTTTTCTTTGGGACTATCATTCAGAATTAATGGGTTAAGTCGCCTTCGGGGCAGCCTGACTGATTTTACCTCGTCCTCCAGTAGTATCCTATGCATACACATGGATGGGTTAATACCAGGAATATAAGCCAAGGTCCATCTGATTGCCTTCTTGTGTTTTCTCAAAATTTGCAACAGCATTTCCTCGTGTTCATCTTCAATTTTTGGTTGAAATAATCACAAGTAACTTGCCACTTCCTTCTAAATAAGCATATTTCAAATTTTCAAGAAGTGGTTTAAGCTCTATAGTCGGTGGTTGTTCAATGGAAGCTACAACACCAGTGGCCAAAGCTAAGTCTGCAAAATCAATTATGTTAGTAGAAATATTGATATCAGCACAATGATCAACTTGCAAGGCAGCTTCGATCTCAGCACACACATAGCACAATTGAGTATCTGTACAGAATTCACAAGTATAAGTATCATCAAAACCAGACAATGAACGAAAATCACTGGCAAACATATCGAGGTAAGTGTCATCAACCAAATCAGCAAGCAATTCAATTTGAAAAATAGAATGTTCTTCCACTGGGTGTTTCATAGCATTAAAGATGTTACATTTTACAATGCTATCACCAAATTACCTGAATAGAGTTCCAGCATGCACATTTTTGTTCTAGCAGTTTTCAAGAATGGTCTGCCTAAGATGATAGGCACCTTGTTGGACTTATTCTCTCCCTCCATGTCCAGAATGTAAAAATCTACAGGAAATATCAATTCATTAACTCGAACAAGTACATCCTCCACAAGTCTAGCGAGACGAGCATTGCTCCTGTTCGCCAATTGAATGGTAACACATGTACTCTGTAAAGGTCCAAGAGCAAGAGAGTTAAAAATAGATGTAGGCATAACATTAATGGAAGCTCCTAAATCTAACTTAGCATTTTCAAATTGACTACTGTCTATGGTACATGGAATGGAAAAAGTTCCTGGATCTTTGCATTTCTGAGGCATGGGCAGAATGAGGGCTGAAACATTTCGCCCCATGTTTACTATTTCATTACCTTTTAACCTTCTCTTGTGTGTGCACAAATCTTTTAGAAATTTTGCATATCTTGGAATCTGTTTAATTGCTTCAAGAAAGGGAATGTTCACTTCCACCTTCCTAAATGTATCCAGGATCTCGTTGTCTCTATCTGCCTCGTCCATTTTCTTAGTCTTCACTGCCCTTTGAGGAAAAGGAATTGGTATATTTTGCTCAACATCAACAGTTTCAAATATCAAAGTATCCTCAACAACCTTGTTATTTTTCACTACAGTTTCAGGTACCTTTGGTATTTCAACACCTTTCCCATACCTCAATGTAATTGAACTGACATTGGGAGCATTTGGATTTACTACTGATTGTGCAGGCAATTGGTTTGACCCTTGAGTCTGTAATTGATTGATTGAAGTGGCTAGCTGACCAATCTTTGTTTCCAAATTTTGAATGGTGGAATTTGTTCTTTGTTGAAATTGAAGATTCTGGACAACCATCTGTTTAACGAGGTCCTCTAATGAAGGTGCATTGTTTTGCTGTTGAGGAATATTTTGCTGTTGCTGCCTAGATCGATGTTATGCAGATGAATTCCCCCATCTCAATTTGGGATGGTTTCTCCAACCAAGATTGTACCTGTTAGATGATATATCATAGTTGGCTTGAGGATTGTATATATTTGTTGCATATGCTTCAGGAGTATCATCAATTGGATCTTCTTGCAATGTAGGACATGAATCTGAAGGATGCTCTGGAGAAGTGCAAATACCACAGACCATTGCTTGGGTTTTACCTATTGCCAATTTTTTTACTAAAGATGTAAGCTCATCAAGTTTTCCTTCTAAATTCTTGTGAGAAGAAGCTTAATTTCATTCAAACCTTTTGTCAACACTATTGAATTGCTTCTACTTGTAAACTGCTGAGAATTAATGGACATGTTCTCGATCAAAGCCCTTTCCGCTTCTGGGGTTTTATCGACAAGTGCTCCCCCACTAGCAACATCCAAAATGCTTCTATCCATAGGTATCAAGCCTTCATAAAAAATTGGATGAGCAATTGTTCAAAAATCTGGTGATGAGGACAGCTTAACACTAATTTCTTGAATCTCTCCCAATACTCATGTAATGATTCCCTGTCAATGTGCCTAATGCCACATATTTATTTTCTGATTGAAGCAGCTCTTGAGGCAGGGAATAATTTTTCTAGAAACAATATCTTGAGATCATTCCAACTTGTAACATAACCTGGTTGAAAGTAGTATAACCAGTCCTTGGCAGCATCTTGGAGTGAAAATGTGAAGGCTCTCAGCTTAATGTGGTGTTCTGTGACTCCTTGAGGCTTCATGGTAGAACACACAATATGGAATTCCTTCAAGTGTTTGTGGGGATCCTCACCTGCAAGACCATTAAACTTTGGAAGCAAGTGTACTAAACCAGATTTAAGTTCAAATGGTACAATAACTTCAGGATATGTGATACATAATGCATTATAATTGACATTAGGTGTAACAAGTTATCTTAAGGTTCTATTATTCGCATCAGCCATATTTTGCAACAAGTTGTCAATTTCAGTATCTTACGCTAACTCGTTAGCACTAGCAGCTCTATTAAGTCTACGACGTAAATGAAATGTCCTATCTATTTCAGGTTCAAGAGAATGAAGATTCACAAAACTAGCCCTAGTCATGCATCATCATAACAATGCAATACAAAATAACAATTCTGAAAATTCCAACAATGTCCCGAATGCTAAAATTGAAGTGAAAAACAGAAAATCCTATCAAATAAAATCCAAAAAATATAAAAATACCACAAAAAAATTCTAAAAATCAAAGAAAGGCAACGCAATTTTTTTTGGAATTTTTGGAGAATATGAAAAATTCAAAATATTCCTAAAAGGGTCTAAACGAAGGAATTTGGGATTTTGACCGTCGTTTCCGTTTAAAAAACTAATATAGATTCCTATTCCTTGATTTTTTTTTCTTGATTTTCTGGTGAAATTTTGGAGCAATTCGAGATAGTCGCCTAAAAACAGGGTTAATATTATTATGAGAGAGTCCCCGACAACGACGTCAATTTGATCCGCTATCGCACACGGGTCAAATACAATTGATAAAATGTAAATAGAGGTAACAACTCGAATCGTTTCGCAAGGACTTCTGATATAATAATAATAACGGAATTGTAAACTGAAATTAAAAATGGTTTTTTAGATTTTTGATTTAACAGATGAGAAAAATGATTAATCCACTTATTCGAGTTTCAGACCTATCACAGATTCTATCAATGAGTTTAATTTCTAATTTGTGATTCTATTCTTATTTGACTATAGAATTGATCAAACAAGCGTAATCAATCCTATATGAATTTGGTTTCCTTGATTGGATTAAACATCACAATCATCAAAATATTACAATTAACGATCAAGCGTCACCAAATTATAATTCAATAAATTAGAAACCGAAACCAAATTATGTCAAATAAATTTAATCAATCCTATTAAAATTCAATTTAAGCAATCCAAATATCAATATAATCAAATAAACAAGAATAGAATCATGAATCGAAATTGACAGTGTAACCTGAATCTCAAGGTGTTGATGAAACTCTGAACTCGTGGATTAATCTTATAAAATTAGCCTTCCATGAAATTAAAATAAAATTGTTTATTTCATGTAGCAATTTGAATCTTAATTTTTCCATCTTTAGAAAAGACACAAAACTAACAATATATAGTACTTGATATTGGGCTTTAGGGTTTAGGGTTTAAAAACAAGTGACCTGCTAACTAAAATTATTACAAAAATCCAGATTACGAAATCTGCACTTTAGGCCCAGTAAAGGTCGTAGTTGGTCTTTTCTTCCAACACAAAAGTTGTATCTCAGATGTTTATCTTTCCAACGCCTGCTCATATGCCCCAATCCGATATCTAGAGCTCAAGTTATGATCTACAAAGTGAAAAAGAGTCAAAATACAAATAATAAAATTAAAATGCAAATAATAAAATTATAATTCAAATTCGACCCAAAGTTTAGAAACAAGCTAAAAATATTAATCTAAGCTATTAAGAGCTTGTAATATACCAAACTAAAAAGCTAAAAACATGTGCCCAAATGCTATGATCACCTTCCATCTAGTGTCGTTGTTGGAAAAGTTTTCCAACAAGTTTTCTGACACAACCACTTATATTGTATGCATAATCTCTCAATCTACACAACCCAGATTTTTTATGTCAGAAGTTGATCCATGTGCCGCACTCATGTGCCTTCAAGATCCTCCGTGTTCATTCCACGCACCGCCGCCAACAACCTCGAGCTTAGGCGCGTTTGTCCACCTTCCAACACAATGTTTCAGTCGTCTAGATTGGGTTTTCCTTCCTGTTTCCAGATATGCCCTTACTTTCCAATTTTGATCAACGAAAATATGTGTTATTATTCAAATTTTCGTTATCTCTCCTGTTTTGTACGCATTTTCTCACTCCGTTGATCAATCATGGTTTCATTTCATTAGAGTCACGATGCTTTTTCTTGTGTGTTTGTCATGCAATTTAGTTCTTACTAATAGATTATAATAGTGGCTTATATTCCCACCGAGAATCATTCTGGTAGTGTCCCTTTTCCCACAAATGAATCATATTAGTGATGACTTCTTCTTCCATTGATGGTTATTTTGACGATGTCTTTTATGACCCACTTTATCTTGTCAATTTGTACCATATGCACTAGCCCCATCTTTATCCCAAATGTACTGACCTTTCCTTTCTCTCCTTGAAGCACGCCTCTCCAATATTATTGGTTTGAAGCTTCCAAATGCATTTTTTAGAAGAATGGACATTGCTTTGTTCAATTGCTTGTCATGAATTTCTCTTAGGATGATGATCATATCGACTATCTGGCTAGGCTATATTTATAGCAATTCTCTCCGACTTCACCTACATCCCTGAGTTGCTTTTCCATCCTTTTTATTATTTTTCAGAGCAAAACATTGTTTCCTTATAACAAGCTAAAGCTTTAGCTTGAGGGGGAGTGTCAGAATATTAGAGAATATCTTATAAGATCTTTTATATTATATTAGAGTATCTTGAGTTATTTCATAGGATCAATTTATAATCATAGAGATATCTTAGAATATCTCTCATTATTATTGTGATGTATTCCTGATTTATGATTGTGTCTATGTTTCTCTATAAATAAAGATAAATATTGAGTCTTTTGTAATCAAATCAACATTAAGCTATTATCAATAATATTTAAACCCTTATTATTTTCTCTCCTCATTTTCTCTAAAATCCCACAACTTCAACACCAACATTATATGTTGTTTCTCTCAAATACTTTCTAAGTCACTCAAACAACCACCCACATATTCCCTCTCTTTCTTGTGGAAGTTCTAAGCTTTCGTTACTCCATCTTTATGAGATTTTTCGAGGGCTATATAGTGTTACGTGGAAGGAAAGTGTTCAAGGTAAGGGCTTTTCCCCATGCAAAGTTAGGCTAGATTTTAATTTCGCGGTTCCTAGGATATTGATATGATGTCTGGATGTCTTAAAAAAAATGTTGATTTTATTTTCATTGTAAAGAAATTAACTATAATGTTTTGATTGGTTCCTTTGAGTAATACATCTATCTTGATGAACTTAATTATAGAGTTCTATTTTTATTATTATTCCTTGATAAATATGTTTGTAGTGAAAATGTTTAATGCCTTACGTGTTTTAGAGTACTTAATTATAAAGTTATAATTTTTATGAGGATATCATTAGTAATATGTTTGTTATGATGTATTTGATATCAAGTCTTGACTTTTTGAGTATTTTAAATTTGACTTTGATGAACAATATATGTTCATGAGGAAATTGATAAGAATTTTATAGTTTTAATTTTGACAATATGAGAAAATTGATTATTGAAATGTATTAATGTATAATTCATTTTTATAATGCGGAAAACTTTATAGTGAAAGGAATAAAATTTCTATTGTTATTGTATTCTTGGTAATATGTGTTTTAATTTTTATTAATAACAAGTAGCCAAATCGAATCTTATGGATTATTAAAATGAAAGTGGCGGTTTTGAGATATTTGTTCACGTGCATATTTGATGTGTTGAAGTTATTGAGCTCTAATTATGAACATCCATGAGAATATAAATTTGATGTCTTATGTGATTAAAAAATATGAAATATTTTGTCTTTGTGGTTGCCTAAGTAGCTGGTGATTTGTGTCTTAAATATTGTTATCTTTGTGGTAGCCTAAGTGACAGGTGATTTGTGTTTTAAATATTTGTTATCTTTGTGTTTGCCTAAGTGGCTGGTGATTTGTGTTTTAAATATTGTTATTTTTGTGGTTGCCTAAGTGGTTGGTGATTTGTGTTTTAAATATTGTTATCTTTGTGGTTGCCTAAGTGTCTCGTGATTTGTATGATTATCTAAGTGGGCGGTGACATGTATCTTTTGAGCATCATTATCATTTTATGACATATCATATGCGTCTTTGTGGACGCCTGTGTGACTAGTTTAATTTTTCCCCATTGGTATCAGTGACTTCTGTTTGGATGCCAGTGTGGCTGGTTATATCCAGATCATATATGTTTAGGAGCATGCATAACTTGTATACATTTTATTGTTATTTTTATTTTGATCTAATTATTTGCTCTATGATTGCTATTTGATTTATTTAGATACATTCTATGACTTTTGATACATCTTTGAGAACTATTAAAGAATCAATTTTTTTTTAAATCTTTTATTACAAAAAGATTTTATATTTATATTTTATGGCTGTTAATTTATTATTTGGTTTAATTTTTGCTGTGGAATGAACTGACCCCTTACACCAACATTTAGGTACTAATGATTTCAAAGAGTTGCATGAATGATGTTTGATTGATGTACGCGCGTGGGAAAATGGGACTTTTACTTAAAAATAACGTTTTGTATTACTAAACTATTTTTGGTACATTGTAAAGTTATTTACTCTTAATCATTAACTTTTAATAGAAATGCGGAAGTGAGATTTCATTTGCTAGTAAATAATTGAATGTCATTAATTTCAGTCAACCTTGCTTCTTTTAAATTTCACTTAAAGAGAATTTATTTTATTTTGGAGCATAAATGAATATCGATCTAACAACTGAAATATTAATTTTGCAAATAAATGAATAAATAATATTTTAGTAAATTACATTACGTTCTTTTATAAAAAAAAAATATATCAAGTCATTTTCTGACGCATCTTCAATTTATTACATGATGAACTACTTCTAAGGAAAAAAATTGTAGTTGTTTCTAGAAGAAAATAAATATTTTTAAGTAATCTTTGGATCAAAAATTTGGGGCGTTTACATAGAAAATCTAAAATAAAATTTGATTCAAATTTATAATTGATGAAAATCTAAAATAAGATTTGATTGATATTTATAATTGAAGAAAATCTTTGTCCAAATTGAAAAGAAGATATGATCAATATTTGAAGAATATTTGATCAACATTTGATGAAGATTTGAAGAAGATTTTATTTGAAAAATTTACAAAGTCAATCTACACCAAATAGGAACATAATCAATGTGAAGAATTTACAAACTCAATCTACACAAAATAGGAACAAAATCAATCTGAACAATTTACAAACTCAATCTGAACAAGATACAATTCAGAATTAAAGAAGGACTAAATTGAAGCCCAAATTTTCACTATAAATAGACACTCAAGGCTGAAGGAGAAAAGTATCGAAAAGCATAAAAGAGTATAGGAACTCAAGCTCAAAGTTCTCAATTCTTTTTAGAGTTCAAAGAGAGAAACACATGGTCAGGTTAGAAATATATTTTGAGTGTTCTTTTCTTAGAATGTGAGAGTTATTATTATTATCAGCTTTGTTAGAAGCAACTACTCAAGTTCCAATCTTTTGTATCCAACCCGATAGTGGTTTAGTTCCTTCTTTAATATGGGGTTGTCAGGAGAAGACTTGACTTGTAGGATTAAGGTGGTTAGCTCCTTAAAAGTTTGGGGTTGTTAGTCTATTTGGGAAGGTTAGGTGTTTTGTAATTCAAGGTATTTGAATTAGTGGATTAAAGCCTTCTGAATGAAGGGAATGGATGTAGCCAAGTAAGTGGTGAACCAGGATAAATATATATGTCAACTTAATTATGCTTTCATTGTTTACTACTTCTGAATTTGATTGCTTCTTATCTAAGTAATTCAAAAAAACTAACCAACCTTCATCAAATTAGCAAAAAGTTATCAACTTTATCAAGCACAATTCAACCCTCTCCCCCCCCTCCCCACCCTTCTCGTGTTTGCACTTTCATTCATATTCATCCTTCGAATTCATTCACTCAAAATCCGAAACCAACATCCAAAAAGTCTACCATCAAACCATCACCAAAAAACAATCCAAAAACCACTTCTAAACGCCAATTCAATCATTCACTAAATTTGACAAAGGAAAATCGAAAGAACCTGAACATTCTCCATCCCTCGCCAAAACCAAAAAGACCATAAAGATTGAATCTTTCCTAATAATGAATCTCTCCCATTTTTCACCCTAAACTGGAACTCATGTTCAACAAAAAATTAGTTGAATGATCTATTGAAGTTGGAATATTTTTCAACTTTTAAAATCTTAAACTTGAAAGTGTATTCATTAAAAATTACACTAATGCTCTTGGCTAGACAAAATTTTGAAAAATTGGAGAAAACCATTACCCCAAAGTTTTCAGGGGCTTTTATTTCAAAGTTGAGGTTTTTGAAGGAAAATCACTCACATTCTCAAAAATCAAAGGTGTTTAGATTAGACTCACACCTGAAATCGTTATCAATATTCTTATACTTCCTATTGAAGGCTCGACCATCTTTGAAAAAAATTGGTAAGAGACGACATAAACATCGTAAGCACAACACTATTAGAGATTCAGAAGAAGCTCTTATAGTGATCATAAGGTTGAGAAAGTTGCTTACATCTCTCTTAAAATTGTTGCAAAGACCCTAAAGATTGTCAATCAATTATCAAAATCGACTATTGAAGTAACTTCTCCCAAACTAGGAGTCACTCCTCCTAAAATTGAAGCCACTAATCTCGATTAGCCTACTTCATCCACCTCTTATGATGATTCCTCCCCTTCTAAGGAGGGTTTTTAGCTTCACTTAGCCTTGTTGTGCCATAATTTTATCTAGTCAATTAAATGGTAATAATAATAATATGTTTGATTTTATGTTTACTATCAGTTTAATAATCCTCATAAAACAAAAATAAAAAAAAAATCTTCATTTTAATTATTAATCTTGAAATAAAAAAAATAGTAAAAATATAAAATAGAATTAAAAGTGATAAGATCAAGGTTACAAACAATATGTAAATTACAATCAATACACTGGAGTCCGTGATATTACAAGAGTATCAAACAAATAAATAAAACTAAATGATAAATAATAAAACTAAATCAATAAATTAACTAGATGGTGCAATTGTTCGAAACAAAAACTAAAAATAAATTGGTCGGTCAAACTATTGTGCATATATCCAACTAAGCACTATAAAGTATAGACTCAAAGCTGCAAATATAAGAAACTCTTTAACTCCCAACAAATCAAATTAGAACTTTGCACACAAAGAAAAGATTAGCACATAAAGACAGTCAGATAAAAACAAATAAGCTAAAAATGTGAATGCATCAAATGTGCAGATAAAATTAGAAATGTAGAGAGGAGGAAAACAATAAAAAAAATGAAACATAAAAAAATGAAACTAATGGGAAAGCCCAAAGAGATGTAGAGAGGAGGAAAACAACTGAACAAGTGAAGAAAACTATATAAATACACATTTGTTTTTTAGAAAGAAAGGCGTCAATTTTTTGGTTGAAATATGATACCAACTCACTTAAGAAAACACACACACACACACACAAAGAAGGAAAAGAAAATGAAAAAATAGTAGCAGCAGAAAAAGAAAGAAAAAACTCATACTTTTTTACTAGGAGGTTGGCATTTGCTTTTTGAACTTGTTTGCTTCCTTAAAATCATACTATCATAAATACTCTATGTTGTCTCCTTGTCGGTGCACTAGTCAAACTCCTTGAAAGTGATTGCATTTATCATTCAGATGAACTGATGGTGCATCTTGTGCATCTTCTTCTGATCAACATCCATCTCTTTCCTTGGAATCTCCATACCATCAATATTTTTTGGAGTAGTATAACTATCTTCCACCAAGCCCCCTACATAACAAGTCAATAACATATCCAACAAACATTCTGAAACCCACTTAAAGTTTAGAACGTTCATAGTTCTTCAAGAAAATATTCATCAAAAGTTATCATTTGTCTGAACTCGAGTCGAATGGTCACATGATAATCTGGTAACATTACTAAAGCTCCAAAACTTATCTATAAATATGGAAGAGCTCATAACTTGAAGAACACGAACTTACATCAAGTATTCAACACTCTTATGATAAAAGAGTTAAACTTGATTAAAAGTTCAACTACACTCAAAGTTCATGCTAGATAATCAAATCTAAATAATACAAGAGAGTGAAGATCCATTTCATCTCAGTCAAGTCATGAGAGCTTGATGCAAAATAAATATTCTATTTGTAAACTTTCTGAAGTCGACTTTTGATTTGTATAAGAGACCCAATTTCAATTGTGATTGTTGTTAAGTCTAACGTGACTAAGAAGATGAATTGTAAGCCTGCAAGGCTGAGAAAATATAGGAGAGAAAAGTCATGTTGACATACTTTTGCATGTGTAAGAGTTGAGAAGTTGTCTCAAAGAATTTTAGTGGAAAATCTCACCAAGGATGAGGATTGGACGTAATCAAATATTGGTTGAACTGATATAAATTGTGTGTGTGGTTTCCTTACTCTTAACTCTTTATTTATTATCACACTGCTATACACTAAATCACTTTACTTCTTGATTTAACACTAACTATGTTTTAAAATTTTGAAGTTCTAATTTACTCTTGAGAACCAATTTTTAAGTACATATCTATTTTAAAATGGTCATAATTAAGACCCTTTTTTCTTGTGATATTGAATTCTACTCCAATTTTGACTAAGTTGTTTTATCCTAGGGACGTTGTGTTTGACAATATGCTTGTATAATTTTTGGTAGTATCACGAAACGTCGTAACGAGAGCAACTTAGTGTACAACTCATCTCAATAATATTTAAGGTGATAATAAACAGTTTCAAAACTATTTCAAATAAAAAACAATATAAATTTATTATTATTGATAAAAAAATCACCACCACCATATTGGTTGATGTTAATAGTGATCATGAAGATCCAAAGTTGAAGGTGCCATAATTTCAAGGTCCATATACTGCATGATAGCAAGCATTTAATTGATAAATTAAAAGCATGCACAAACAAGAACTGTTGGCTTTAGTCCTAAGGATTGAAACAAGTACAAGGTTTACTATCGCATAGTTTGAGATTTCAAATTATTTTCTTTTTCCCTTAGTAGCATCAAGTAGCTTTCAGACACATTCAAGATACTACAATCATGAACTAATAATGATTAGCTCCTAAAACTGTTGAGAAACAAAACAAAGCCAAAATTACAAGTAATCACATTAAATCATCCCTCAATAAAAATATCCAAAATAGAATTGGAGAAAAAAATGTCATCAATCATTCCACTTATATAAACGAACTATATCACAACAAACTTGTTTCTATCTCATAAAAATAAAGGATATCATAACAAAGCAAGGAAAACAAAAGTCATAAAAACAATTATGCATCCCATAAAAACAGTAATAACAATAATGTATTGCCACTAACTCCATAACAACTAAATACAGATAAAGAAACAAAAGTGGGTAAAATAAATAACAATTTAAATAACCATATCCACACAATACATACATAAACTAATGAATTATGTTGGATCTGTTTTGGTGACAATGCTGCAAGACTTTAATAGTGAAGTTGTTGATGAAGATTATATGTAGCAAATTCCAAAGCGTGTTGTTACACTAGCCTTTAGGTTCGATTCGCCTCCACCAATCGAATGCAAATGAGATAACCAGTGAATCCCCTTCAAGGTACTTTGGAAAACCTTGATATGATTTGCACTTTCACACCAAGAGTATTTTTCAATAGTATGTTACAAAAGAATGATTCTTATTCTTTACTAATGCATTAGAAAAGAATAAGATGACTTACCATATAAGAATAGGTGAGAAAAGTGGATGGCAATCAGTAGAATTCGTGTCTACATTCTGTCTAAAGTGACCCTATTTATAGGAAAAATAATGTCACTTGAGAAAAAGTTGCAATTCTTGGTTCTACCACTGTTTACGAAGGGCTATATACATATAACGTTCAATTATTTACTGAAGCATTGCACTGTTGGTTAAGCTGTTATGCTTCTTCATTTTTAATGAACAATCGCGTCTTTTCAAGGTGGAATTTATTCAAAAAATAAGGAGGAAGTTGGGTTCGAACTCGTGACCTTATATTTCCACACAATTTACACAATCACTAAACCAACAACAATTTCATGTTAATTATCACGAATTATACATACATATATTATCCAATAGTTTGGAAATATCTCACAATCCCCCACCATTTTCAAAATATACTTAGTCCCATAATTTTGGAAATATCATGGTTTCAGATAATGGTATCTTACGATTTGAACCACTACTTAGTAAGCTATGGGTTCCACTTATCCCGGATAGATTGGTAGACAAGCTTTGAACCAGTTATTCATTAGAACAAGTGTGCATAACTTACACATGAAATCTCGGTACTATCGAAAGAATTATAAAGATGACACATTTGTTAAGACCTTGTGTCAGGTACCCTTTTCATGAGAATTTAAGAGTCAAGCCCTTTAACTCTTCGAAACGGCCTCACTTCATCCTCACATAGGTAGCCTATATCAGAAATACACCCATAATATGTATTTCAACAAATTTATGTTATATGTCTATTAAGAGTTCTTAGAGTGCATTAAATAAACATAACAAAATCTAGAGTAATCATCAATGAAAGTGACAAAATACTTTTTACCACCAATTGTATCCCAACCATGTAAATTGCATACATCAGAGTGAATTAAATCTAATACCTTAGAACTTCTTTCAACACTTTTAAAAGGTTTTCTTGTAATTTTAGTTAGCATACAAGTAGTACATGAATTTGAATTTTTATAAAAAGTCGGAATTAAATTTGATTTCATCATATCATTCAATTTTCTAAAGTTAATATGTCCTAGTACTTGAGTCCCATCCCCAATGATGTCTTCAACACCATGTCCCTTGTCAGACCTTTCGTTAAAGGATCTGCAAGATTCTTTTCAGTTCTTATAAACACTATGGATATTATTCCATTTAAAATTAAATCCTTTACATAGCTATGTCTTAGACCAATATGTCTAGATTTTCCATTATATACTAGGCTATATGCTTTGGATAGTGTGGATTGATTATCGCAATGTATGGATACTGGTGCCATTGGCTTTGGCTAAATTGGTATCTCATACAACAAATTTCTTAGCCATTCTGCCTCTTTATTGCCTGCAGCTAGGGCAATGAACTTTGCAGCCATGGTGGAGTTGACAATGCAAGTTTGTTTCTTTGATCCCCAAGAAACTGCACCTCCACCAAGGTTGAAGATCCATCCACTTGTGGAAGCATGATCCTCAACATAAGTTACCCAACTAACATCTTTATATCCTTCCAAAACTGAAGGATATCCATTATAGACTAAACTAGTTAATTATTCCGTTCAAATATTTTAATACTCTATTGACAGTCTGTCAATGTTCTTTACTTGGATTGCTAGTATACCGACTTAATCTACCTACAACATATGTTATATCAAGGTTGGTACAAGTCAGGCATACATCAAGTGCATACATCAAGCATCCGATTACCTTTGAATAATCTAGTTGTGCCACATGGCATCCTTTATGTGGTTGTAAACTAACATTTTGTTCAAATGGGATAGTAACAGGTTTGCAATCAAATTGATCAAATTTCTTTAGCACTTTATAAATATAATGAGATTGAGATAAACCAATATTTACTCCATCTCTAATGATTTTAATTCCTAAAATCACTTCTGCTTCACCTAAATCTTTCATATCAAAATTGGTGCCAAAGATTAACATATCATCCACATATAAACAAATCATAACACCATTTCCATTATGAAATTTACTATAAATACACTTGTCAGATTCATTTATTTTGTATCCATTAGAAAGCAAAACTTTATCAAACTTTTGGTGCCATTGTTTGAGTGCTTGTTTTAACCCGTATAAGGATTTA
>NC_021166.2:38136463-38139582 GCF_000331145.2 Cicer arietinum | reverse complement strand
ATTTGAATTTTTATCAAAAGTCGGAATTAAATTTGATTTCATCATATCATTCAATTTTCTAAAGTTAATATGTCCTAGTCGCATATGCCATAACTCACAAGACTCAGTAATATAAGTAAAAATCATATTATTATTATAGTTACTGATAACATTACATTTGAACATATTCTCACAAAGGTAACCCTTCCCTACAAACATACCACCTTTAGAGAGAATAAATTTATCTCCCTCAAATACACATTTGAAACCAAACTTATTTAGTAAAGGTACATAAATCAAGTTCTTCCTAATATCAGGAACATAAAATACATCTTTAAGAGTAAGTACTTTTCCAGAAGTGAATTCAATCTCCATTGTTCCTTTTCCTTTGACTTGTACAGTTGAGGCATTTCCCATGTACAAAATACTTCCATCTTCTTCATCAATGGTCTTAAATAGTTCTTTGTTTTTCCACACATGGCGGGTAGCACCAGAGTCTATCCACCAAGATTCAACATCTTCAATCATGTTGAGTTCAGAAATGACAGCAACAAGATTATCTTTTGTTGCACTTGAATTCTTCTCTTTGTTCTTCTTTTTCAAGAACCTGCACTCATTTTTAAAGTGTCCTGGTTTTCCACAATGATAACAACTTCCTTTTCTTTTCTTTCACTGTTCATTACTACCATTGTGTTTTTCATGAGATTTATCAAAATCTCGATTTCTTTTCTTAAAAGATTTGCTTGAATTTCCTTCCTCCATTACATGGACCTTTTCATGAGAGAATTAGTTTTTAGTATCATCTTGTTTATGATACTCTTCTTCTAAACGAATGTGATTACCCAATTGCTCAAGTGATATGTCCTCTTTCTTATGTTTCATAGAATTTTTGAAATCTTTCCACGAAGGTGGAAGTTTGTCTATTATGGAGGATACAATAATGATTTCATCCATGTGCATTTGATGTTGTTTGTAGTTATTAAGAATACGTTCAATTTCATGCATTTGTTCCATTACTGATTTACTATCAACCATTTTATAATTATTAAATTGAGAAACAAGAAACTTCTTACTTGTAGCGTCTTCTTGCATGTATCTTGACTCTAATTTCTCCCATAATTCCTTTGTAGAGATGCTACTTTGATATATATCGAACAAGGAGTCAGACATTCTCCTCAACATAAGTTACCCAACTGGCATCTGTATATCCTTCCAAAACTGAAGGATATCCACTATAGACTAAACTATAGTTAATTGTTCCTTTCAAATATTTTAATACTCTATTAATAGCCTGCCAATGTTCTTTACTTGGATTGCTAGTATACCGACTTAATATGCCTACAGCATATGCTATGTCAGGTTTGGTACAGGTCATGGCATACATCAAGCATCCGATTACCTTTGAATAATCTAGTTGTGCCACATGGCATCCTTTATGTGGTTGTAAACTAACATTTTGTTCAAATGGGATAGTAACAGGTTTGCAATCAAATTGATCAAATTTCTTTAGCACTTTATAAATATAATGAGATTGAGATAAACCAATATTTACTCCATCTCTAATGATTTTAATTCCTAAAATCACTTCTGCTTCACCTAAATCTTTCATATCAAAATTGGTGCCAAAGATTAACATATCATCCACATATAAACAAATCATAACACCATTTCCATTATGAAATTTACCCACCAATCGGATGCAAATGAGATAACCAGCGAATCCCCTTCAAAGTACTTTGGAAAACCTTGATATGATTTGCACTTTCACACCAAGAGTATCTTTTAATAGTATGTTACAAAAGAATGATTCTTATTCTTTACTCATGCATTAGAAAAGAATAAGATGACTTAGCATATAAGAATAGGTGAGAAAAGTGGATGGCAATCAGTAGAATTCGTGTCTACATTCTGTCAAAAGTCTGTTTACGAAGAAACAAATCATAACACCATTTCCATTATGAAATTTACTATAAATACACTTGTCAGATTCATTTATTTTGTATCCATTAGAAAGCAAAACTTTATCAAACTTTTGGTGCCATTGTTTGAGTGCTTGTTTTAACCCGTATAAGGATTTAGTCAATTTACACACTTTATGTTCTTGTCCTTTCATAACAAATCCTTCAGGTTGTTTCATATACACCTCGTCATCTAACTCTCTGTTTAGGAAAACAGTTTTAACATTCATTTGATGGATTACAAACTTGTAGATAGAAGCTAGTACCAAAAGCACTCTTATGGATGCAATTCTTGCAACAGGTGCATAAGTATCAAAGTAGTCGATACCTTTTTTGTGTGTAAACCCCTTGGCAACAAGTCTAGCTTTGAATTTATCAATGGTACCATCAACTTTCATTTTCTTCTTAAAGATCCATTTACAACCTATTGGTTTGGATCCAGGTGGGAGGTCTACCAATTTCCAAGTTTTATTCCCCATGATTAAGTCAATTTCCTCTTGGATGGCTTCTTTTCAAAAGGAAAAGTCTTGAGACTTTATTGCCTCTTCATATGTGTCTGGGTCACTTTCTAAATTGTAGCAAATTGGTCCATAACTGTTACTGGAATAATTTGTACCTTCTACAAGGAACATAAAGAAGTCTAGGCCATAATCTTTCTCTTTTCTGGCTCTTTTACTTCTTCTGGGTTCTGAACATGTCAAAGTATCATTATTAGATACATTATTTTCTAGGCTTTGTACACTAGAACATACAGTTTCCTTGGGATGTGGAATTGAGTTAAATCTATTTTCTTGAAAAATTGCATCTCTTGACTCAATCACTGTGTTAATAGGATATGAGTCATTAGATTCAACAACCATGAATCTATAGGCCTTGCTATTTTCACCATAGCCCAGAAATACACTTTCAATTCCTCTTTCTCCCAATTTCTTTCTTTTTGGTTCAGAAACTTTAATAATTGCTCTACATCCCCAAACTTTTATATAGTTAAGATTGAGTTTTCTTTTCTTCCAGAGTTCATATAGGGTTATCTTGTTCCTTTTATTGGGAACTCTATTTAGCAAATAATATGCAGTTAGCATGGCTTCACTCACCCCAATAACCTTTAGATAAACCAGAATAGGATAACATGGCATTCACCATTTCTTCTAATACCCTATTTTTCCTTTCTGCAATTCCATT
>NC_021166.2:38135631-38136423 GCF_000331145.2 Cicer arietinum | reverse complement strand
GTGACACCTTGGTAAACTGTGCTGACCCGTGATAGGTGGTACGTTTACGATTTACGTTTTTGGTAAATTGTGTTGACCCGTGATAGGTGACACCTTGGTAAACTGTACTGACCCGTGATAGGTGGTACGTTTACGATTTACGTTTTTGGTAAATTGTGTTGACCCGTGATACGTGACACCTTGGTAAACTGTACTGACCCGTGATAGGTGGTACGTTTACGATTGACGTTTTTAGTGAATTGTGTTGACCCGTGATAGGTGGCACCTCGGTAAACAGTATTGGTCTGTGATAGGCAGTACGTTTACGATTCACGTTTTTTCTTTTAGTAAATCGTGTTGACCCGTGATAGGTGACACCTTGGTAACTGTACTGACCCGTGATAGGTGGTACATTTACGATTCCCGCTTTTTCTTTTAGTAAATCGTGTTGACCCGTGATAGGTGACACCATGGTAACTGTACTGACCCGTGATAGGTGGTACATTTACGTTTGATGCACAATACCAGTGGACTCAAAATATTCAGGATGATAGAACTCTCCTCCCCTATCACTTCTAAAACACTTACTAAAAGTTTCATGTTGAAGTTCTACTTGTGCTTTAAATATTTTAAATTTGTCTAAAACTTCATTCTTAGAGTGCATTAAATAAACATAACAAAATCTAGAGTAATCATCAATGAAAGTGACAAAATACTTTTTACCACCAATTGTATCCCAACCATGTAAATTGCATACATCAGAGTGAATTAAATCTAATAGCTTAGAACTTCTTTCAACACTTTTAAAAGGTT
>NC_021166.2:38132116-38133273 GCF_000331145.2 Cicer arietinum | reverse complement strand
ATGTTGTTTGTAGTTATTAAGAATACGTTCAATTTCATGCATTTGTTCCATTACTGATTTACTATCAACCATTTTATAATTATTAAATTGAGAAACAAGAAACTTCTTACTTGTAGCGTCTTCTTGCATGTATCTTGACTCTAATTTCTCCCATAGTTCCTTTGCAGAGATGCTACTTTGATATATATCGAACAAGGAGTCAGACATTCCGTTGAGAATATGACCCATGCATATATAGTCATCATTGTCCCACTTCTGCCTTTCTCTTGTTTCTGCGAATGTTTCCACTTCCTTCTCCAGCGGTCTTGTGGTGTTCAGAACATACACCACCTTCAAAGTTGTAAGGAGAAATTTCATCTTTTTCTGCCAATGGATAAAATTTCCTTCATCGAATTTCTCCAACTTCACAAAATTAGAAGTCATTTCTTTGAGTGATGCAGCCATTGATTGAAAATAAAATCGAACCTAAAGATTGTTGGATCTATTTTGGTGACAATGCTGCAAGACTTTAATAGTGAAGTTATTGATGAAGATTATATGTAGCAAATTCCAAAGCGTGTTGTTACACTAGTCTTTAGGTTCGATTCTCCCCCACCAATCGGATGCAAATGAGATAACCAGCGAATCCCCTTCAAAGTACTTTGGAAAACCTTGATATGATTTGCACTTTCACACCAAGAGTATCTTTTAATAGTATGTTACAAAAGAATGATTCTTATTCTTTACTCATGCATTAGAAAAGAATAAGATGACTTAGCATATAAGAATAGGTGAGAAAAGTGGATGGCAATCAGTAGAATTCGTGTCTACATTCTGTCAAAAGTGACCCTATTTATAGGAAAAATAATGTCACTTGAGAAAAGTTGCAATTCTTGGTTCTGCCACTATTTACGAAAGGCTATATACATATAATTTTC
The DNA here is from genome assembly GCF_000331145.2 of Cicer arietinum. NCBI lineage: Eukaryota > Viridiplantae > Streptophyta > Magnoliopsida > Fabales > Fabaceae > Cicer > Cicer arietinum. Next base: position 38,132,356 of record NC_021166.2, on the reverse strand, counting down.
AGTTATTTATTGAAGCATTGCTCTGGTCTGTTGGTTAATCAGTGCTTCTGTTTGCGTGAGGATCCGGGTTTGAATCACCGTTGTGCCTCTTCACTTTTAATGAACAATTGCGTCTTTTGTAAGACCCATAAATTTAAAGTACCATTTATGTATTTTTGGTGTATTTTGGATTTTGGCTCGGAGGCTTTTAAGCCAAAGTTAATAATATTTTGGAGTTTTATAATCAAAAAGATATTTTGA
>NC_021166.2:38126020-38131957 GCF_000331145.2 Cicer arietinum | reverse complement strand
TTATGTCTATTTATGTTTGTTTGGAGGGAAAAAGAAAGGAAAACTAGAAGGAAGGAAAAGGAAAAGAAAATAGTATAAAAGGAAGGAAGGAAAAAGGAAGAAAGGAAAAAGAAAGGAAAGAAAAAGAAAGGAAAGAAAATCCCAATTGTCCATCTTCTTCCTCTGCGACCGCAAGCCAATTTCCCTCCTTTCTCCTATTTTCATTTTCGTCGCTTTCTTTTCTTCAAAACTAGTAACCCAAGGTTGGGTGAGAGTTAGATCAAGGTTTTCGCAACTCCACTCTTCCTCTTTGATTCGAAAACGAAGAAAAACGGTATTTGAGATCCAAACACAAACCCCTCCGTTTCTTCTAGATCCAAGCTTCATTTCTCGAAGAGTTAGAAGGGAAAGTTGCTCACTACCACGCCACGGTGCTAGGGGACCAATTTGGAGGCGACGTTGCGAGCGAATATTTTACCGGTTTTACTCGCGGTACCGGAAACCCACGTTAAAGCTAACGTTAAGGTAAGGGCTCCTTCCAAACTTCTAGTTGCATTAGGGACTTATCTGTGGTTGTGTGGGAAGGAATTTGTTAGGATTTAATGTATCGATTTGGGGAAAAACGAAACTAGTGCGTTATGGGTAAAAACCTTAGAGTTAGGTTTTGTTTATAGTGATGAATGTTTCGTGGTAAATGAATTTGAATGTCATTGTGTATGATTATGGGTAAATGAAACTTGATGTTTGTTAATTGGTGTGGTTGTTGTGAATTATGGTTTGAATGTGAAAGTATGTTTGAATTTGTTTCTGTGGAATTTGAAAACCATTAGAGTTAAACGAGTATTAAAAATGGGGAATCTTTTAATACCTCGGTTTACTTAATGTGTATTTGAGGAAAATGTTTAAGTTAACTGGGCGTTGAGAATGGGGAATCTCTTAATGTCTCGGTTACTTAACTATCGTTTTTGAAAATCGTTTCGGTAAATGAGTATTAAGAATGGGGAATCTCTTAATATGACTGTTTGCTTAACGTTTTGTTTTGAAAATCATTAAGTTAAATCGGTATTAAGAACGGGGAATCTCTTAATGACTTATTTAATTAATGTTGTTTGAAAGTCGTTTCGGTAAATGAGTATTAAGAATGGGGAATCTCTTAATATGACTGTTTGCTTAACGTTTTGTTTTGAAAATCATTAAGTTAAATCGGTATTAAGAACGGGGAATCTCTTAATGACTTATTTAATTAATGTTGTTTGAAAGTCGTTTAAGTTAAATGGGTATTAAAAATGGGGAATCTTTTAATATCTGCATTTGCTTAACGATTGTTGTGAATGGAGTCTGTGTATGCTCATGCATTTCATTTGGTAAATTGTGTCGACCCGTGATAGGTGACACCTTGGTAAACTGTACGGACCCGTGATAGGTTGTACGTTTGCGATTTACATTTTAGTAAATCGTGTTGACCCGTGATAGGTGACACCATGGTAACTGTACTGACCCGTGATAGGTGGTACATTTACGATTTACATTTTTGGTGGATTGTGCTGACCCGTGATAGGTGGCACCTAGGTAAACAGTACTGGTCTGTGATAGGCGGTACGTTTACGATTCCCGCTTTTTCTTTTAGTAAATCGTGTTGACCCGTGATAGGTGACACCATGGTAACTGTACTGACCCGTGATAGGTGGTACATTTACGATTTACATTTTTGGTGAATTGTGCTGACCCGTGATAGGTGGCACCTTGGTAAACTGTACGGACCCGTGATAGGTTGTACGTTTGCGATTTATATTTTAGTAAATCGTGTTGACCCGTGATAGGTGACACCATGGTAACTGTACTGACCCGTGATAGGTGGTACATTTACGATTCCCGCTTTTTCTTTTAGTAAATCGTGTTGACCCGTGATAGGTGACACCTCGGTAAACTGTACTGACCCGTGATAGGTGGTACGTTTATGATTTACGCATTTTAGTAAATCGTGCTGACCCGTGATAGGTGGCACCTCGGTAATTGGTACTTTGGCCTGCGATAGGCGGTACAATTATGATTTACGGCCCTTCGAGGAGGGTTTTGGTTTGGAATTCCGAGTCCATGCATTTTGGCATATACGCATTGCATTAGGGTGCCTGGCACGCGAGTCATGTTTGATTTGAGTTTATGATTGAGTGATTCGAATTTTGATTTATCGTGATAACTGAGATGAAGGTGTTAAGTGCTATGTGTTGTGTATTGTGTGTGAGTATGATGGTTATCGAACCTTTGTGTGTCGTAGTAATCGCGTAGGAATTGCTAAGTGTTAGGTTGTGGACTTGATTAGGAATGACTTAGGTTAATTCATGAATTTTTGGAAAACTGATCAGGGAAATCGATTTCCCAATCGATTGGATGGAAGACAGGGGCTTGGCCAAATGAACAAAATCGATTAGCCAATCGATTTCGAAATCAATTTTCAAAGGAATCAGTTAAGAAATCGATTGCCCAATCGATTAGGCCTTAAGTCAGGGGCTCAGGAACCAATCAATCGATTTACCAATCGATTGAATTCAGCCCAGGATTCTGTTTTCATTAAGAATCCCTCACCAAATCGATTAGGAAATCGATTGGCTCGAAACCAGGGGCTCAGGAACCAATCAATCGATTTACCAATCGATTGAATTCAGCCCAGGATTCTGTTTTCATTAAAAATCTTCACCCCAATCGATTGCCCAATCGATTGGCTCAGTGAAAATCCTCATTTTTAGTTGTATGATTAATTGCTCATGAATCTATCCATGTTTTGTTTTATCATGTGTTAATTAGGAGATCGAGAACTGCATTTTACCTTCATTTTCATTGGCAATGTAATGTATGAACTTTTCGCACATTGAAAATCCTGTTAAGGTGCATGCTTAGTTAAAAAGTTGTTTTGAGCATTCAAAAACTTAATTGCTATGTGTTATCTGTTATTTTCTGGTTGGTGACCCTTTACACTATTGTGGAAATCTGGGCTTTGCCCTCAGATGAGAGTCAGGACGGCCCTACTGGTTCGTACCCTACGGACAGGGATGGAGATGGGAATGCTTGACTGCGGTTGTGTTAGGAGGATCTCACGGGGCGCGTGGAGATTACTCAGGGTGTATAGTTTTTGGTAGGATGATCAGATTAGGATGATGTATAGGGACTAGGGGTCCTTCTTTTTGGTTTGGAGTATTTTAGTTTTGGAAAACTGTACTTATACAAATATTATCAGTTTTATATCATCTTTGAATGGGTTCCATGTACCATTTGATGTTTATGTAGAAATGTTTTGGATTTGTAATTGGAGAAACTTTTCCGCTGCTTGTAAATTATAATGACTCAATTATTTATCCAAAAGCATTTCCTGATTTATTTCTTTGTTCGTTTTTAATTACTTTTAGAAAAAAAAAATATACCCTCGCTTTGAAAAACGGGGTGTTACATTGTGGTATCAGAGCATAGGTTTAGTTTTCTTTGGGAGCTGTGGAACCTTGGTTATAGATTGTAGGTCGACCTATAAGTTAGGAGTTGTTATCTGATCATGTGTCGGTTTAGGTGACTTGAGTTGTCAAGTCCAATTTAATTGTGTGTTGTTAGTCGGACGTTAGTTTAGAATTATTTGAAGTAGTGTTAAAACTCTACTTGATGATGGTTCTTATAGGAAACCATGCCGCCCAGAAGGAATGACGCTCCGAGAGCCAACGCTAGGAATGACCAAATGGCGGAGGCTATGAACAACATGGCTGCTTCTGTCGCTGCACAGACCGCTGCCAAGACTCAACGGGATCTTGAAAAGAGGGGAAGAGAGATCCGTGCTGCAGAATCAAGAGGGTTGGAAGACTTCCGTCGTTACAATCCTCCTAAGTTCAAGGGGGATGAGGGTTCAGAGAAGGCGGATCAATGGATCCAAGAAGTGGAGAAAATCTTTGATATGATTAACTGCCAGGCTGGAGTGAAGGTCAGCTATGCCACGTATATGTTGCTAGGGGATGCTGAATACTGGTGGAGGAGTGCAAGGTTGTTGATGGGAGCAGCCCACGAGGAGGTGAACTGGGAATCGTTCAAAAGAAAGTTTTTAGACAAATACTTTCCGATGAGTACCAGGACTAAGTTGGGTGACGACTTTCTGAAACTTCACCAGGGGAGCCTGACTGTGGGCGAGTATGCTGCTAAATTTGAATCACTATCGAGGCATTTCAGGTTCTTCCGTGAAGAAATTGATGAACCGTTCATGTGTCATCGTTTCCAAGACGGATTGAAGTATGAGATTCAAGATTCCGTCTTACCTTTGGGAATTCAACGTTTCCAAGCGCTGGTAGAGAAATGTAGAGAAGTGGAAGATATGAAGAACAAGAGGGCTAGCCGAGTTGGGAATTTTAATTCGGGAGGCCCTAGTCGGGCGACTTATCAGAATAGGGGAAAACAAGTGGCTAAACCTTATAATCGCCCCCAGAATAACAACGGTGGGCAGAGTCGCCCGGGGAACCAGAATTTCGGAAGGCAAATGGGGCAAGTGCTTCGATGTTTCCGATGTGGGGGAGAAGGACACTATGCTAGTGCTTGTACCACTAACATCCCCATCTGTCACAATTGTCAGAAGTCGGGGCACATGGCAAGGGAGTGCACGGCTCCAAAGGTGGAACCAGTGGTGAATGTAGCTAGGGCTACCCGTCCTACTGCTAGAGGACGCATTTATTGTGTGAATGCTGAAGAGGGAAATCCATCTGGTAATCTGATTCAGCGTGATTGTGAGATTGCAGGTAACACTCTAACTGCACTCTTTGATTCGGGGGCAACCCATTCCTTCATTGCTATGGACTGTGTGAATCGCTTGAAGTTATCTGTGTCTGCTTTACCTTTTGATTTGGTTGTTTCCACACCTGCTAAGACCTTAACCGTAAATTCTGCATGTTTACATTGTCGAATGACTATACAGAATAGGGATTTCTTGGTTAATTTAATTTGTTTACCGCTACAATCACTCGAGGTCATCCTCGGTATGGATTGGATGTCTTATCATTATGTGATTTTGGATTGTGCTCGTAAATTGGTTCTTTTCCCCGAACCAGGAGTTGTTAAGTATTTAGCTGCTAACAAACTCCGAGTGTCGCTAAGTGAAGGGACTCATGAGTTTTTGTCTCTGGCAAATGTAGAGGCAAGGATAAATGTGGAAATCGAAGATGTGATACTTGTCAACGAGTATCGGGATGTATTTCCAACGGAAATTCCAGGATTGCCACCGGTAAGGGAAGTGGAATTCTTCATTGATTTGCACCCAGGAACGGGACCCATTTCGATGGCACCTTATCGAATGTCGCCATTGGAATTAAATGAGCTCAAAGGCCAAATTGAAGACTTGTTGGAGAAGAAATTCATCAGACCAAGTGTATCACCATGGGGTGCTCCAGTTTTGCTAGTTAAGAAGAAGGACGGAAGCTCGCGCCTATGTGTGGATTATAGACAGCTTAACAAGGCAACTATTAAGAATCGTTATCCTTTGCCACGAATCGATGATTTGATGGATCAATTGAGAGGGGCCGCGATATTTTCGAAGATTGACTTGAAGTCGGGTTACCATCAGATTCGAGTAAGGGAAGGAGACATTCAGAAAACAGCTTTCAGAACCCGCTATGGACATTATGAATACCTGGTTATGCCGTTTGGAGTTACCAATGCACCGGCAATTTTCATGGACTACATGAACAGAATCTTTAATTCATTCCTTGATAAATTCGTGGTGGTATTCATTGATGATATATTGATTTATTCAAGGACTGAAGAATAGCATGGAGAACATTTACGACAAGTTCTTGAGATTTTACGCGAGAAGCGATTGTATGCCAATATGTCGAAGTGTGAATTTTGGCGAGAGAAAGTGAATTTCTTAGGACATGTGATAACCAAGGAAGGAATCGTTGTAGATCCAGTTAAGATTGAGGCGGTTCTTGCTTGGAAACA
>NC_021166.2:38123462-38125946 GCF_000331145.2 Cicer arietinum | reverse complement strand
GAAAAGATCAATCGTTCGCATGGACGGAGAAGTGTGAGGAAAATTTCCAGTTACTAAAGAGAAAATTGACGACCTCACCAGTGTTGGTATTACCGCAATCAGAAGAACCCTATGAAGTTTATTGTGATGTATATCACCAAGGTTTGGGATGTGTTCTGATGCAACACAAGAAAGTAGTGGCTTTGCCTCAAGACAACTGAAGATTCATGAGAGAAACAATCCTACCCATGATTTGGAGCTTGCCGCAGTTGTTTTTGCATTGAAGATCTGGAGGCACTATTTATATGGGTGCACATTCACCGTGTTCAGTGACCATAAAAGGTTGAAATATTTGTTTGATCAGAAGGAGTTGAACATGCGCCAGAGACGATGGATGGAGACTCTCAAGGATTTCGATTTCACACTGCAGTACCACCCTGGGAAGGCCAATGTAGTGGCTGATGCGTTGAGCAGAAGAAGTGTATCGGTGTCTTCACTAATCATGGCTAGACAACAAGAGTTGTGGGAAGATTTTAGAGACCTACACTTGAACGTAGAGTTTGCACCGGGAATTTTGAAATTCGGAATGATTAAGATCTCGAGTGGACTACTTGAGGACATTGCAAATTCTCAAGATGACGTCTTAATTCAAGGGAAGAGGAATCTAAGAGTGCAAGGGAAGACGAATGAGTTCAAGATTGGGGCAGATAATATTTTGCGGTGTAATGGTAGGATTTGTGTACCAGAAATTACAGATATGCGGAAAACGATTTTAGAAGAGGCGCATAAGAGTAAGCTGAGTATTCATCCTGGAGCAACAAAGATGTATCAGGATTTGAGGCAGAATTATTGGTGGCCAGGAATGAAGAAACATGTGGCGGAATATGTATCCACTTGTCTAACTTGTTAGAAAGCGAAGGTGGAACATCAGCGACCTACTAGGATGTTGCAACCTTTAGATATACCTGAATGGAAGTGGGACATCATTTCCATGGATTTTATAACCGGATTACCAAAGACAAGGAGAAAGAATGATTCCATATGGGTGATAGTGGATCGACTAACTAAATCTGCTCACTTTTTGCCGGTAAGGACCACCTATAAGGTAGATCAGCTAACGGAGATCTACATTGCTGAAATTGTGAGGTTACACGGGGTACCATCGAGCATTGTATCAGACCGTGATCCGAAGTTCACATCACATTTTTGGGGAGCATTGCACGAAGCGTTGGGAACGAAGCTACGATTGAGTTCAGCTTACCATCCACAAACGGACGGACAGACTGAAAGGACGAATCAGTCCTTGGAAGATCTGTTGAGAGCATGTGTACTAGATGATAGAGGAAGCTGGGATGATGTACTTCCGTTGATTGAGTTCACTTACAACAATAGTTTCCACGCAAGTATTGGAATGGCACCATATGAAGCTTTATATGGGCGCAAGTGTCAAACGCCCTTGTGTTGGTATAAAGACGGTGAGAATATGATTGTCGGACCAGAGATGGTGCAACAGACCACAGCTAAAGTAAGGAAGATCAAGGAGAAAATGAAGACTTCACAAGATCGCCAGAAGAGTTACGCGGACAAGCGTCGCAGACTTTTGGAATTCGAACAGGGTGACCATGTATTTCTACGAGTCACACCTACTACTGGAGTAGGTAGAGCCTTGAAATCGAAGAAGTTGACTCCGAAATTCATTGGACCATATCAGATTTCTGCACGAATTGGGCCGGTTGCTTATCGGATTGCATTACCTCCGATACTGTCCAATATTCATGACGTGTTTCATGTGTCACAGTTGAGGAAATATCTCGCAGATCCATCTCACGTGATCGAACCAGACACAATCCAGCTAAAGGATAACCTGTCGTTCGAAGTACCACCCGTGAGAATTGATGACAGGAAGATTAAGCGGTTGAGGACCAAGGATGTTTCGTTGGTCAAGGTGATCTGGAACCCAATTACTGGAGATGCGACTTGGGAACTGGAGAGCAAGATGAGGGAACAACACCCAGAGTTATTTATCGATGCATAGTTTCGAGGACGAAACTAATTTTAGGGGGGGAGTAATGTAAGACCCATAATTTTAAAGTACCATTTATGCATTTTTGGTGTATTTTGGATTTTGGCTCGGAGGCTTTTAAGCCAAAGTTAATAATATTTTGGAGTTTTATAATCAAAAAGATATTTCGATGCCAATTAGAATTTCTCGTCGATAAATAAATTGAATTTAACTGCGGAAAATACTTTACGGTTAATTTAAGGCGTTTCGGGTGAAACGGTAATTTAATAAATATCTAGATTTTGAGATATTTGTTAAGTTATATTTATTATATTTATATATGTTTGTTTGGAGGGAAAAAGAAAGGAAAACTAGAAGGAAGGAAAAGGAAAAGAAAATAGTATATAAAGGAAGGAAGGAAAAAGGAAGAAAGGAAAAACAAAGGAAAGAAAAAGAAAGGAAGGAAATTTCCAAATTTCCATCTCCTTCCTCTGAACATCACG
>NC_021166.2:38082007-38123172 GCF_000331145.2 Cicer arietinum | reverse complement strand
ATTGCAATACTATTTCGAAACTCAAGTTGTCGTGGTAATTGTGTTGGAATTGCTAAGTGTTATGTATTGATTATCGTGTGTAAGTGTGATGGATTGTAAAACTATTTCGAAACCCAATTTGTCGTGGTGATTGTGTGGGAATTGCTAAGTGTGATTGTTCGGATTTGTGTGTAAGTGTTGATTGGTTTTGAAACCCTTTAAAAAGCTGATTTTTGATGAATTTTGTTGTTTTTCTGTTGCTGTCTGATGTGTATTCGAATACAGAAAGCTGTATTCGAATACAGACATGCTGTTTTTGCCACTGACTTATTGTGTAGTCGAATACAGACATGTTGTTTTGCTACTGACTTGCTGTGTAGTCGAATACAGACTGTTGTATTCGAATACATACATGCTGTTTTGTCTGTTGAATGCTGAAACAGCCTTGTATTCGAATACAGAGATGCTGTATTCGAATACAACAATGTTGTTTTGTTAAAAACTTCATTTTTCAACCTTGTTTATGCATGTTTGGCATATGGAAACCCTTTTAAGGTGCATGCTTAGTTGAAAGGTTATTTTGTGCATTTAAAACTTAAATGTTATGTGTTATCTGTTAATTTCGGTTGGTGACCCTTTACAATTATTGTGGAAATCTGGGCTTTGCCCTCAGATGAGAGTCAGGACGATCCTACCGGTTCGTACCCTACGGACGGGAATGGAGATGGGAACGCTTGACTGCAGCTACGTTAGGAGGATCTCACGGGGCGCGTGGAGATCACTCAGGGTGTATAGTTTTTAGTAGGATGATCAGATTAGGTTGATGTATAGGGACTAGGCGGCCTTCTTTTTGGGTTGGAGTATTTTAAATTTGGAAAACTGTACTTATACTAATATTGTCTGTTTGACATCTTATTTGAATGGGTTCCATGTACCATTTGTTGTTGTGTAAATGTTTTGGATTTATATTTGGAGAAACTTTTCCGCTGCTTGTAAATTCTGTTGACTTATTTGTCGTTGTGTTACGACTTAAATGTTTATCCAAAAGTATTTTCTTCTTTATTCCTTTGTTTTTATGAATCTCTTTTGAAAAAAAAAAATATAAAAATATACCCTCGCTTTGAAAAACGGGGTGTTACAGTAAACAAATTTTTAAAAAACTACTATTTTTTCTTTATGTGTTTAAGTTTTTTTTTGAATGTGAGTAGTTGAGAAGCTAAGGTTGGCTTACTGTTGAACTTTGTGAACATGTCCTGAGGGTGGATAATCATTACTTTAGTAATAAGCAACAACCAAAAATCATTCTATAATGCATGAAATTAGAAAAGTGAGCAAAATATATTCAATGTTAGGGGTCCTGGGAAAAGTAAAACGCCCTACTTCTGAAAGAGCGGGACATATTTTAAATGTTAGCACGAAAACCTAATGTGTTTAGAGAAGCAAAATGGCATGGAGAGAATTGTGCAACAATGGCATCAGATTTTGGAAATATGAGAGATTGAGATTTGGGAGAGATTAAGAAAAGGAAACGCATATTTGGGATATTTGAAAAGAAAATGAAAGTACATTAGATTTTTCTCATCTTTTGTTTTCTATAGAAAGACGAGAACGATTGGGAAAATATTGTGCTAGAGGCCGCCATTAACTATCATCAAAGAAAATTTTACAAGAAATGTCTTAATGTTTAAAATTTCTTATATTGATGCCCAACTTCTTCAATTGATCATCACAATTACTCAAGATATTTTTCTTCTTCTTTGAGAATCCTTGAAAATTCTGATTCTACTAGTGATACAACAAACACTGAATCCATTTCTAAGACCAAGGATCCTGTTTTGATTCTCACTAATCCTTATTATATGTACCCTAGACAAAACCCAATTGTCTTGTTACTTACACCTCTAATGAACGACGACAACTATGATTCATGGAGTCGATCGATGTGGAGAACGCTTCTAACCAAGAACAAACTATAATTTATCAATGTAAAAATTATTGCTCCATCTAAAGATGAACCCTTTTTTGACGCATGGGAGAGATGCAACATGATTATTATTTATTGGTTTTGTTATTCTTTATCCCCTGAAATTGCACACAGTACCATACACACATAGAATGTGTTTGACCTTCGGATTGATCTCAAGGATCATTTTTCAAAAGCATATTAGTTTTGCATGTTAGATTTGTTGCAAGAACTAAAATCTTTTCGTTTAGTTGAGAAAAACACAACTATCTGTTTCAATCAATTGAAAGTCATACCGGAAGATCTTGAAAATACACACCCTATTCCACCGTGTACATGGGGTAGTCGTGACAGTTTTAAACAACAATGGAAAAATGAGTACATTATATGTTTTCTAAAAGGGTTAAGTGGCAAATTCACTATTGTTCGCACGCAAATTTTATGTAAGACCCCCTGCCAACGATTCACATAACATATTCCCTAATTAATTTTACAACAAAAAAGACAACTTGCTAAAAGTTCTTATGGGGATTCATCCCAAATCTTGATAAATAATCCCAATATCAATGGACAACGATAAATAATTTGGATCCTTGATCAAGGACATGGTCGTGAATGGTTTACCAAAAACAATCAAGGAAGACGATTTGTAAATTTAAAATTTTGCAGCTTTTATGGTAAATCAAGACATAAAATTGAGAGTTGTTACTTCAATCACGAATTTTCTCTTGGATTTAAGTTTTGTAACACGATTTCAGTAATCAACAATGTGGATACTATAAAAGTGAGCAAAATTCTGGAATAAATGGTCCATTTTCTACTAACAACACTAGTGCTTCAACAAGTTTAGGCGTTGCTATTTCACCAAATATAAACCAAAAAACTATTACTCTTCTAAAAAATTTGAAGACAATAATATTCTACGTAATGGGTAGATTAATCACATTAGTGCCTCTATCAATCAAAATATGAACCACAAAAAAAGTAATCATTCTAATATATTTCATTGAATTATAAACAGTATCGCAACTTATCATGTTTGCAATTCCTTATCCATTTTTCATTCATACTATGCTATCACACCCATTACTTCTAAATTGGTTGATGGTTCTTTGACTATTGTAAATTATTTTGGAGATATTACTATCAATAATGATATTTCTTTACATGATGTGCTTTATATTCCTCACTTTCAATTTAATTTATTCATATTTAGACTTGCCTATTTACAACGTAAATTGATTATTTACACACTATTGTTTTTTTATTCATGATCTGCACTCATTGAAGACTATCGGGTATGTTAGTGTTGCTAATAATATCTATGTTTTAGAACATGTTACCAATTATACTTCGTCTTAGTGGCCCTTATCAATTCTATTTGCCTCCGTTTGTGATGACGTGGGAATTCAAGAAGAGGAAAATAATGGGATATACACCATACGAAGCAACTATAGATTTGCAAGACAGATTATTGATGCCTCGAACTTCAGAGTTGCAGGTGATTGGCGTCTAATTTGAAAATGACAAGTACCTCTCAAAATTAAAAAATTTGGTATGGTGTGTTTGCTGGGATTGTTTGCGTTAGAACCAGAATGGTTTTGAGAACAATTTCTTATCTTGTTGTGATGATAACAAAAAGGTATTTTGTGGGAAAAAATAAATACACTAATATTTTAACTGAGTATGTAGAAAATAAGTCAGAGGAAGCGCACAAGATCAATTGAAGCGCATCCACCAAATGATATAACTAGAGGAAGTGACCAAAGGAAGTCACCAAAATAAGCAAACATAACAGAGGAAAGAAACAAAACACGCCATTCGTTGTGTTGAACTGTACATCGGAGAAAGCAAGCAGATTAAGAGGAAACATAATAAAAGGACATGCGAGAAGAAAGGAACAACATGTTACCTTTGTTGTCTCCAAAGGAGATGTCTTTAAGGATCTACCTCTGCCTTTAATAAGCTGCCTCCAAGAAAGCAACTTAGAGGTATGCATTTGACTCTATCTCTACTAAGTAGCCTCTGGCTAATAATTCAACAACAAAAGATGATTGGGTCTAACTCTGAACTTCACACTACTTCTAATGCTGATATTTATATTCAGCCTCCAACAAAAGCAAGTATCTGACTATGAGGAAAGTCAACGCCTTTTATGAAAAGTCAATACAACATTAAAAAGTCAACATAAAATGAAAAAGTTGATGCTTTAAAAAAGTTAACGACTCTAACTCTGATAAAAGTCATGACTCTGGAAGCTGACTCTAAAAACAGGTTCTACATATGACTAAGAAATAAAATATGATGAATGCTCACTACCTCAAACTCTATTACTTATGATTCAAATAACCAAGCGGTTAGTTTTGTCCACACTTGAATTGATTAAAATGCCCAGTCAGTTACATTCTTAATTGCAACGAATTGAATATCTCATCAAATAGAAAAAATCCAATTCAAATTCAAGACAACAAATTATGCAATCAAAGATAGAACATCCTAGAATCAAAGCAACAATCAAGAATTGAATTTCAGTAACTAACAAGAAACGAGTTTCAGCAACCGTCAAACAACGATAAGAAAATTTAAAGCTCAAGAACAAAGACCAATTTCAAAGCAACACTCAAATAAGCATCTAGACACAAATCAAAGCAACGATTAACTTGAATGTAATGGGAAGATAGAAAATTGAAGTAACCAGAATTAAATAATCTAAACGTTGGAAGGAGAAGAAGCAATTTGAAAAGCTCAAATAATTGACATCTATAAATAGTTCTCACCACTTGAGGAACCGTACACAACCATGCACGAAGCAAGAAGAGCGAAAAAATTATATGAGTTGAATATCAATCATCAATCATAAATTACTTAGATTTTATTTAGCACTCAATTGTAATATCATTTTAGTCGTGATAAGTCTGTGAGCAATATTGCAACCGTCCTCTAGTGAGAGTAAACCCAGAAACATAAACTAAAAAATTGTGAAACCTGGCTCGATAGTGGCTGTAAATCATGAATGACTTGTGGTTTTAAAGTTGGATGTTGAAAAGACTTAACTGGTGAAAGTTAAGTGGTTGGAATACGTTATGAATTACTAATTTAAATCCTTCTAGATGAAGGGGCTAGACGTAGCTACCGAGGTTGGTAGTGAACTAGGATAAATTACTCTATTATCCTTCTTCCCTCTGTTTATTGCCTTTGGTTTTTTTTTTTTTCACCATTTGTTAGCCCAAATTTTTTACAAAACGAATACACTATTCAAACCCTTCTTTCTTGTGTATTTTTCACCTACAATTGGCATCAGAGCCTGGTATTAAGGCTCTAAGCACTATACAATGTTCGAGAAAAGATTCACCTTTCAAGTATGTTTAACTGTGGTGATGAGACAATGAGAGGAAATGTCAATAGACTACCTCTGTTTGATGGGGAACGCTTTGAGTACTTGAAGGACAGACTCATAAGTTTCTTCATTTACCAAGATTATGAACTTTGGGATTTGATTGAAGATAGGTACATTGCTCCTATAAATGTTGATGGTACTGAACTATCCAAGAAAGAAATGAATGTTAAGCCAAAGAAATAGTATAAGATGCATCATAAAGCTAGAATCTTTATGATAAATTCAATCACGTTCAAAGAGTTTGAAAAGCGCACCAACAAGGAATTAGGTAAGAGTATCTATTATTGTTTGATTTTAAGATATAAAGGAAATAAGCATGGTCAGGAAATAAAGGCCAACCTCTTAGTCAAGAAGTGTGAGCTTTTCCATATGGAGGAAGATGAAGACATCGAGAAGATGTTTTCCAAATTCTAGACTCTCACATCTTAGGGCTGAAGGTACTACAAAACAGCTACACAACAATAGACCATGTAAAAAAGATTCATAGAAGTCTACCCAACAAGTGGAGACCTAAAGTCACTACCATTTAGGAATGTAAAGTCCTAAACAATATGCCTCTAGAAGAATTGATGAGCTCCATTCGGTCTCATGAAATTGAACTATTAGAGGATGAGCCTAAGAAGAAGCAAAAATAGTTGGCTCATAGAACCATAAACAAGAAAGCCTTGCAAGTAGATGAAGAATTAGAGGATGATTCAGAAGCAGAGGAACTATCCTTCATCTCAAGGAGAATTTAAAGCATGTGGAGGAAAAAGAGATCTTTCCCCAAAAGGTTTTCAAGAAGTACCAGAGTATAGACAAAAATACTAACAAGAAGAAACCCACCTGTTTTGAATGCAATGAATTTGGGAATTTCAAAGTAGATTTTCCAAGGCTTGAGAAAAAGAACCAGAGGAAAATATCCAAGACCACGAAGAAAGGTTTGATCACATGGGATGAATCTTACGATGACTCTTCTAATGGTAAAGAACTGAAAACCTTGGTTCTGATGGCTAACATAGACTCTGACTTTGGCTAAGAATACGATTAGGAAATTGAGGTATTTTCTTATCTAACTTGTAGTGATTTAATAACTACTTTAAATTATTTTTTGAATTCAAATCAATTTGTCTCTTCAAAACTAAAAAACTAAAGAAAATTACAAGGATTTGACTGAGAAACATAACTCTCTTCAAACTGATTTTGAAAAATTAAAAAGAGAAAAGTTCACTCTGAAAGAAAAAGTTTTGAAACCATTAGAGGATAAGGTTTGCAACTCTGTAAAATAAAAATTGGCATTCCAATATTTCCTAGCAAATGGCATAGATAGAAGCAAGCAAGCTTCAATTATCTATGGTGTTAGCATAAAAGGAAATATAGGAATTGGGTTTGTAAAATCAACGCAAAATTCCAAATAAATTCCATTTGATTATATGTGAGCATATTGTCATAAAATATGCTATAATAGATTAACGTGTCTGATGAATCTTCATTAAATGCATATTTTTCATTGATTTTAGACTTATTTATCTTTAACCATTAGTTAATTTAAGGAGTTATTTGATATATTTTGTTGATTTTAGTTCTTTGATTTAATGAAATGTTTATTTTATTATTTCCTTGATTAAGTAGAGATTTTTCAGAGTTTTGGGTTGTTACTTTGGATTAGTGCAGTGCTGAATTTTGGTGAGAAATCAACATGACCTATGCGAAGTATTTCAGCCATATATGGAGTTGTAGATGTCCAATTGGAGTCCAATCAAGTGCAAATGAAAGCTAAGATTCATAGTTATAACTTTCAAGAAGACACTAAAGCCAAATTCGGACTCAAAAGAGGAGAAACATGCCGATCACGTCAACTAGAATAAGTTGTGCGCATGGAGCGCATTTCCGAACCAGTGACACTATCCAAGCGCGCCCAGAGCGCCTATCCTGCGCCTGGAGCACGCGACGCGCATCAGCATTCAGTAAAATGCATTTTTTTTTTCACTTTCTAGGCATCTTTTTGACTATTGGAAAGTTGGGAGACTTGTGCCCTAGCAGAGAAACTCAAAGACGACCATTTCTAACACCATTGGAGCAGTTTTACCAAGAATCATTCATGAATCTTTCTTGTAATTCTTCTCTAATCTCTATCTTTTCTATCTCTGTCATGACTAACTAAACTCTATTTGTTAGGGATGAGTGTAACAAGACGAAACCCTTATTTTTCTGATTTGATTTCTATTTATATGAATGAGTTTATGGAATTATTTTTCTCATCTATGTGCTTAATGCTTTTTATTGCTTGATCAATATTAAAATTCTCAATAATTTGTATTTTGAAACGAGAGTGGACTTTACGAATGCTTGAGATGAAAAATTTATGAATTTGTAGTCTAGGGATAGATGTAGGTCATGAAACCAATTAAATTAGTTGCAAAGGCAATAGTTTAACAAGAGAATTCTTGTACGATAAGGCTTCATTCTAATCTTAAATCCATTAAAGAATTATGGGTAACTTTGGAATTAAAGGTTTTGTCACTGAGATATTAGGGCAAGAATAATAAAGAGAATTCGGTAATAATTCAATAACGAAATTCAGTAACTAGGATCAAATTAGACACCAAGGTTGGATTCGAATTGAAACTCATCCCTGACATTTTTCTTATTATAAATGATCAATTTTATTAATGCTGTTAATTTTAAATGTTATTTTAATCAATTTGAGAACTTTTTGTTTAATTTTAGTAGTTAAATATAATTCGATAGTAAAATGCAATCCTTAAGCTCGATACTCGGTATTACGATTTTAATTATTACTTGCAACGATTCAGTACACATGCTGAAACGCTATCAAGTTTTTGGCGCCGTTGCTGGGGATTGTCATATCACTATTGAATTTAATTTATTTACTTAATTGAAATTTTTTGCTCTGCAATAAAATTTTTGCTTTTATTTTAATTTTGAAATTTTTTTTGTTTTTCTTGTATTTTTTTTCTTTTATTTGGTGAGCTTGCTAATGTCATGTGGTAGTGGTTTGTCTCTTCTTTATTTGAGATAACTATTCGCTGTATAGCATGGAACATTATAATGATGATATTCTACTACAATTATATGAAGAGTGTCACACTTGTCTTATATCTGACATATGTCGCTTTATTGAGGGGCAAATCTTGAGAGATACATTTTTAAAATATCACCCTCAGATCCCTTAGATGCAGCCTCTTAAGTGTGACTTTTGCGGCGAAGGACATATGAATGGAAATTGTTTTGATTACCTTGTCGAACTAATAGAATATGAAGATTTTTTGGTCAAAGATGCAAAAAACGACGAGTGTTATATTCTAAAAAATCAATTGGAAACAAATTCTACCTCCTAAAATTCTATCCAAAGAATCAGATGACAAAGACTTTCACATTATGGATGTTTTGGTTGAATTCATGAAGAATAACATGGTTTCAATTGAAAGATTTGAAAGTCAATGTGAGAGGTTATTTGAGCAAGTGGTTAAGGTTGAGATGTTGGAGGAGAAGTTGAAGATTGAAGATAATTTCATTGTTGTGGTAGAAGAAGATAAGCAAGAGAAAAAGACGAATAAGGAAAAGAAAAAACAAGAGATTGATAAAATTTGAGATTCAATCTATGCCTTGTTCATCAACGTCTAATTGAGAAGGACATGGAAGCAGCGTCTTTTATTTTTCAAGTTCATGGAATTTCTACCAAACAAAAAGAAGAAGAAGGATGATGTGTTCTTCATGTCATATATGGCACCTTGACAATAGTTGAAGCGTCAAACTAATGACTTTAAAGAAATATTTCGTGGGAGGCAACCCACAAGTAGAGGTAACTTTTATTTTTTGCAATCTTATTTTTGTTATTTGAACTTGTTTCTTTCTAATTGTGTGTAAACGTGCACTATGATGAAGAATTATTAACAACTTGCATTTGGTCTTAAGTTTTTTGTTTGGGATTCTGAAATTTTTCTTTGCTCATATCATTGCTCAATTCGATAAGTTTCACTAATGCATGCATTGTTGATTACTCCTTAGTTGTCGAAGTCTCGCTTGCCATTTTTTAAATAAAAGAAAAAAAGAAGAAAAAAAACTAAATAAATTTTGCAGTGGCATGTTTGACATCATTTAAATAGTTCATATTCTTTCTTATTATCCTAGCTGTGAGCTTTCGAGCCTAAAACTTTAATTCTTTGTTGTGTGATTATTCAGACATGTGTTATCCTTTCAGAACTTGCACTAATTATGACTTGCATCACTTGTAATTTATGCATACACTGAGGCAATTTCGTTTGGTCGTTTGAGCCTTTTTAACTACCCTATGAAAATTTTGTCCTTTGCTAGCCCTTTTGAGTTTTGTCCTTTTATTTCGGTTACTAGACACTTACAAGCCAAAGTCCTAACTTTAATTAAATTACCTTACTTGGGGTTGCTCATGGGATAGCAACCTTTTAAGTTTGTGGTGGTGATTCTCATAAAAAGAAAAAGAAAAAAAAAGACAAAAAAAAAATCAAAACAAAAAAAAAAAAGAAAAAAAAAGTTTGTGTGCTTTGATAAATAATATCTTCTTGGTTCTTTTGTCAATGTTTGAGAATCTCCAGAATGAAAACGTGAATAAAAATAAAAAGTGGTCGAATAATTTGAAAATGTATGCCTAACTCCAAGTAGTAAAACCTACTATCCCAAAATGTCTTACCTTTACCAAAGCCCCATTACAACCCGAAAGTCCTCCAAAAGTGTACGTATTTGTTGGATTGTGATTGCTAACAAGAATTTTTTGAAGTCTATGGTAGAGTGATGCATGTTCTAGGATTTGAGTGATAAATTCATAACCCTTGCTAAAATTTGAGAAAATTTTTGGTGAGATTGTGTGAAGAGATAGTTGAACTTGATGAATGAATGCTAAAGTATACAAATTGTGTTTTTTTTCGTCTCATGCAAAAAACATGGAAAAACATCAAGCCTGTTAAGACTAACAAACCACGACCTAACTAGATTTGAGTACCTAAACAAAAAATAATTCCTCTTGCAGATGTCCTTAGCAGCAGGATTAAAACACTAATCACGGTACCTGGACATTGGCTACTCACGACACATGACGAGAGAAATGTCTATATTTCAAGACCTGTTCTTGAAGAAAGAAGGAACAATAGGCTTCAAAAGCAACTAGAAACGAAGGATAGCAGGTTCTGGTACAATTGGTAATGGCTTTTCACCCTTTATTAAAAATGTTTTGTTTTATAAAGGACTGAAGCATAACTAATAGGACATAAGTCAATTAAGCGACAATGGTTATGACGTTGTCTTCAATCATAAGTTTTGTAAGGCAATCAGTCAAATGGATGGGGTTGTACTTTTTACTGGTCAAAGGTAGAATAACTTGTACAAAGTAAATGTTTTTAATCTAGAAAAACAAGAGGTCAAGTGTCTTATGTTTGTTAATAAGGAACACATGACTTGGTAAAATAGATTAAACCTTGCTAATTTAAGATTAATCTCTAAATTAAGCAAACTAGAATTGGTTAGAGGGATGCGAAATCTCAAGTACAAATAAGAAGTTTTTTTTTGTGAAGCATGCCATAAAAGAAAACATGCCATAAAGCATGCCATAAAGGAATTGGTTACAGGGTTGCCAAATCTCAAGTACAAATGTTGAGTTTTTTTTCTTCCAAAAAATTTGTTTCCATTACAAGACCCCTTGAGCTTTTACACAAATATTTGTTTGGTCCAGTTGAAATTGCCTTTTTCAATGGTAAAAAAATATGGACTTGTTATTGTTGATGATTACACTAGATGGACATGGGTAAAATTCCTAAGACGCAAGGATGAGTCCCATAAAGTATTCATTATATTCTGTAAGAAAGTGCAAGATGAAAAATGTATCGCAACAATTCGTAGTAATCGTAGTGGTGAGTTTGAAAACTCCCTTTTTGGAAACTTCTGTGAAGAGATTGACATCCTACATAATTTTTTTCTCCTACAGCACCTCAACATAATGGTGTTGTAGAAATGAAAAATAGGTCTCTTCAAGAGATGACACACACTATAATTAATGAAATGAATGTTGCAAAGAACTTCTAGGCAAAAGTAGTGAATATTGCATGTTATGTTCAAAATAGAGTATGGATTAGACCTATTCTAAACAAGACTCCTTATAAATTGTGGAAGGGTAAAAATCGCAACATTCCCAACTTTAGACAATTTGGCTATATTTGTTATATTTTAAACACCAACGAAAAGCTTGACAAATTTGACTCAAAATCACAAAAACGCATCCTCTTGGGATACTCTTAAAGGTCTAAAGCCTATAGAGTATTATACAATTTGGAAACTCTGGTTGTCGAAGAGTCGATCAATGCTAAGTTTGATGACAACAAATTTGACTTTAAAAGGTAAGAGCAAGATGATTATTTTGCAGAAAAACCAGAAGTAGGATACAAATTAGAGGATAACAACAAACCAAAAGATATTGGAAGACCAAAAGAACAATAAATATTAGAGTAGGAATTCATAACTGGAAGGAAATACAAGTCATCTCATCCAAACTGACTTGTACTTTGAAAAACAAGTGATCATCTGAAGACCAGATCAACATTGAAAGATACATCATTGTTTGGTCTAATCTCATATTGAACCAACCTTTGTAGATGAAGCTTCATCAAAAAATGGTTGGATTCTGAAAATGCAGGAAGAAGTGAAAGAATTCAAGAGAAACAATATCTAAAATCTTGTTCCAAGACCAGATAATAAGAAGCCCATAGGAACAAAGTGGGTATTCAAAAAAAGGTTGAATGAAAAAGAAGAAGTTGTTGAGACGAAATCTCAATTTAATGTTTTGATGAAAACAAACAAAAAGTTAATTAAGAATTCTAATTATGATTCTAAGTGTTTTGATATTTAACATGTATTTTTGAGTATGTTAAAACAAGATAGGTATCAAACATCACAAATCAAATCAAAGAAAGCAGTTCTGGAAAACGAAGATCGATCTTGACTTATTGATGAGAAACGAAGAACGATCTTCGTTTATGGCAGAAACAAGGATAATCTGTTTCCTTGAAAAAGATCAATCTTGGAAACAATATTCATCTTATACTCTCATATAGAATCAACAAAAGATCAATCCAAGTCACATTTGTTCCAGAATTTGAAGAATCAAAGGCATGCTTCAATAAAGGCATATCACAAAGATCATTCTTCTTATAAAGCAAATGCAAGTACAAGACTACAAGTAGTAAAGTACACTACTGATTTGAACTATCCTAAAGCATGCACACATAACAGAAAAGCATGTACTCAAGGCTGACATACTGACACAAATCATAGAGTACAACGCTAGTTCATCATAAACCAAAAGATCAATCCTCGATCGATCTTTTGATGCAGCTGATCGTTCTTGTTTTTGGCAGAATTTATCCAACAACTCTTTCATGACAGCTGGTCCCTTTCCAACGGCCACATGAGCTGTCCTAAGCCTTCTTGGAGTCTATAAATGCAACTGCAAGTTGAAGAACAAAACACAACAATCAGCACCAAGCAAAAGATCAATCTTTTCGATCATACTCAAGTGTCTCAAAATCTTTCTTATAGTTTGTTGTTTTGTTTTAATCTTTGTGTTGTAATCATTTACAACTGAGGTCTATTTACATAATATATTTCTCAAACAAGAGTTGAGTAAATATCCAGATTCTAAATAGTCTCAAATCCATCACTTTGGAACTCAAGCTTGTTTTGTCAAATCTTGAGTAAATTGCAAAAATCCTTTCATGTTTTGAAAGGTAACTTGTTAAAGCCTTTTCCAAAACAGTAAGGTAGAACTGAAGAAATCCTTTCTAGGTAGAAGGGTAGGAATTGTGTAAAGGTCAAGATTGATCCATGAAAACCAAGAACGATCTTGGTTTGAACACTTAGTGAAAAATCTCACGGTTGTGAGGACTGGACGTAACCCGGGTTGGGTGAACCAGGATATATCCTTGTGTGATCTCTCTATCTCTATCTCTATTTATTTTATGCATTACAATCAGAGTTTATATTGATAACATTGATATTGTTGTTTTTTACTAACCAAGATCAATCTTCGTTATAACCAAGATCAATCTTGAGTTGAATTTTCAGTTTTAAATAGGAATATTTTAAAAGGGGCAATTATAATTAAAACCTCCATTCCTTATAATTGATATTTTTTACTTCAATTGACATCAGATCTCGGTCTCAAAAGTTCAACACCTAACAAGTGTTAGAGAAAAGATCTAGAAAAATGTCAAAAGATATGTACATTGCTGAAGGAGGGTCATCATATAGACCACCTTACTTTGGTGGCATAGACTACTATTTCTGGAAAAGAAAAATGCAGCTGTTTCTGAAATCTCAAGATAGAGGAATGTGGCGCATCATTACAAATGGAGATTTCGTACCAAGAGCCGACCAAAATGATTCAACCTCTGCTGAAAAGAAAGAAGCAGATTGGACAGCAGAAGAAAAATCTAAGGTACTCCTAAACTCTAAAGCTCAATTATTCTTATCGTGTGCTTTGAGCAAATTGATCCATGAACACGTAGTGAAAAATCTCACGGTTGTGAGGGCTGGACGTAACCGGGGTTGGGTGAACCAGGATATATCCTTGTGTGATCTCTCTATCTCTATTTATTTTATGCATTACAATCAGAGTTTATATTGATAACATTGATATTGCTGTTTTTTACTAACCAAGATCAATCTTCGTTATAACCAAGATCAATCTTGAGTTGAATTTTCAGTTTTAAATAGGAATATTTTAAAAGGGGCAATTATAATTCAAACCTCCATTCCTTATAATTGACATTGCTTACTTCAGAAGTGGTAAGAAATAAAGCTAGTCTAGTAGCTCAAGGTTACAATCAACAAGAAGGTATATACTACATTAAGACATTTTCTCCAGTGGCAAGGTTAGAAGCTATTTGAATTCTATTATCTTATGTTGCACAAAATAATATGTTATACCATATGGATGTAAAAAGTTGTTTTTTAAATGGTTACATAAATGAGGAAGTTTATGACAAACAACCCCTTGGGTTTTCTTAATAATTTAGATTCAACAAAAGCATAATGGAGTTTTGATTCATCAGACTAACTATACAGAAAAGCTTCTCAAGAAGATCAAGATGGATGAATGCAAACCAATGAGCACTCCAATGCATCCAACCTGCTCACTAGAAAAAGACGAGTCAAGTAAGAAGGTTGATCAAAAAACCTTCAAAGGAATGATAGGTTCTTTGCTTTATTTAACTGCAATTATGCATGATATATGTTTAGTGTGTGTGTGCGCACCAGGTTTCAGACAGATCCAAAAGAATTCCACTTGACAACAGTTAAGAGGATCTTTAGATACCTAGAAGGTACTACTAACCTTGTTTTATTCAATAAGCAATATTTTGAGTACATGTTAGTAGGATAATGTGATGCTGACTATGCAAGAGACAAACTTGAAAGAAAAACCAGTAGTGGAAATTTCACTTTTCTAGGTGGCAATCTGATATCATGGTCCCGCAAGAGACAAAACACCAATGCTTTGTCAAAAGAAAATTATATCTCAACAACAAGATGTAGTACTCAACTCCTATAGATGAAGCATTAGCTGGAAGACTACAAGCTTCGCGATAGTAAAATTTCAATATTCTCTAATAAAATTTGGCCATTTGCTTAACTAAAAATCCAAGTATGCACTATAAGGATAAACAAATAAAAATAAAATATCACTTCACAAGAGATTTTGTCCAGAAGGAAATTTTAGATATTAAGTTTATTGACACTGAGCATCAGTAGGCATACATTCTAACAAAACCTTTTGCTGCAGATATGGTTAAGTTTATAAAAGAAAATCTAAATATTGTTTCTATAACTGAATAACGGTTCTATTTTGACGTAATAGAATTTCTACGTTATATATATATATATATATATATATTTATACTGTGTGTGTGTTAACTTTTGAGAACAATTTGAAACAACTCCAATTCATTTTTTTTTTACAAAAAACCTTCAAACACGGGGAGTTCTTTCAAAAGTTAGAACGTTACTCTAAATTATTATTGTTAAATATGCTTAGAGTTAGGGGGAACCTTATGCTTTATTATCTTTCTTAAATTGTTCACAAAAATAGATATTTTTTCATCATAAAAAAGGGGGAGATTGTTAGAACCCAGATGGTTTGGAGAACAATTCCTTACCTTGTTTTTATGAAAACAAAAGGTATTTTGTGAGAACAGATTAATGCACTAATAATTTAATTGAGTGTGCAAAAAATGAGCTAAAGGAAGCGTCTAGGATCAGAGGAAACACGACCACTAGAGGATACCACTAAATCATACCACCAAATGATACCACCATATGATACCACTAGAGGAAGTGACCAAAGGAAGTCAATAGATAGAGCAAACATATCAGAGGAAAAGAACAACATGCACCCTTCTTTGTGTTGAGTTGTACATCAGATAAAGCAAGCAGATTAAGAAGAAACATAATATAAAGACGAATAAGAGGAAAAGAACAACATATTCCCTTCGATGTCACCAAAGGAGATGCCTCTAATGATTTGTCCCTACCTTTAAGTATCTAAGTCTTAGGATCTGACTCTGATAATCTGCCTCCAAGGTTTTACCTTTGAAGATTAGACTCTAAAGTCAAGTGAAACATGCTCCATAAAGCTGCCTACAACAAAGCAACTCAGAGGCAAACATCTGACTCTGATTTACAATGCTGACTTTATCTCTACTAAGTTTCCTTTGGCCAGTAATTCAACACCAGAAGATGATTGGGTCTAACTTTGACCTTCACTATACTTTTGACTTTGATTTTTAGACTCTGCCTCCAACAAAAACAAGAGCCTGACTTTGAGGAAAGTCAATGTCTCTCATAAAAAAGTCAATGTCTCTCATGAAAAAGTCAATGCAACCTAAAAAGTCAACACTTTGACAAACAATGATCAAAAATTGAATTTCAATAACTAACAAGAAATGAATTTCAACAACCGTCAAAAAATGATAAGAAAATTCAAAGCTCAAGAACAAAGAACAAATTCAAACAATTGGCATCTACAGATGGTTCAAACCACATGAGGAACCCGACACAACCATACACGAAGTACGAAGAACGAAAAAATTATACAAGCTGAATATCAATCAATCATTAATTACTTAGATTTTATTTATCACTCAATTGTAATATCATTCTAGTTGTGCTAAGTTAGTGAGCAATATTGCAACCATCCTCTAGTGAGAGTAAACCCATAAACAAAAACTAAATACTTGTGTAACCTTGCTTGATAGTGGCTATAAATCCTTAATGACTTGTGATTTTCAAGTTGGATATTGAGAAAACTTAACTAGTGAAAGTTAAGTGGTTGTAATCTATTTTGAATTACTAGATTAAATCCTTCTAGGTGAAGGGACTCGATGTACCTATCGAATTGGTAGTGAATTAGGATAACTTATTGTGTTATTCCTCTTCCCTCTTTTTACTGCCTCTGATTTTCTTGTTTTATTTTCACCATTTGTTGGCTCAGAAATTTCTTAAAAACTGATTACACAATCAAACATCCCATTTCTTGTGTATTTTCCACCTTCAGTTTACCCACATGATTAAGATTGCAAGTACTTAATGTTAATTTCCCGACTCATTTTCAGTTGTGTAAAGCAAGGACTGAGGATAGCTTGCATCTCTTTTTTTAGTGTCAAAATAGCATACTTTGTTGGCAGTGTTGTAATTTTATGGTGGTTGTCCAATCTATGCAGCTTCTGCTTCAAGCGTAGTTTTGAAGCTGCTGCATAATCTGAATGTGATCGATGCAGTCACAATGGTAATGACTTTATGGTAAGAGCAGTCATGAGAATTCATACGTAAGAGCAATCATGAGAATTCATGTGCAAGTCCTTCATAGAGGAGTACAAATTTTGGAGGAATGAAGACAAGTCCAAATCATGTAGCAGACTTTGTCAAGCATGACTATTGTAGGCTAGCCGGTTGTTTCCCTAGCTTGTGTGGCTATGATGACTCTTCATCATATGCATATTTTTAATTGTTTTTAATCTTATTTATCTTCAATCATTAGTTAATTTAAAGAGTTATTTGATATATTTTGCAGATTCTAGTTCTTGGATCTAATAAAATGTTTATCTTCTTATTCCCTTGATTTAGTAGAGATTTTTCGTAGTTTTGTGTTGTTTCTTTGTTTTAGTGCAGTGTTGAATTTCGGTGGGAAATCAACGTGATATATGTGGAGTATTTCAGCCATATATGGAGTTGTAGATGTACAATTGGAGTCAAGCCAAGTGCATATGAAAGCTAAGATCCATAGATGAAACTTTCATGAAGACACTAGAACCAAATTCAGACTCAAAAGAGGATAAAAATGCACTGAACACCAGACATAAGATGTTTTGTGCTTGAAGCGCGGAGCCTGCGCCTGAGGTGCATTTCCACAATATTTTCACATCTTGATTTTGCTCAGGCGCGCTTGGAGCGCAAATCCCGTGCCTGGGGCGCGTGGTGCTCTACTGAATATATAAAAACGCATTTTTCTCACTTTATAGGGATATTTTTGGCTATTTGGAAGTTTGGAGACTTGTGTCGTAGCAGAGAAACTCATATATGGCTGTTCTTAACACCATTGGAGAAGTTTTATCAAGAATCATTCATGAATCCTTCTTGTAATTCTTCTTTAATCCTTATCTTTTGTATCTCTGTCATGAGTAACTAAATCCTATTTGTTAGGGATGAGTGAAACAAGATGTAACCCTTATTTTTTGATTTGATTTCTAGTTGTATGAATGAGTTTATTGAATTATTTTTCTCATCTATGTGCTTAATGCTTTTTATTGCTTGATCATCATTAAAATGTTCTACAATTCATATTTTGAAACAGAAGCGGACTTTACAAATGTTTGAGATGAGAAATTCATGATATTGTAATCTAGGGATAGATGCAAGTCATGAAACCAATTAAATTTGTTGCAAAAACAACAATTTAAAAGGAGAATTCTTGTACCTTAAAGCTTAATTATAATCTTAACTTCACTAAGGAATTAGGAGTTACTTTGGAATTAAAGGTTCTGCCACTAAGACATTAGGGTAAGAATAATAAAGAGAATTTGGTAATAATTCAATAAAGGAATTTAGTAAGTAGGACCAAATCAGAAACCAAGGTTGGATTCGAAGTGAAACTCATCCCTAACATTTTTCTTATTATAAAGGATCAATTTTATTACCGTTGTTAATTTTAAATATTATTCAATCAATTCATAAGCTTTTTGTTCAGTTTTAGTAATTCAATATAATTCAGTAGTAAAACGCAATCATTGAGTTCGACACTCGGTACTACCGTTTTAATTGTTACTTGCAACATTCAGTACACTTGCTGAAACACTACCAATCTACTAGCACAAGTTTGAAGTGGATAAAACAATTTGTTGGACGACTTAAATGCAATGTTGATGCTTCTTTATCCTCTATTGATAATCAAGTTGACCTTGTCATATGTATTTATAATTATGAAAGAAGCTTTGTTCTAGAACAAACATAATGTTTCTCCCTTCTTGCTCAATTGTTGAAGTTCAAATCTTTTTTCTACTATTAGCGTTACGATGGGTACAAGAACTTCACCTTGAAGCAGTAGATTTTAAGTTGGACTCTAAAGTAGTTGTGGATAAGTTTGGTGCGAATAATGTGGATGAGTCTAAATGGGGACCATCCTCACTAATTGTATATTCCTCATTTCATATGTGTTTAGAAACTCTAAGGTTGAGTTTGATCGGAGACAAATAAATGATATTACTCGTGTTTTAGTATGAATAGTTACATTTTTAGTTACGCTCCATACGTTTATTGAGATTCCTATTTGTATTTAACACATTGTTAATGAAAAGCTATAAGTATTTTAAGTAAAAGGTTAAAATGTGATATTGGCTTGTATTTTGAAAATAATTTTTGTTCTTTAACTTTATGCCTTTTTGCATAAGTCAAGCGCCCTTTGATTTTGACTAGGTAATGCTGATATGGATTCATTTTTAAAAACCTGTATGTGTAGACATGAAATTTAATTAAAAATAATTTTTTTATTGTCATGTGACCATTGACAATGATAATATTTGATTAACAAAATTTAGATTTTAGTATGCAATTTCTTTTGTCTATCACAAATATAAACAACTTTTGTGTATGGAAAGAAGAAATCACAAAATAAAACATAAATTTTATTGACCAAATGATATCATTGGACAAAAATCACGTGATATATATTTTATTTTAATTAATTTCACGTCTATGCGTACAAATTTTAAAAAATAAGTGAACGTCATTGTTGACTCGATTAAAATCAAGTAATAAAAATTGTTATATTTATAATAAGAGGATAAAAAAAAAGAAAGAATTGGATTCTCTATATCTTTATTGTTGAAAGACTTTGATAAGTTTAGTGTAGTTTAAAACAAAATTAATGATTAAAATAAATTAATAAATATTATTTAGATGAGAGAGAAAATTTGGTTAATAGAGATTTAAGAACAAAGTCAAAGGTAGGCTATGTTGGTTCACAGAGAAGATACGCGGAGTTTATTATTTAAAAAAAGAAAATGGATGTAGAAAGGGAGAATTACTCCCTCACCCATTTCACACGTTTTTTCATTCATTCTTGTATTACTTTTTTGGGGTCAGATTTTGCATTTTCATTTTCAATCCCATAATTCAATTAAGATACTCTGAAGTTGAAATTGAAGTTCCTATCCTAACCTAATAATGGCTTCATCATCTTCAACAACATTCTGCAACCTCAAATTTCACTTCAAATTACCCTATAAAAATAGTCATATTAACACTTTTTCTCTTCCTCGTATTCTTCATATGAAGCAGGAGGAAAATCTCGACAGCCAAATCAATCGAAGGTTTCTACTTCCTAATTATTTATTTATTTATTTCATTTTCTCAAATCTATTTCTCTTATACTTAAATTACTGTTGTTTTTAATTATATTAAAGAGAACTCATATTGAGGAGCAGTGAATTAGCAACCATTGGCGCCATCTTCAATTTCAGGTACACCATGTTTTCCTTCTACCTTTCATTCAAGATTTAATATCATTGTTTAACAAGTTATGAGTGGATAAAAGAGTTTATAAAAATAATTGACTTTATCTCATATCCTGCAGTGGAAAGAAGCCTGAATATCTTGGAGTTCAGAAAAATTCAGCAGCATTGGCTCTGTGTCCAGCAACTAACAATTGTGTGTCAACCTCTGAGAATGTCAGTGATCTCATCCATTATGCTCCTCCTTGGTAATTTTTCCTTCTTTTTCTCATCTTTATTTTAAACTTAGTTTTCTAAGAATATACTTTATATATGAATTAGCTACAAGTTCTGTTTTTCATTTCAGGCTTAGCTTGATGTTTAATAGATATATCCAATGTGTTGTTTTGTTTTTTTGTCTTTATTTTTGCTTTAGTAATTTTTTAAAATGGCATTTTGAGGAGGGGCTGCTAAACCAGATTTAGGAGATAAAAGAAGTGATTTTGTCATTTAATAATTTAGACATTATATGTTATTGAGAAGAGGTTCACTTCATTTAATTTTTTTAATTATTGTACAGGAACTATAACCCTGAAGGTAGGAAAAGTCCTGTGAGCAGAGAAGAGGCATTGGAGGAACTAATAGAAGTGGTAATAAATATAATGCACAAGCAATGTGTGTCTGGCTATATACCACTCGAGTGAAACTAAGATTTTAGAATGTAGTCATGTTTCTCACTGAAATTAAGAAATTAACAAAACCTTCCTCAAACTATAAATTTTTGTCATTTTAGTCACATGTGTAGAATTTTGAGTTTTAGTTAACAACTATGAGATCTAATTTGACATTCATAAATAACTTTTTTAGAGCCAATATTTGATTTAAGTATTCAATTTTAGACAATAATTAGTAATACTTCCGCTCAGCTGATACATCAATTTTTGTTGACCTGACTGTCTCTCATATTTAGGACCAAAAGTCGTATTTATTTGCAGAAAGTAATGTAGACTAAAATAATGAACAATTTACAATTTCAAAATCGTTTTTGTCGATTTCTTAATTTTAGAGACCAATTTAGATATTCGCTCAACAATTATTATTTTTATATTGTAATAGCATTAGCATGCTATTTGCACTTGTTAAATCATTAAAGTGAAGCTGAAAAACCAGTTGTGGATAATTTTACAGATAGAATCAACAAGACCAGACAAATTCACACCACGAGTAGTTGAAAGGAAAGAAGACTATATTCGTGTGGAGTATCAAAGCTCAATCTTGGGGGTATGTGTGTGTAAATTACATCTAAGAAAAGGAAACTTATCAATGAAATTCAATCATCATCATAATCGTTTAATACATTTATATATGATTTCAAGAACATTGCCATTTGCCATGTGAACAGTTTGTGGACGACGTTGAGTTTTGGTTCCCACCAGGTAAGGGTTCGGTTGTGGAGTATCGATCGGCATCAAGGTTTGGAAACTTTGATTTTGATGTGAATAGAAAAAGAATCAAGGTAAAGTTCCATCACTTATATGTGCTTTCTCTATTGTTATTCTTCATTGCATACTAAAGTGATGGCAAATCATGTTGCTTGTTTACAGACACTACGACAAGAGTTGGAGAAGAAAGGATGGGCATCTCAAGATACCATATGACTAAAACTAATTATGCAGAATTCATATTAGCAGTTAAGCAACTATAACCAATTATAATATTGTTGTAATAATTTTTTATTATTAGACTACTGAGCTCACACAATCAATGTAGGAGAACATGTCATTTAAAATTTTATTTTTTATTATTTACAACATTAATTTTTCTGACTTTTATTTGTGGCTTAAATGAGATGATATTTTTTTATAAAATGGAAGAAGCAATGAGGTTTGAACTTAAAACTTCATGCATATTTTCCATGATCCAAACTAATCCTAAATTAAAGTTTTTTAAGTATATTTGTAAAATTTTATGTGTGAATATATGATACTCAAATTATCTTATACCATACTGTACATTTACTATACTTCATATTTGAGAGTTTTCATTTTATGAATAATTTTCTTAATGGAATTGATATTGTATATTTAATTTATAATTTTTGAAATAATTATTTTTAATAAGAATTTATCAACTTTAGATTCATTATTATTAAATTTCTTTTAATTTAACAATAATTTGAAACAGATTATAATATAGATTTATAAATACCCTATCATATGTAAGTATAGTCTTTGAAATTACTATCCATAGTTGGTACATATATTGTATGACTGCTTCACAAAAAAGACATGCCTTGTACTACTTTTTTTTCATTAATAAAGGCCTCCCGAAGTTGAGCCCCAGTACAAATGGGTACCTAGAAAACATAGTTGTCTGTAACAGTGGAGGAGTCCAATTTATACACACGCATAAGGTTAGAATGGCCTTTGCAATAGACACTATCATTTGTCCCCCACAAAACTAACTAATCTGTAAAAGCGATAAAAAACTAGAAGAAAATACGTCAACCGCATTATAATAGAGCGTAAAGATTTACACCAAACACAACAAAAAAAAGGGAAAATAATGTAGAGCCACTTGCAAAATAATTTGTCCTTAAATATATATATATATATATATATATATATATATATATATATATATATATATTAACTCTTTTGATATTTTATTTTGTCGATAAATCTTCTTTTAAATTTATATGTGTATTAATTATTATTTTATTAAAATATTATTAATTAGGCAAAAAAAAATATAATTATTTAAGTTTAAGTCAATTATCACTTTGGTTTTTAAAGTTTATTTTATCTTAATTTAGTTAATTAAATTATATTCTTTTTGCATAATTATTTCTTTGTCTCAATTTCAACAACAATTAGTTCAATTGAAAACTTTGGATTCTTTGAAATATTATCAAATGCTGCAATAATATGTTTTTCATACTAATCCTTCACAAAAAAAAACACATTCATCAAATCTTATAAATGATATATATTTTTTTCTCTCTACAATTTAAATCTACATATAGTTTCAAAAATAAGGTAATAAAAGTCTATCTATATAATTAATATCTTTAACTTTCTTTACGTGCAAAGTAATTTAGACAATCAACTTGTTGCTATGTTTCGATTAGATAATTTAATGACAGTAATTATATAAAATTTTCAAACTTTTAAAGGAATGCACGTGTAATTTTATATGTTTTAAAGACCGATGGTATAAACGAATGTAAGTTAAAAGACCAAATTATATAAAAAAAAAAAAAAAAAAAACTTAAATGACTTAAACAAAAATTAAACTAAACTTAAAGAACTAGAGATGTATTTTTATCTATTAGTTATTTTACATCTTATTGTAACAAACAACACATACTATAATGGAAAGATGAATTAATTCTCTCAATTAAAGGTACACTTGAAATTTTTTCACAAAAATAAAGATTCATTGAGAAAAACAAAATAAGTTTTTGACAAATTTGATTCTATATTATTATCCTTTTAATTCCTGTAATTTCATGATGATGGAGTCAATATTTATAAGATCTCCGATATTGTTAGGTTATATACTATGTCATGCATTTAAACTCAAAACTTAATAGTTATATGTGAATTTTTTTACTATTTTTTTTAAATAAATAATAAAAATGGTAAATTCTACAAAAATTAATTTACATGTGTTCGAATCAAAGACAAAACGTCCCACTTAACAATATTAATATTTTTAAGTTGAAGTAGAGTTTAAGAACCATATTATTTTTTATTAGTTAAAATTCATAAGACCTAATAGTTTATATAGACTCCACCAAATTTAGTAGATTTTATACAAAATTCAACATATAAAAATGAGTTATTAAAAAATGTCTTAAAAAATTTTTTGCTATAATTTTTATAATGTTTTGCCACCATTTGGCAAGTCATATATAATAAATAGCTAATTGGATTAGACATCGCTCGCACGCGAGGTGGTTCTAGTTCTTCAGCACCCCATGTTCGACAGTTAAAAACTTGACCAACAATCCTACACCATAATAAGACCAACCAAACATGAAGAGCAAGAACAAAATTCTATGCGAAGACGCCACCAACTTTCTCCACATAATAAAAAACCTCCTCAATGCAAAACTTGAGCACATTGTGGCAACTAATTATTTAGATTGATGATTTTAATTTCTCACTTTGGATAATAAAGCAAATAATATTAACTGTTTATAAATAATTCAATGATTGATATAATAAGTGTTTGATCCAATATATATATAATTGTAGTTTTAATATTTGATTTGTTCCATTTTATTATCTTCTCAATTTACATGAATTTAAATATGTATTACGATTTTAGTGATTTTGATATAGGATATTCTTACGATTTTTTTGGGTATCTTTTTATAAATGAAAATTAAATAATAATAATAAATTGAGAGCGACGTATACAATATTAATTAGATGATATAATTGATAAAAAATTAGATGAAAAAAAAATTAAAGTTGCATTGCAAACTAAAAGTTACAATTATTTTAAGACAATTTTTCTTGTAAATTCGCCGATTATTACAAGACAAAGAGAATATTAACTTTTTTCATAAATTATTCTTTTTACAATTTCTATTAATAATTCTATTAATTATTATCTTAGTATATTTTTTAATAAAAATTAATTACTAATTATTTATAATAGAAAGAAATAAAAACTAACGAGGAAGTCCCATCCTTTTCACAGGATCCCTTCTTAACAAATAAAAAAGAAAATTTCAAAAGTTACCCTCTACAAAAATGTATTCTGAAATCGCTGATTGGAGAATTGATTTGTGAATGGATGAAAAGTTAGATGTTTTGTATATAATTTGAAAAGTGAAGTATTTTAGATTTTTTTTCAAAAAAAGGGATATTGAATAAAAGAGTTAAAGATGTACTTTATAAAATAAATATGATTTGGACACAATTACTGTTATACCCTGGATCACAGTGACATTTTATCCTTTACCATCCCTAATTAAACACTATTGACAAAAGCTTATATTAATTATTTTAAGATACAATAACCAAATTTTATAGGCCACCATTTTTTAACACATTCAATAAAGTTGAGAAAAATGCTCGGATAACATCCAATGTAACGTATAATATGTAAAGTCAAAGCACAGTTTCAAAATGGTTTCTCACTAGAAACACATTTCTTAGTTTCACTTCATGGGAAAATACGGTACCACATTAAGAATTCTAGGACCATTTCAAACATTCTCAATCCCATTCTTGCAAGAACAAAATAATTTCTGTGTAAAAGCTTCAGTCTTTCCTTAAGTCAATGTATTCACGACGAATGCCACTAGCATTTAGGATGACAATTTCAAGGTTATCTCCCTACAAGAACATAAATCCACAGTAAGTCAAAAGTTTATCATAATGTCAAATGACAATAAGGTATGTAAAATACATTCGAGTAAAACAATATTTCAGTCCATAAAACTGTAAGGATCAATTAATTAGTCCCTTAAATTTAAGAAATAACAATTTAGTCCTTTAAATTGAACAATGTCAATTAATATATTCCTATTTTCAAATTTATCAGCACAATTTTAAAGGTTTTATGTCTGTCTTTGTGCAGCAAGAGACTACTCAAGCCAATACGTAGGTCTTTTAGTGATTTTGATAGATATTTACTAAAGAAATAGAGGGACCAAATTGCTAGGCTCTTACAATTTTCGACGAACAAAATGGCGATTTACTTAAAAAGCTTACCGTGTATATATCTCTCTCAGTTGCAGATGCAAAAACAGTTTTGACCAAATCTACTGCTTCTGTTTCAGATAATGGAGTAACAGCATCCTGCAATAAATCGTGTTTGAGTATGGCAGATATTATAGACATTGTGGCCTATGGTGTCTCCCGAAGAATCTACCATGTCATAACACCATGGTGGAAATTTGCCAAAACAGGTAGTGATCAAACAAAATTTGAAGAGTCAAATATTTCAAGCAAAGCACTAATTAAACAACACTTTAAACATGTTTTTTATCACCGCAAATATACCACTTTTTGATTTTAATCCTTGTAAATGTTTTTTTTTGTTATTTTATCCTTTGCAAATACACAACTTTTTACTTTTTATTGTTTTGTTTTATAGCATCTCCAACGGTTGGGTTCATTAAGTGGGGTCCACCGTGCCACATCATCTTGAAATAACCCATTCATTTTTTACTCCAACATGTTCGTTAGATAGAGTCCACCACTAACAAATTATTTATTTATTATTATTCATAAATTAATAATAAAAAAAGATAACCGTATCAAAGTACCGTTCCTTCGTGAGAGAACGACAGTTTGACACATCTCCAACAGTGAACTCGCCAAAAACTGAAGGTTACGTAATTACATCTGGCGGACAAACTCATTTTGGCTACCGTTGGAGATGCTCTTAGTCTCTGCAAAATTTGTTCATATTGGAATTAGTTCCTAGTTCTTATGTAGCCTGTATTGGAGGGACTAAAAATCAAACAATTTTTTCATATTACAGAGACAAAAACAAAAGTAGTATCTTTGCACAGACTAAAAACATTTAAACCTTTAAGAAACTTCACCTTGGCAGGTAAGAGAAGAGGACTAGGGGAGTTGAGTTGGTTATCAAGAAAAGGCATAATGAGTGTGGATCCAGAACCCTGAGAGCTATATCCCACCCTCTCGTAGGAACCAACAGCATCATATGTGAAGACACATCCCTTTCCTATTGCAGGTCGAAGGAGCAGTGAGCAAATACAAGTTGGGACATTGATAAAAATAGAAAGCTAGAAATAGTGCATGCACCTTCACTGTCGAGGCCACCCAAGACATTGAAAGCATAGTAAGGAAAGAAGCGTTTGTAATAAAGTGTGTTTGAAAGCAACTGAGCCATAGCAGGGCAACTCATTTGCTTGTTGTGTTGATGCTAATATGTCTGCATGAATCAAAAGATGATATGATGTCGGTTCTACCAGAAACTTCCATTTATTGTGATGGTAAAGTAAAAACAAGAGAGCCACATAATGTACAAAACAATTTATGAATCCAGCACCACAGTTTCCCCTGATTTATAACCATCTAACATGATAAGGTGATATACATTGCTAAAAGACTAGAAACTTCAATCCAGCACATCATCCTAATTGTTGAAAAATATGTTACGATCTTTATATTTATTGTATAAGATTATTGTATAGGCATGACATGTTGTATCATATCATGTAAATAGGAATAATATCTCCTATACTTATTTTGTAATTATTACCTTGAGCCTGTATAAAACCAACTCCAAGTGAAGTTGAAACACACGGTGATAGGAATGGGTTGGGTCCCACAAGTGATGAGGGGGATCTCTTAGTTAATAGAGATGAGGTCAGGCCTAAGCAATAGCGAGTATATGTGAGAAAGAATAAGAAAGGGAATGCAGGAAAAGTGTGATTGCCTAGCTGGCATAGTGAGTTAATATTCCACTAATAAATAGGAGTGTGTGGGGAGGTAGTTGGATGGTTTTTATTTATTTTTTAGTTACACCTGAGAGGTTGGGCAGTATGAGAATTGTTTTCTGTAACAGAGGAGCATTAGCTCTGGAATCATTTTCTGTTTTCTTATCAATTAATACAATAATTCTCTTCATCTAATTATATCTTACCTCTACTCTATGAATGGCCAAACAAAAGTGATTAACTGCTGTTTAAAGGCCTATCTACGTTGTTTTATTGCAGATCAACCTAAGACATGGGCACATTGGATTCCGTGGGCAGAACTATGGTATAATGCCACATTCCATGTCTCTACAGGGT
This sequence comes from Cicer arietinum, assembly GCF_000331145.2. Classification (NCBI taxonomy): domain Eukaryota; kingdom Viridiplantae; phylum Streptophyta; class Magnoliopsida; order Fabales; family Fabaceae; genus Cicer; species Cicer arietinum. The sequence continues at coordinate 38,095,039 of NC_021166.2, read as the reverse complement.
TTACCTCTTTTGAGGTTGTTATGGTAGGAGACCTCCAGTTTTGGTGCATTTTTTGGAGGGAGAAACGAAAATAGAAGCTGTAGCCCAGGAGTTAAGAGACAGGATGAAGCTTTGCGTCAACTGAAAGCTAATTTACTCAAAGCTCAAGAGTACATGAAATACCAAACCGATAAGAAACACAAGGTAGTTCAATTTAAGGTTGGTGATTAGGTTTTCCTCAAATTACGTCCTCATCGACAGCAACCGGTTGTGCATAGGATTCATCAAAGATTGGCTCCCATATTTTTTGATCCTTATCAAGTCATTAAGAAGATAGGGCAGGTTGCTTACAAGCTACAATTACCAACAACATTAAAATACATCCTACTTTTCATGTGTCTCTATTGAAGAAAGTTGTAGGCAATTATACTGCTACAACTCAATTACCTAGCAGTTTGGAGTCTAACACTGGGGATATTATTCCTGCTAAGGTTTTATCATGGAGGGATAAGTTTGATGGTGGGCAGCATAAGCGAGAATGGTTGATTCAATGGGAAGGCATGGATGTTGGAGATGCTAATTGGGAAGAGGAATTGCTGCTGAAGGGTCAATTCCCTGATTTGCACCTTGAGGACAAGGCTACTGTTGAAGGTAGGAGTGATGATAGGAATGGGTTGGGTCCCACAAGTGATGAATGGGATTTCTTAGTTAATAGAGATGAGATAAGGCCTAAGCAATGGCAAGTATATATGAGAAAGAATAAGAAAGGGAATGCAGGAAAAGTGTGATTGCCTAGCTGGCATAGTGAGTTAATATTCCACTAATAAAAAGGAGTATGTGGGGAGGTTGTTGGATGGTTTTTATTTTACACCTTAGAGGTTGGGCAATATGAGAATTGTTTTCTCTAACTGAGGAGCATTAGCTCTAGAATCATTTTCTGTTTTCTTATCAATTAATACAATAATTCTCTTCATCTAATTCTATCTTACCTCTGCTCTATCACATGGTTTCACAATATTATGCCTCAGTATTCTCTCATTCAACACTAATAAAAACATTTTATATTCAATAATTCATGGATCTTAACGATGCACATTGAACTAATTCAGATATGCATTATATTGTAAAGTAATTTTTCAAAGAGAAAATAGGTAATGCAGTATAAACAAATTTTACACTAACGTCCAGTAAGATGGAAGGATGTGGTGGTTATTTTTAAGAAATCGGTTATAAAATATGTTTATATGGAAAAATGAAGGGTTGTGTAAAACTATTTTACATCGTGAGTGCATAACAATTAAGCTCTTTTTTCAAAAAACAATGAAAATAATGGTAGGTACCAAGAAATGAGTAAACAAAAATCACTAAAATATTGTAACCGAAAGGATATACCAATTGATATGTAGGAAATGAGTAAGATGGAGCACTGAAGATACTATCACTGTATCAAGGTAATAATCAGGTCCTGGGTACCGAAACACACCTGACTGTAAATACAACCTTCCTCTAAATCCCTCTCCCATATCATATATATCCCCTTCAGCTGAATTACACACCCTATTGCCAACTCAGCAGTTCGTTACATAGTGGAAACATTTCCATTTTTGATCTCTGAGCTATAGTTCAATGTATCACACTTCCTCTTTATGTACACTTTAATTATTCTAGAGGTCATATTAGAGACCAAGGAAAGCCTGATAGTATTTTTCAGTTACAAGTGTTGAGACTCTTGAACTCACCAAATGCCTAGCAGACAAAACCTTCTGCAAAGCTTTAACATCAGCTTGAAAACCAGAAGAAGCCATCACAGATTTCTCAGCTCTGTTACAAAAACAAAGCACAACCCCCAAAATCTCAGTTGACGTCCTTAAATAACATAAGCATACGATGAAAAGAAGTGTTCGTAGTCTAGTGCTACGATGATGGAGCAATCGAAGAGCCGCAAATACAACTCTAAAATTTGAAGTAATAATTAAAAGGCCATTGATTTTTAGCAAAATTTTAAAATGAAAAATAAAATTAAAAACTCAATTGTGTAGGATATGAAGTGTACAGTTGGGAGATTTTGGAGTAATCACGAGTGAGGATGTTGTATCCGGTTGACATCCTCGTATCTGCCACGATCACACAGTAATCCGCTCCAGCTATTGCAACACATGATCTATAAATAATGTTTAAATTGTTGGAAAATAATAATAATTGCAAAAATATTTCATCATACATATACATATATATATGTATATATGTGTGTGTTTTGAGAAAGAGTACACTCCATTGTTGTCCTACGGAGACCAATTAGCATGTTGTTTGGTCATCGTAAATGAGAATTGAGATCAGCTAGAACAATGAAGAACTAGGTCGTGAACACTGAAAAGTGAAAAGGAGCAAAGATAAGATGTCTTACTGATAGAATCATTAATGTTCAGAATCCCCCTCGATTGCAACATAACCATTCAACTGTAATCATGAGGTTTGAGAAAGATTGCAATGTGAATCATCATTAATCGCAAAATTGCCACCGGTTAAAAGATATAGAAAGAGAAAAGGGTGCTGCAATATTATGCTAATACAACTCGTACAATATATAGTTATGTATGAACCCAAAAATAAAAATGAACACAACACAAGTGAACTAGTAGAATGGATTACTACAAATGTATTATTAGAAAATGGAAGCGATAGGAAAAAATTTGAACACTTGACATCTAAGTAGTAGCAGAGATTAAGAGTACAAAAGAAAGATGCACTAAAGAATAAGAATAAAATTCTCCATTATTTGAAAAAGGTTCAAAACAAATTACATACATTGTTTCAAAGCATAAGAAGGCTTCGTGATAATAAAGCGCAGTGCACTAAAGAAAATGTGATCAAAACTTATACATCTCCATCTCAAGCAACCTTGACGTTTACAACAAATTATGCACAAAGAATTTCTACTCAATTCAAAGGACATCGTAATTAAACTATCCACCAAATCAACCATACTGATGTACATTTTGCAAAACTGATAACAAAAGTAAGCATCCTACAAGCACCCTTTGACCAATTTCAACATTGTTATGAACACTACAAGCACCAAGAAGCATCCTCCAAATAACATCAGTTGCAACCTCATGGGGAACCTGCATAGCAACCTTCTCAGCTTCTTCTAACCTCCCTGCTCTCCCAAGCATATCTATCACACAACCATAGTGCTTGACATCCAGCACAAGTCCATAATCATTCACCATTTTACCAAAAAACTCGAGCCCCTCCTCAACCAATCCACCGTGACTACAAGCACTCAAAACATTGAGAAACACTATGTAGTTCGGCCACACGCCAGCCTTCTCCATTCTTGCGAAATTCTCCACAGCCTCCCTCACCATCCCAAACATAGCAAAACCAGATATAACCAAATTCCACGACACCAAATTCTTCCTCCAATTAGGCATCTCCTAAAAGAATCTACTTGCACTCTCTATACATCCACACTTAGCATACAAATCAATCAACACATTCACAATCCTCATATCAACCGCATTGAACCCTCTCTTCTATACATAGACATGAATAGACTGACACATTATGAGATACCCAAGATTGGAAATAGCAGGAAAAATGGCCAAAAGGGTAACTTCATTAGGCTCTATACCATCAACCTCAAACATTTTTCTAATATCCATCAATAAAACGAGTCCACGAGACCACCCTCCGAACCAACATCTGATCATACACCGAGCAAGCTGACCCCATTCAATCAAACCATTGATTAAAACATTCCAAGAGACAATATTTCTTTGTGGCATTTCACCAAACACCTGGGCTGCTGAAACCAAAAGTCCCCAAGTAGAGTACATTCAAAGCAACCCAGTTTGAACATAAACATGGGAGTGAAAAGCAAGCTTGAAAACAATGGCATGGAGGTGAAAGCCAAAATGGATTGATTGAGAATTAGCACAAGCATGGGAGAGAAAAGTGAAGGTCAATGAATCAAGAGAAAGAGAATGTGTGAGAGAATTGACAGTGTAAACAAAGAATTGAAGGGATTGATGAGGGAAAGAGGAGAGAGAGTAAGAACGAATAAGGTTATTGAAGAGTAGTAAAGAAAAGAGTGTGTGAGGGAGTTGAGAGTGAAAACAAAGGATTGAAGGGATTGATGAGGGAAAAAAGAGAGAGAGTAAGAACGAATGAGGTTATTGAAGAGTAGTAAAGAAGTGGGGTTATTGTGAAGAGGGTAATGGTGGAAAAGTGAAGAAGTGATGATTTGAGAGTGAAGTTGCTAAAGAGATTGGTAGTGAAAAGGGTCATTAAGGAGAAGAGAGAGAAAATGTTGTGGATGCTAGGGTTTTGGATTTTGAATATAATGCTGGAAGGTGGTTATGGTTATGGCTTCTGCAACACAAGGTGAAACAAGAGAGAGAGTAAGAACGAATGAGGTTATTGAAGAGTAGTAAAGAAGTGGGGTTATTGTGAAGAGGGTAATGGTGGAAAAGTGAAGTGATGATTTGAGAGTGAAGTTGTAGAAGAGATTTGTAGTGAAAAGGGTCATTAAGGAGAAGAGAGAGAAAATGTTGTGGATGCTAGGGTTTTGGATTTTGAATATAATGCTGGAAGGTGGTTATGGTTATGGCTTCTGCAACACAAGGTGAAACACTATTCCTCAATTTCAACACTGACATGCATAATAATAACAAAAAAATTTATATATGCTTTCTTTTTGTGTCATAAAATTGAGTTGAAAACAAGATTTGAAGCAATGCAAGAACAGATAAATAATTAGAATTTTAGAGTAAGAGATATTTAGAATTTGCGGAGAAAGACTCACAGAGGAGACGACAGTGAGTATGATGTGAGACGGTTGCCGGCGTGGTGGTGAGAATGTAAAAAGTGTATATATTAGCTTGAAACATGAAAACTCAGCAGTGGTGAGTTTTGTGGAAATTTGTGGTGATTGATGATTGAACTTGGTGTAGATTTTGTGGTTTTTGAATTGATCGAATTTAATGTAAATTGTGGATTAAATTTTATGTGTGTGGTGGAAAATAAATGTTTGAGTATGCTGTGTGTGGAATTTGAAAATCGTTAGAGTTAAATGAGTATTAAAAATGAGGAATCTTTTAATATTTGCATTTACTTAATGATTGTCGTGAAAATCGTTAGAGTTAAATGAGTATTAAATATGGGGAATCTTTTAATATCTGCATTTACTTAATGATTGTCATGGATAGAGTTAGAGTATGATCATGCATTTCATTGTACATGGCAACCAAATGGGCCATGGTGATAGTGGTGACCGGATGGGTCACGAGATGATGCCATGTGATTTGTTGGTTCATCTTATCCTTGCAGGGATTGTCGCATCGTGTAAGGTCTGCAATAGACTACACATTTCTGGTAAATCGTGCTGACCCGTGATAGGTGGCACCTCGGTAAATAGTACTTCGGCCTATGATAGGCGTTACAATTATGATTTACGGTCCTTCGAGGAGGGTTTTGATTGGAATTCCGAGTCCATGCATTTTGGCATATATGCGTTGCATTAGGGTGCTTGGCACGCGAGTCATGCTTGATTTAATGTTATGATTGCGTGTGTAAACTCAAATTGTTGTTGTGATTGTGCCATAATTTCTAAGTGTGATTGTTTGGATTTGTGTGCAAGTGTTGATTGATTGCGAAACCTCGCGAGTCATGTTTGATTCAAGGTTATGATTGCGTGTGTAAACTCAAATTGTTGTTGTGATTGTGCCATAATTTCTAAGTGTGATTGTTTGGATTTGTGTGCAAGTGTTGATTGATTGCGAAACCTCGCGAGTCATGTTTGATTCAAGGTTATGATTGCGTGTGTAAACTCAAATTGTTGTTGTGATTGTGCCATAATTTCTAAGTGTGATTGTTTGGATTTGTGCTAAGTGTGGATTGATTGCGAAACCTTTTTGAAACGTTTAAAAACTGAATTCTGCATTTTTCTGATGTGGTAGTCGAATACACTGAGCTTGTAGTCGAATACAAGCATCCTGATTTAGCTACTGACTTGTGAAAAAGCTGCGTAGTCGAATACACTAAGGTTGTAGTCGAATACAAGCATCCTGATTTGGCTACTGACTTATGTGTAGTCAAATACACAACCTTGTAGTCGAATACAAGCATGTTGTTTTTGCTACTGACTTTTGAAACAACCTTGTGTTCGAATACAGAGATGCCGTATTCGAATAATATAGTGCAGTTTTGTTTAAAACTTCATTGTTCAACTTTGATTATGCATGTTTAACATATGGAAACCCTTGCATGCTGTCTTTGATTTGTTGATGTATTTACTGTATGTTGGAAGATTGTACCTATACCAATATTGTCAGCTAGAATTTTATTTTGATTGGTCCATGTACCACTTTTTGATGTGACGTGCGGAAGTTATGATTCTTGGGCAGTGCTATTGTACAAGTGTCTGCCAAGAATACCCCAAGGGTATGAGCTATGTCTAATAGGTCTCATAGCCCCGGTGCATTTTGCTGTTTCAAATACTTTGGATTTTTATTTCAAACTATTGCCACTGCTTGTAAATGTGGTTGACTTTTGTCCTTGTGTTACGACTTGAATATTTATCCAAAAGTATTTCCTTCTTTATTTCTTTGTTTTTATGAATGTGTTAAGAAAAAAAAATACACTCGCGCTGTTACAAATCGGGGTGTTACAATTGTGGTATCAGAGCTTTGGTTTGGATTTCTTTGGGGTTGTGGAGCTTTTGGTTATAGATTGTAGGTCAACATGTAGGTTGGGAGTCATTATCTGATCATGTGTCTAGTTAAGTTGTTTGAGTTGTCAGATTCGATATAGTTTTTAAGTGTTGATGTAGTCGGAAGTTAGTTTTGGAATTTTTTGAAGTGGTGTTAAGACTCTTCTTAATGATGGTCTTATAGGAAAACCATGCCGCCAAGAAGGAATGACGCTCCAAGAGCCGACGTTAATAGGGATGATCAAATGGCGGAAGCTATGAATAACATGGCTGCTTCTGTTGCTGCATAAACTGCTGCCAAGACTCTACGGGATCTAGAAAAGAAGGGAAGAGAAATTCGTGCTGCTGAGTCAAGAGGATTGGAAGACTTTCGCCGTTACAATCCTCCCAAGTTTAAGGGTGATGAGAATTCAGAGAAAGCGGATCAATGGATCCAAGAAGTGGAAAAGATCTTCGAGATGATTAACTATTAGGCAGGAGTGAAGGTCACCTATACCACTAATATGCTATTAGGGGATGCTGAGTACTGGTGGAGGAGTGCAAGGTTGTTGATGGGATCAGCTCATGAGGAGGTGAACCGAGAATCATTCAAGAGGAAGTTTTTAGACAAATACTTCCCGATTAGTACCAAGACTAAATTGGGTGAATATGCCGCTAAGTTTGAATCGTTGTCGAGGCATTTCAGGTTTTTCCATGAAGAGATTGATGAACCATTCATGTGTCATCATTTCCAAGACGGATTAAAGTATGAGATTCAAGACTTTATCTTACCCTTGGGAATTCAAAGTTTCCAAGTGCTTGGGGAAAAATGTAGAGAAGTGGAGCATATGAAAAATAAGAGGGCTAGCCGAGAAGGGAATTTTAATTCAGAAGGGCCTAGTCTGGTGAATTATCAGAACAAGGGAAATCAAGTTGCAAAACCTTATAGTCGACCACATAATAACAACAGGGGGGCAGAATAGCCCAAGGAACCCAAATTTCAGAAGACAGTTGGGACAAGGGAATCGATGTTTCCGATGTGGGGAAGAGGGACATTATGCTAATGTTTGTACCTCTAAGGGACTTACTTGCCACAATTGCCAGAGGCCAAGGCACATTGCAAGGGATTACACGGCTCCGAAGGTGGAACTAGTGGTGAATGTAACTAGGGCTACTTGTCCTATTGCTAGAGGACGCGTTTATTGCATGAGTGCTGAAGCTGAAAATCCATCTAGCAATCTGATTCAACGTGATTGAGATTATAGGTAACACTCTAACTGCACTTTTTGATTCGAGGGCAACCCATTCCTTCATTGCTATGGATTTCGTGAATTGTTTGAAGTAATCTGTGTCTGCTTTGCCTTTTGATTTGGTTGTTTCCACATCTGCTAAGACTTTGACAACAAATTATGCGTGTTTACATTGTCAAATAACTATTCAGAAGAAGGATTTCTTGGTTAATTTGATTTGTTTACCTCTACAATCACTCGAGGTCATTGTCGGTATGGATTGGATGTCGTATCATTATGTGGTATTGGATAATGCTCGCAAACTGGTTCTTTTCCCTGAACCAGGAGTTGTTAAGTATCTAGCTGCTAACAAACTCGGAGTGTCCTAAGTGAAGGAACTCGTGAGTTTTTGTCTTTGGCTAATGTGGGGGCAAAGATAAATGTGAACATAGAGGATGTGATACATGTCAATGAGTATTGGGACGTATTTCCAGCAGAAATTCCAGAATTGCCACCGCTAAGAGAAGTGGAATTTTTCATTGATTTGCACCCAGGAACTGGACCTATTTCAATTGCACCGTATCGAATGTCGCCATTGGAATTAAATGAACTCAAAGGCCAAATTGAAGATTTGTTAGAGAAGAAATTTATTAGGCCAAGTGTACCACCATGGGGAGCTCTGGTGTTGCTAGTTAAGAAGAAGGACGGAAGCTCGCGCTTATGTGTGGACTATAGACATCTTAATAAGGCAACTATTAAGAATCGTTATCCTTTGCCATGCATCGATGATTTGATGGACCAGTTGAGAGGAGCCCCGGTATTTTCGAAGATTGACTTGAAGTCGGGTTACCATCAGATTTGAGTAAGGGAATGAGATATTCAGAAAACTACTTTCAGAACTCGTTATGGACATTATGAATATCTTGTTATGCCGTTTGGAGTTACCAATGCACCAACAATTTTTATGGACTACATGAACAAAATCTTTAGTCCATTCCTAAATAAATTTGTTGTGGTGTTCATTGATGATACATTAGTTTATTCAAGGACTAAGGAAGAACATGCAGAACATTTGCGCCAAGTTCTTGAAATTTTACGCGAGAAGCAATTGTATGCCAACCTATCAAAGACTGAGTTTTGGCTAGAAGAAGTGAATTTCTTAGGACATGTGATAACCAAGGAAGGAATCGTTGTGGATCCGGCTAAGATTGAGGCGGTTCTTGCTTGGAAACAGACTCAGACTGTCACTGACATACGAAGTTTCGTAGGACTGGTAGGGTACTACATGAGGTTTATTGAAGGTTTTGTTAAGATTGTAGCTCCATTGACACAACTTTCCAGAAAAGATCAACCGTTCGCATGGACAGAGAAATGTGAGGAAAATTTTCAGTTACTAAAGAAAAAGTTGACAACCTCACCAGTATTGGTATTACTGCAATCAGAAGAACCATATGAAGTTTATTGTGAAGCGTCTCACCAAGGTTTGGGATATGTTCTGATGCACCACAAGAAAGCAGTAGCTTACGCCTCAAGGCAATTGAAGATTCATGAAAGAAACTATCCTACTCATGACTTGGAGCTTGATGCTATAGTTTTTGCATTGAAGATCTGGAGGCACTATTTATATAGATGCACGTTCACAGTGTTCAATGACCATACAAGTTTGAAATATTTGTTTGATCAGAAGGAATGGAACATGCGTCAGAGACGATGGATGGAGACTCTCAAGGATTTTGATTTCACACTGCAGTACCACCCTGGGAAGGCCAATGTAGTGGCTGATGCGTTGAGTAGAAGAAGTGTATTGGTGTCTTCAACAGTGATGGCTATACAACAAAAGTTGTGGGAAGCTTTTAGAGACCTACACTTGAACGTAGAGTTTGCACCAGAAATTTTGAAATTCGAAATGGTTAAGATCTCGAGTGGACTATTTGAAGACATTGTGAATTCTCAAGATGACAACTTAATTCAAGAGAAAAGGAACTTAATAATGCAAGGGAAGACAATTGAGTTTAAGATTGGACCAGATAATATTTTGAGATGTAATGGTAGGATTTGTGTACCAGAAATTACGGACATGAGGAAGACAATTTTAGAAGAGGCTCATAAGAGTAAATTGAGTATTCATCCTGGAGCAACAAAGATGTATAAGGATTTGAGACAAAATTATTGGTGGCCAGGAATGAAAAGACATGTAGCAGAGTATGTATCAACTTGTTTAACTTGTCAGAAAGCGAATGTGGAACATCAGCGACCTACGGGAATGTTGCAACCTTTAGATATACATGAATGAAAGTGGGACAACATTTCCATGAATTTTATAACTGGCTTGCCGAAAACAAGGAGAAAGAATGATTTTATATATGCACACTTTTTACCAGTAAAGACAACTTATAAGGTAGACAAGCTAACTGAGATCTACATTGTTGAGATTGTGAGATTACACGGAGTACCATCGAGTATTGTATCAGACCGTGACCCAAAGATCACATCGCACTTTTGGGGAGCATTGCATGAAGCGTTGGGAAGGAAACTAAGATTGACTTCAGCTTATGTAAGACCCATAATTTTAAAGTGTATTTTTGTGTATTTTGGATTTTGGCTCGGAAGCTTTTTAGCCAAAGATAATAATATTTTGGAGTTTATATGATCAAAATGATATTTTGATGCCTATTAGAATTACTCGTCGATAAATAAATTAAATTAACTGCGGTGAATCGTTTACGAAGAATTTTGTAAGACCCATAATTTTAAAGTACCATTTAAGTATTTTTGGTGTATTTTGGATTTTGGTTCGGAGGCTTTTAAGCCAAAGTTAATAATATTTTGGAGTTTTATAATCAAAAAGATATTTTGATGCCAATTAAAATTTCTCGTCGATAAATAAATTGAATTTAACTGCGATAAATCCTTTACGGAGAATTTAAGGCGTTTCGGGTGAAACGGTAATTTAACAAAGATCTAGATTTTGAGATATTTGTTAAGTTATATTTTTTATATTTATATGTGTTTGTTTGGGGGGAAAAAGAAAGGAAGACTAGAAGGAAGGAAAAGGAAAAGAAAATAATATATAAAGGAAGGAAGGAAAAAGGAAGAAAGGAAAAAGAAAGGAAAGAAAAAGAAAGGAAGGAAAATTTCAAACTTCATCTTCTTCCTCTAACCGTGACCCATTTTTCTCCTTCCTCCCATTTTCAGTTTCGTCGCTTTCTTTTCTTCAAAACTAGTAACCCAAGGTTGGGTGAGAGTTAGATCAAGGTTTTCACAACTTCACTCTTCCTCTTTGATTCGAAAACGAAGAAAAACGGTTTTGAGATCCAAACACAAACCCCTCCGTTTCTTCTAGATCCAAACCTCATTTCTCGAAGAGATAGAAGGGAAAGTTGCTCACCACCACGCTACGGTGCTAGTGAACTAATTTGGAAGCGGCGTTGCGAGCGGAGATTTTACCGGAATTACTCGCGGTACCGGAAACGCACGTTAAAGCTAACGTTGAGGTAAGGGCTCCTTCCAAACTTCTAGTTTGCATTAGGGACTTATCTGTGGTTGTGTGGGAAGGAATTTGTTAGGGTTAAATGTATCGATTTGGGGAAAAACGAAACTAGTGCGTTATGGGTAAAACCTTAGAGTTAGGTTTTGTTTATAATGATGAATGTTTCGTGGTAAATGAATTTGAAGTCATTGTGTAAGATTTTGGGTAAATGAAACTTGTGTGTTTTGAGTAGTGGATTGTGTCGATTTGTGTTCGTTGTTTTTGACATGCTCTTAATTGATATTGATGAAATTTGATATGTGTATGGTTGGATTTGTGAATAAATGAATTGATATGTTTTGATGTGAGAATTTGTTGAGTTTGTGTTGTGTGAAATTTGAAAACCATTAAGTTAAATGAGTATTAAGAATGGGGAATCTCTTAATGTCTCGTTTACTTAATGTGCGTTTGTTTGTGAAAAATCGTTTAAGTTAACTGGGCGTTAAGAATGGGGAATCTCTTAATGTCTCGGTTACTTAATATTTTGTTTTAAAGAAAAATCGTTTAAGTTAACTGGGCGTTAAGAATGGGGAATCTCTTAATGTCTCGGTTACTTAATATTTTGTTTTGAAAACCGTTTAAGTTAACTGGACGTTAAGGAGGGGGAATCTCTTAATGTCTCGGTTACTTAATATTTTGTTTTAAAGAAAAATCGTTTAAGTTAACTGGGCGTTAAGAATGGGGAATCTCTTAATGTCTCGGTTACTTAATATTTTGTTTTAAAGAAAAATCGTTTAAGTTAACTGGGCGTTAAGAATGGGGAATCTCTTAATGTCTCGGTTACTTAATATTTTGTTTTAAAGAAAAATCGTTTAAGTTAACTGGGCGTTAAGAATGGGGAATCTCTTAATGTCTCGGTTACTTAATATTTTGTTTTAAAGAAAAATCGTTTAAGTTAACTGGGCGTTAAGAATGGGGAATCTCTTAATGTCTCGGTTACTTAACATTTTGTTTTGAAAACCGTTTAAGTTAACTGGACGTTAAGGAGGGGGAATCTCTTAATGTCTCGGTTACTTATTATTTTGTTTGGAAAATTGTTTAAGTTAACTGGGCGTTAAGAATGGGGAATCTCTTAATGTCTCGGTTACTTAATGTTCGTTTTTGAAAATCGTTTCAGTAAATGAGTATTAAGAATGGGGAATCTCTTAATGTCTCGGTTACTTAATATTTTGTTTTAAAGAAAAATCGTTTAAGTTAACTGGGCGTTAAGAATGGGGAATCTCTTAATGTCTCGGTTACTTAATGTTCGTTTTTGAAAATCGTTTCAGTAAATGAGTATTAAGAATGGGGAATCTCTTAATGTCTCGGTTACTTAATGTTCGTTTTTGAAAATCGTTTCAGTAAATGAGTATTAAGAATGGGGAATCTCTTAATGACTTATTTACTGAATGTTCTGTCTTGAAAATCGTTAAGTTAAATGAGAATTAAGAATGGGGAATCTCTTAATGACTTATTTACTGAATGTTCTGTCTTGAAAATCGTTAAGTTAAATGAGAATTAAGAATGGGGAATCTCTTAATGTCTCGGTTACTTAATATTTTGTTTTAAAGAAAAATCGTTTAAGTTAACTGGGCGTTAAGAAGGGGGAATCTCTTAATGTCTCG
>NC_021166.2:38071022-38079090 GCF_000331145.2 Cicer arietinum | reverse complement strand
TGTGTTTTATTCTAATTCCTTTTGAAAAAAAATACACCCTCGCTTTGGAAAACGGGGTGTTACATTGTGGTATCAGAGCTTTGGTTTGGTTTTCTTTGGGGGCTGTGGAACCTTGGTTCTAGATTGTAGGTTACGAGTTGTTGTCTGATCATGTGTCGGTTTAGGTGGTTTGAGTTGTCAAGTTCATAATAATTATTATGTGCGGTTGTGGTCGGAAGTTATTCTTAGAATTATTGAAGTAGTGTTAAGACTTTACTTGATGATGGTTTTATAGGGAAACCATGCTGCCAAGGAGGAATGACGTTCCGAGAGCCAATGTCAATAAGAATGACCGAATGGCGGAGGCTATGAATAACCTGGCTGCTTCTGTTGCTGCACAGACTGCTGCCAAGACTCAACGTGATCTCGAAAAGAGGGGAAGAGAGATCCGTGCTGCGGAGTCAAGAGGATTAAAAGACTTTCGTCGTTACAATCCTCCCAAGTTTGAGGGGACTGAGAATTCAGAGAAAGCAAATCAATGGATCCAAGAAGTGGAGAAGATCTTCGAAATGATTAACTGTCAGGCGGGAGTGAGGGTCAACTATGCCACTTATATGCTACTAGGAGATGCTGAGTACTGGTGGAGGAGTACAAGGTTGTTGATGAGATCAGCTCACGAGGAGGTGAACTGGGAATCTTTCAAAGGGAAGTTTTTCGACAAATACTTCCCGATGAGTACCAGGACTAGACTGGGTGATGATTTCCTGAAACTACATCAGGGGAACATGACCGTGGGCGAATATGCTGCTAAGTTTGAATCACTATCAAGGCATTTCAGATTTTTCCGTGAAGAGGTTGACGAGCCATTCTTGTGTCATCGTTTCCAAGACGGACTAAAGTATGAGATTCAAGAGTTTGTCTTACCCTTGGGAATTCAACGTTTCCAGGTTCTTGTGGAAAAATGTAGAGAAGTTGAGGAGATGAAGAATAAGAGAGCTAGCCGAGGAGGGAATTTTAACTCAGGAGGACCTAGTCGGGCGAAGTATCAGAACAAGGGAAAACAGGTTGCTAAATTTTATAATCGACCACATGATAACAATGGGGGACGGGATAACCCAGGGAACCAAGACCTTGAGAAGCAAGTGGGACAAGGCATACGATGTTTCCGATGTGGAGAAGAAGGACATTATGCTTATGCTTGTACCTTTGACAGTACTACTTGCTACAATTGCCATAAACCAGGGCACTTTGCAAGGAATTGCGAGGCTCCGAAGGTGGAACCAATGGTGGATGTAGCTAGGATTACTCTTCCTACTGCTAGAGGACAGGTGTATTGCGTCGGCGCTGATTTATCTAGCGATCTGATTCAATATGACTGTGCGATTACAGGTAACCTCTTAACTACACTTTCTGATTCGGGGGCAACCCATTCCTTCATTGCTATGGATTATGTAAATTGTTTGAAGTTGTCCGTGTCTACTTTACTGCTAAGACTTTGACAGTAAATTATGCATGTTTACTTGTCAAATAACCATTCAGAATAGGGACTTCTCGATTAATTTGAGTGTTTACCTCTACAGTAACCCAAGATCATTCTTGATAGGAATGGGAAGCCCTATCATTGGTTAATGATACATTGTACTCAATGTGTCGGCGTCATACTTAGTGTTTAAGTTTGGTACTAGGTAGATGTTCCGTACAAGGTGGAACATCAGCGACCTGCTGGGGTGTTGCAACCTTTAGAGATTACACGGAGTACCATCAAGCATTTTGTCAGACCGTGATCCGAAGTTCACATCGCATTTTTGGGGAGCATTGCACGAAGCGTTGGGAACGAAGCTACGATTGAGTTCAGCTTACCATCCACAAACGGACGGACAGACTGAAAGGACGAATCAGTCCTTGGAAGATCTGTTGAGAGCATGTGTTTTAGATGATAGAGGAAGTTGGGATGATGTACTTCCGTTGATTGAGTTCACTTACAACAATAGTTTCCACGCGAGCATTGGAATGGCACCATATGAGGCTTTATATGGGCGCAAGTGTCAAACGCCCTTGTGTTGGTATAAAGACGGTGAGAATATGATTGTCGGACCAGAGATGGTGCAACAGACCACAGCTAAAGTAAGGAAGATCAAGGAGAAAATGAAGACTTCACAAGATCGCCAGAAGAGTTACGCGGACAAGCGTCGCAGACTTTTGGAATTCGAACAGGGTGACCATGTATTTCTGAGAGTCACACCTACTACTGGAGTAGGTAGAGCCTTGAAATCGAAGAAGTTGACTCCGAAATTCATTGGACCATATCAGATTTCTGCACGAATTGGGCCGGTTGCTTATCGGATTGCATTACCTCCGATACTGTCCAATATCCATGACGTGTTTCATGTGTCGCAGTTGAGGAAATATCTCGCAGATCCATCTCACGTGATCGAACCAGACACGATCCAGCTAAAGGATAACCTGTCGTTCGAAGTACCACCCGTGAGAATTGATGACAGGAAGATTAAGCGGTTGAGGACCAAGGATGTTTCGTTGGTCAAGGTGATCTGGAACCCAATTACTGGAGATGCGACTTGGGAACTGGAGAGCAAGATGAGGGAACAACACCCAGAGTTATTTATCGATGCATAGTTTCGAGGACGAAACTAATTTTAGGGGGGGAGTAATGTAAGACCCATAATTTTAAAGTACCCTTTTATGTATTTTTGGTATATTTTGGATTTTGGCTCGGAGGCTTTTAAGCCAAAGTTAATAATATTTTGGAGTTTTATAATCAAAAAGATATTTCGATGCCAATTAGAATTTCTCGTCGATAAATAAATTGAATTTAACTGCGGAAAATACTTTACGGTGAATTTAAGGCGTTTCGGGTGAAACGGTAATTTAATAAATATCTAGATTTTGAGATATTTGTTAAGTTATATTTATTATATTTATATATGTTTGTTTGGAGGGAAAAAGAAAGGAAAACTAGAAGGAAGGAAAAGGAAAAGAAAATAGTATATAAAGGAAGGAAGGAAAAAGGAAGAAAGGAAAAACAAAGGAAAGAAATTGAAAGGAGAGAAAATAGAATTTTCCATCTCCTTCCTCAGTCACGCAAGAAAAAACCAAATTTCCATCCTCCTCCATTTTTCGTTTTCGTTGCTTCCTTTCCTTCAAAACTAGTGACCCAAGGTTGGGTGAGGGTTAGATCAAGGTTTTCGTAACTCCACTCTTCCTCTTTGATTCGAAAACGAAGAAAAACGGTTTTGAGATCCAAACACAAACCCCTCCGTTTCTCCTAGATCCAAACCTCTTTTCTCGAAGAGATAGAAGGGAAAGTTGCTCACCTCCGTGCTACGGTGCTAGTGCACTAATTTGGAAGCGGCGTTGCGAGCGGAGATTTTACCGGAATTTCTCGCGGTACCGGAAACGCACGTTAAAGCTAACGTTGAGGTAAGGGCTCCTTCCAAACTTCTAGCTTGCATTAGGGACTTATCTGTAGTTGTGTGGGAAGGAATTTGTTAGGGTTAAATGTATCGATTTGGGGAAAAACGAAACTAGTGCGTTATGGGTAAAAACCTTAGAGTTAGGTTTTGTTTATAGTGATGAATGTTTCGTGGTAAATGAAATTTGATGTATCTGGGTGTTATGTTGCGTGATTTGTGTTCGTTGTATTTGGTGTGTTCGTACTTGATGTTTGTTAATTGGTGTGGTTGTTGTGAATTATGGTTTGAATGTGAAAGTATGTTTGAATTTGTTTCTGTGGAATTTGAAAACCATTAGAGTTAAACGAGTATTAAAAATGGGGAATCTTTTAATACCTCGGTTTACTTAATGTGTATTTGAGGAAAATGTTTAAGTTAACTGGGCGTTGAGAATGGGGAATCTCTTAATGTCTCGGTTACTTAACTATCGTTTTTGAAAATCGTTTCGGTAAATGAGTATTAAGAATGGGGAATCTCTTAATATGACTGTTTGCTTAACGTTTTGTTTTGAAAATCATTAAGTTAAATCGGTATTAAGAACGGGGAATCTCTTAATGACTTATTTAATTAATGTTGTTTGAAAGTCGTTTAAGTTAAATGGGTATTAAAAATGGGGAATCTTTTAATATCTGCATTTGCTTAACGATTGTTGTGAATGGAGTCTGTGTATGCTCATGCATTTCATTTGGTAAATTGTGTCGACCCGTGATAGGTGACACCTTGGTAAACTGTATTGACCCGTGATAGGTGGTACGTTTACGATTTACGTTTTTGGTAAATTGTGTTGACCCGTGATAGGTGACACCATGGTAACTGTACTGACCCGTGATAGGTGGTACATTTACGATTTACATTTTTGGTGGATTGTGCTGACCCGTGATAGGTGGCACCTCGGTAAACAGTACTGGTCTGTGATAGGCGGTACGTTTACGATTCCCGCTTTTTCTTTTAGTAAATCGTGTTGACCCGTGATAGGTGACACCATGGTAACTGTACTGACCCGTGATAGGTGGTACGTTTACGATTTACGTTTTTGGTGAATTGTGCTGACCCGTGATAGGTGGCACCTAGGTAAACAGTACTGGTCTGTGATAGGCGGTACGTTTACGATTCCCGCTTTTTCTTTTAGTAAATCGTGTTGACCCGTGATAGGTGACACCATGGTAACTGTACTGACCCGTGATAGGTGGTACATTTACGATTTCCGCTTTTTCTTTTAGTAAATCGTGTTGACCCGTGATAGGTGACACCTCGGTAAACTGTACTGACCCGTGATAGGTGGTACGTTTATGATTTACGCATTTTAGTAAATCGTGCTGACCCGTGATAGGTGGCACCTCGGTAATTGGTACTTTGGCCTGCGATAGGCGGTACAATTATGATTTACGGCCCTTCGAGGAGGGTTTTGGTTTGGAATTCCGAGTCCATGCATTTTGGCATATACGCATTGCATTAGGGTGCTTGGCACGCGAGTCGTGGTTGATTTGAGTTTTATGATTAAGTGATTTGAATTTGAGTCGTTGTGGTAATTGCGTTGAAAATGCTAAGTGTTATGTGTTGATTGTTGTGTGTAAGTATGATGGTTATCGAGATCCCAATTGCCGTGGTAATCGTGTAGGAATTGCTAAGTGTTAGGTTGTGAACTTGATTAGGAATGACTTGAGTAAATGCATGAATTTTTGGAAAAACGATCAGGGAAATCGATTTCCCAATCGATTGGATGAGTTGCAGGAAGTTCACTATTTTAACCTAATCGATTTGCCAATCGATTGTATAAATATGTCTTTCAAAATCTTTTAAGAAATCGATTTGGAAATCGATTGGCAGAGAGGCAGGAACTCAGCAAAACTGCCAAAATCGATTTGGAAATCGATTTGGCAACACAGGGACTCATCAGAACTGACAAAATCGACTTAGAAATCGATTTGGTCATGCAGAAACTCAGCAGAACTGACCAAATCGATTTGGCAATCGATTGGCTCAGCAAAAGTCCTTATTTTGAGTTAGATAATCGATTGCTCAATTGATTTATCAATGCTTTGGTCAGTTATGTATTACTTGATGGTTTGAGAACTTCATTTTGAGTTCATTGTTAATTGGCAAGCATTGTATGAACTTTTAGCATATGGAAAATCCTTTTAAGGTGCATGCTTAGTTGAAAGGTTATTTTGTGCATTTAAAACTTAAATGTTATGTGTTATCTGTTATTTTCGGTTGGTGACCCTTTACAATTATTGTGGAAATCTGGGCTTTGCCCTCAGATGAGAGTCAGGACGATCCTACCGGTTCGTACCCTACGGACGGGAATGGAGATGGGAACGCTTGACTGCAGCTACGTTAGGAGGATCTCACGGGGCGCGTGGAGATCACTCAGGGTGTATAGTTTTTGGTAGGATGATCAGATTAGGTTGATGTATAGGGACTAGACGTCCTACTTTTTGGGTTGGAGTTTTTTGATTTGGAAAACTGTACTTATACTAATATTGTCAGTTTGACATCTTATTTGAATGGGTCCCATGTACCATTTGTTGTTGTGTAAATGCTTTGGATTTATATTTGGAGAAACTTTTCCACTGCTTGTAAATTATAATGACTCAATTATTTATCCAAAGGCATTTTCTTGTTTATTTCTCTGCTTCAGTTTAATTTCTTTTGAAAAAAAAAATACACCCTCGCCTTGAAAAATGGGGCGTTACAGCTTACCATCCACAAACGAACAGACAGACAGAGAGGACAAATCAATCCTTGGAAGATCTTTTGAGAGCATGTGTATTAGATGATAGAGGAAGTTGGGATGATGTACTTCCGTTGGTAGAGTTTACTTACAACAATAGTTTCCACACAAGTATCGGAATGACCCCATACGAGGCTTTATATGGGCACAAGTGTCAAATGCCTTTATGTTGGTATAAGGACGGTGAAAGTATGATTGTAGGACTGGAGATGGTACAACAAACTACTGATAAGGTAAAGAAGATAAAGGAGAAAATGAAGACTTCACAAGGTCGTCAGAAGAGTTATGCGGATAACCATCACAGACTTTTAGAATTCGAACAGGGTGATCATGTATTTCTAAGAATCACGCCTACGACTGGAGTTGGTAGAGCCTTGAAATCGAAGAAATTGACTCCGAAATTCATTGGACCGTATCAGGTTTCTGCACGAGTTGGACTTGTTGCTTATCGGATTGCATTGCCTCCGATACTGTCCAATATTCATGATGTGTTTCATGTGTCGCAATTAAGGAAATATCTTGTAGATCCGTCTCATGTGATCGAACCAGATAAAATTCAACTGAAGAAGAACTTGTCATTTGAAGTTTTACTTGTAAGAATTGATGACAGGAAGATTAAGCAGTTAAGGAACAAGGATGTTTCGTTGGTCAAGGTAATTTGGAACCCAACTATTAGAGATGCGACTTGGGAATTGGAGAGCAAGATGAGGGAACAACACCCTGAGTTGTTTATCGACACGTAGTTTCGAGGACGAAACTAATTTTAGGGGGTAGTAATGTAAGACCCATAGTTTTAAATTCTAATTTATGTATTTTGGTGTACTTTGGTATTGAGCTCTGAGGCTTTTTAGCCAAATGATTAATATTTTGTGAGTTTAATGCCCAAAAATATCTTTTGATGCCCCTATTCGTCGATAAATAAATTAGATTAAGTACGGTGAATCTTTTGTCGAAGAATAATTTATTTATGTTACGAAGAATTTAATTCCGGACAGTTTTGTTAAAAATATCTCGGGTTGATGACAATTGTATATGTCAATTGAGTTGCGACGAGAGTAGATATTTTTATCAAATAGTTTGAGAGGTTATGGGTGAAATGGAAATTGTGATAAATATCTAGATATTTTTAGATAATTGTTAAGTTATAGTTAATATATATAAAAATATATAAATGTTTGGAGGGAAAAAGAAAGAAAAAGGAAAAGAAAGAAAAGGAAATAAAAAGGAAAGAAAAGGAAAAAGGAGGAAATGAAAAGGAAAGAAAAGGGGAAGAAAGGAAAGAAATAGAAAATCATTTCCAACTTTTGTGAGAAAATTTTCTTCCTTCTCTCTCTATTTCACGAAACCTAAACCCATAAATACAAACCTTCACTTTTTTTCTAGATCTAAGCTTCGTTTCGAGAAGTGATAGAAGAGAAAGTTGCTCATCTCTACGCTACGGTGCTAGTGAGCTAACTTTGGAAGAGGCTACGCGAGTGCAGTTTTTACCGAAATTAATTACAGTATCGTAAACGCGTGTTAGAGCTATCGTTAAGGTAAGGGCTCCTTCTAAACTTTTAGTTTGCATTTACGGACTTATTTGTGGTTGTGTGGAAAATAAATTTGTTGGGTTTGCAGTGTAGATTTGAGGAAAATAAATTTAATGCTTTTATGGGCGAAAGATTGGAGTTGGGTTTTTGGTGAAACTGATGAGTGTTTTCGTGGAAAAGGAATTTGATTCATCTATGTGTGTTGTTGAGGAAAAGAAATTTGATGTGTTTGAGTTGTGGTTTGTGAAAATTAGTTTGATGATTGAACTTCGTGTGGATTTTATGGTTTTTGAATTGATCAAATTTAATGTAAATTGTAGATTAAATTTGATGTGTGTGGTGGAAAATAAATGTTT
>NC_021166.2:38059879-38070811 GCF_000331145.2 Cicer arietinum | reverse complement strand
ATGGGCCATGGTGATAGTGGTGACCGGATGGGCCACAAGATGATGCCATGTGATTTGTTGGTTCATCTTATTCTTGCGGGGATTGTCGCGTCGTGTAAGGTCCGCAATAGACTACACATTTTTGGTAAATCGTGCTGACCCGTGATAGGTGGCACCTCAGTAAATAGTACTTCATCCTGTGATAGGCGGTACATTTACGATTTACGTTTTTAGTAAATCGTGCTGACCCGTGATTGGTGGCACCCTGGTAATTTAGTACTTCGGCCTGTGATAGGCGGTACAATTATGATTTACGGCCCTTCGAGGAGGGTTTTGATTGGAATTCTGAGTCCATGCATTTTGGCATATACGCGTTGCATTAGGGTGCTTGTCACGCGAGTCATGCTTGATTTAATGTTATGACTGCGTGTGTAAACTCAAGTTGTTGTGATTATGATATAATTGCTAAGTGTGATTGTTTGGATTTGGATGCAAGTGTTGATTGATTGCGAAACTTCGCGAGTCATGTTTGATTCAAGGTTATGATTGCGTGTGTAAACTCAAATTATTGTTGTGATTGGTTCATATTTGCTAAGTGTGATTGTTTGGATTTGTGTGTAAGTATGGATTGATTGCGAAACCTTTTTGAAACGTTTAAAAACTGAATTCTGCATTTTACTGATGTGGTAGTCGAATACACTAAGCTTGTATTCGAATACAAGCATCCTGATTTAGCTAGTGACTTGTGAAAAAGCTGTGTAGTCGAATACACTAAGGCAGTAGTCGAATACAACCATCCTGATTTTGCTACTGACTTCTGTGTAGTCGAATACATAGCCTTGTAGTCGAATACACGCATGTTGTTTTTGCTACTAACTTCTGAAACAACCTTGTATTCGAATACGACAGTGCAGTTTTATTTAAAACTTCATTGTTCAACTTTGATTATGCATGTTTAACATATGGAAACCCTTTCAAGGTGCATGCTAAGTTGAAAGGCCATTTTTTGCATTTGAAATTTAAATGCTATGTGTTATTTGTTAATTTCGGTTGGTGACCCTTTACAATTATTGTGAAAATCTGGGCTTTGCCCTCATATGAGAACCAGGATCTTTCCACTGGTTAGTACCCTATAAATGGGAAGGTAGGTTGGACACACCTGACTGGAGCTGTGTCAGGAGGATCTTGCGGAGCGCGTGGAGATCATTCGGATTGTAAAGTTTTTTTGAGTCATGATCAGATTAGACGGTTGTATAGGGACTAGTGGTCTTTCTTTTGTGGATGTATTTACTGTATGTTGGTAGACTGTACCTATACCAATATTGTCAGCTAGACTTTTATTTTGATGGGTCTATGTACCACTTTTTGATGTGACGTAGGGAAGTTAAGATTCTTGGGCAGTGCTATTGTACAAGTGTCTGCCAAGAATACCCCATGGGGATGAGCTATGTCTGATAAGTCTCATAGCTCCGGTGCATTTTGCTGTTTTAAATACTTTAGATTTTTATTTCAAACTATTTCCGCTGCTTGTAAATGTTGTTGACTTTTGTCGTTGTGTTACAACTTGAATATTTATCCAAAAGTATTTCCTTCTTTATTTCTTTGTTTTTATGAATTTGTTTTGAAAAAAAAAAATACATTCGCGCTGTTAAAAATCGGGGTGTTACAACGATCTATCAAAATCAATGGTTCTTCTTAACCGTTTAGTGTAAAACTATTTTACACTGACAATGCATGGTCAACTTTTCTTGATATTATCTCAGATGAACAAGTATTAATATGTGATTTATTTAAAAGGTTCGATATTGCTTAACAAAATTGGATCCTATTTTGGATATATATTATTTTAATTAAAAGAGTGATTTGGGATTTCACTAGTACATTTGGGATTTGATTTTCTTTTTCTTTTTAAATTTTTTTGATTATTTTTACTCAAATAGCGTACCGTTGATTGACAATAAGAGGTATTGGTCTTGTAAAGATAAACAACACAAGTATGTTTTGGGATTTCTATTCGATTACCATTCAAAGATAAACCCTGTCTTATTTTATTGTGATTTTAAGTGGTATTGAAGATTCAAAAGTGTTGTAGAATACTTTCCTCATTTTGAAATATAAACAAAAATTGATCAAAAAAAGTTGATGTATTTGATTCAAAATTTTGACCAAATATATTAGACTAATCCTTTTTTAATACTTGTTTATTTAGTTATCTTTGTATAGGCTTACTTCACTAACTGTTCTTTCCCTTTTCTACTAAGAGTTAGTTGATTTGTTTTTGGCTAAGACCACTTGTATGTATACTTTGTACATTTTTCAACATTTAATAAATTTTTCATTTTTATCAAACACAACTTTCTCCATTCTTTCCACAATCACAATCACCAACGTTATCAACAATTTCTGATACAAATAGTGATACCTCCAGTGATACCTCTATGATTACTAAGACAAAATGATCCAATCTTGATTCCTACCAATTTGTATTATCTCCATCCTAGAGAGAACTTAGGAGCAGTGTTAGTTACTCCTCCGATGAATGACAACAATTATGAATCTTTTTAGAGTCGATTGATGAAATGTGCACTTCTCACCAAGAACAAGATCAAATTTATCAATGACACCCTTCCTCAAACTCTTGCTACTAACCCTCTTTCGGACGCATGGGAATGATGGAATGGTATCGTTATTTCTTGGAGTTGTGGCTCCTTATCACCTGAAATTGCACAAATCATCGTGTACGGTGAGAGTGCTCGTGATATTTAGATCGATCTCAAAGACCATTTCTCTAAAGGTGACCATTTTTGCATGTTAGACCTTCTCCGGGATCTTTGTTCCTTTTTCCAAGGTGACAAATATGTTAATACTTATTTCAATCAATTGAAAGTTATCAATGAATATTTTAGATTCTTTGCCCCTTCCTTCCTGCACTTGTGGAACCCTATACAATTTGTAGCATCAGAGGGAAATCGAGTATGTTATCTATTTCTTGAAGGGATTAAATGGTCAATCCACAAATGTTAGAACCCAAATCCTTATGCAAGAACCATTACCCCCAATTCACAAAGCTTATTCTTTGGTTTTACAACAAGAACAACAATTGAACGGTGCCCATTTAGGTGATTCGTCCCAACCTTCGATCAACAATTTCAACAACAACGGTCCTTCTCAACAAAATTGGAACCCTAATTTGAATTATGGCATGGATCGAACAACAATAAGACTCTCTCAAGGTCTGCAGTTTTTGTGGCAAAACTAAACACATTGTTGAATCCTGTTATTTTAAACATGGACCCCCCCTCCTCGGACTTCAAATTTTGTGAAAAAGTATCAAACATTAATCACTTGGATATTGATAATTATGGTGATCAACAACCCAATGAATAGTAATCCTTTGACTCCAAAATTTTTGTAAACACCTCTAATTCAAGTGTTACCATATCCTCATATATGTAATGGAAACTCATTGCATTACTAAGCAAATTTGATGATGCTCCTACTTCTGATAATTGCTAGATTAATCATCTCAATGCCTCAATCAACTAATTCTTCTCATATTATTCAATGGATAACATATAGTGGCACTACTGATCATGTATGAAATTGTTTATCCATTTTCCATTATTTCTATTATATCAAACCTTTATCTGTTAAGTTTCTTGATGGGTCATTGACTACTTCTAATTATTATGTTTACATCATTATTAATGATGCTTTGTCTATGCATGATGTCCTTTACATTCCTCATTTTCAGTTTAATCTCATATCCCCTTTTAGACTTACTAGATTTATGCCTTGTAAGATGATTTTTGATGAAACTAACTGTTTCATTCAGAACCTACAATCATTGAAGATGATTGGGCATACTAGAACACTTGATAATCTCTATGTTTTGGATGATGTTCACCGCACTACATGCACTGTTACACAATCATATATGCGATTGTTATCATATTGGTAAACAACATAAACTTCCCTTTACTCGTAGTTCTATTAAATCTACTACCATTTTTGAATTGATTCACATAGACATTTGGAGTCCTATTTCTATCCTATCTGTTCATGGTCACTAATACGTTGTAACCATTGTTGATTTTTTTCATGCCACACTTGGATACACCTCATGAAATCAAAATATAAGACACAAGCTCTTATTGTTGGAACCAGGTTGGTTCTAGGAACAATTCATTCATCAGTTTTTGATGATAACAAAGGTACTTTGTGAGAACAATTTAGTATAATAAATAGAACCAGGAATCAGAGGAAACGATATCAAAGGAAGACACCAGAGGAAATGATATCAAAGTTAATATGTTAGAAGAAACAGAGACATAAGAGGAAATGAAGATGTTAGAGAAAACAAAGACATCAGAGTCAAGTAAAGTAAAAGGAAGTTAACGCATCATTCATACTATGGTTATTATATGCACTGTTGTGTGTGTGCATCTGCCTCTGAAGATTTGCCTCTTAAGCGTATGCCCAATGTACCTTTAAAGCTTCTGCGCATCTGCATCTAAAGACTGAAACATGCCTCTATTTAGCATGCCACTGAAGTTAGAAGCATGCCTCTAAAACACATACTACAGTAACTTTGAAGCTTCTATTCGAGTTACCTCTGAAGCTTAAGTTCCACTCTATTTGAAGACTGCAACTTGCTCCAAGATGCTGCCTCTGATACGCAACATGCTCTAAAGATGCCACTAATTCTAAGTCATGCAGTTTTGCTTCTAACTATATGAACCAATAAACATAACATCTAACTCCGATAATCAAGTTATATTCTAATGAAGAAAGTCAACGACTATGATGGAAAGTCAACACTCTGATGAAGACTGAGTTGTTTCATGATTATGATGGTCCAAAAACAACTTGTGATATGTTTGCGCTACTCTTAAACAAGCGTATGAAAGAAGATTCAAGGTGAATTATTTCAAGCACTACCTGGACATTCTAACCAGAATCATTCTAGAAGATTTGATTGAAGATTCATTTTGGAATTAATCAAACTTCAATGATCATATTTCCAAACCATATCTTTTAAGGTTTATTTTTTGTGAAGATCTCTGTTGACCCCGTACAAGGAAGATACACTCAGAAAATACAAGGAGAATTATTTTCAAGCGGTATCAGAACATTCTCGCACATCAGAAGATGAATCTGACCAAGTCAGAAGCAATCAAAATAAATCAAAAGTCAGAACTAGATGGAAGTATAAGTTATCCCATCATGAAACTCTGATTATTGGAAATTTCAATGATTCACTGATTATTGGAAATTACAATGATAATGAAACTTTGATTATTGAAAATTATAACGATTATTGGGTTTTCAGAAACAAGTTAAATGAAAATGGAGAAGTAACTAGAAACAAGGTAAGATTGGTTGCACATGGTTACACTGAATACAAAGGTATTAATTACACTAAAACATTTGCTCTAGTGACCAGGTTAGAGGCAATTCGTATCATACTCTTGTTGCTGCTTAAAATAACATTACATTATTTGAAATGGATGTTAAAAGTGCCTTTCTAAATGGGTATATAAGTGAAGAAGTCTATGTTAAGCAACCCCCAGGTTTTGAAAGTTTTCAATTTTAAGACTATATATTTAAACTTAGGAAATCATTTTATGGTCTTAAGCAAGCACCTAGGGCAGAGTATGACAAATTTAGTAATTTCTTGTTTAAAAATAGTTTTGAAAGAGGACAAGTAGACACCACCCTATTTAGAAAATCTATAGGAGATGACATTCTTATTATTCAAATTTATGTTGATGACATTATTTTTGGATCTACTAATGATACTCTTTGTCAAGAATTTGCTAAACTGATGCAACTTGAATTTCAAATGAGCATGATGGGAGAACTGAAGTTTTTCTTAGGATACAAATTCAGCAAAGTCCGAAGAGCATATTCGTTCATCAAACCAAGTATACAAAAGAGTTTCTCAAAAATTTTAAGATGAATGATTGCAAACTTATGGCAACACCAAGGCACCTTTGGTTCTTAATTAATGTAGTTTGTCTTACAAGTGCATTAGTCACACGTGATATAGATTTTGGTCTTTTTTGTCTTCACTCGGCTTATTCTAATCCATTTTAGTTTTAGCCAATGTAGTTCGTCTAATAAATGGGTTATTCTAAATGGATTTATATTTTGGTCATCTTGGTTTTCTCTCAACTTATCCTTATCGATTTTGTTTTCTTAGCTAATGTAGTTATTCCAAAAAGTGCATTAGTCTCAATGAATTAAGATTTTGGTCTTTACAGGACTTTTTCTAATGCAATTATGTTCTAAGTCAATGAAGTTCATCTAATAAGTGAATTAATCTCAATGGATAAAGATTTCAGTCATTTTGGTCTTAACTCGGCTAATTCTGACCCCCTCTTGTTCTTAGCAATATAGTTCGTCAAATAAGTGCATTAGTCTTGATGAACTAATATTTTTTTCATTTTGGTCTTCACTCGACTGATTCTAATCCATTTATCTTCTTAGGCAATAATGTTATTCAAATAACCACAATAGTCTCAATGAATTAAGATTTTGGTCTTTACAGGACTTTTTCTAATGCAATTATGTTCTAAGTCAATGAAGTTCATCTAATAAGTGAATTAATCTCAATGGATAAAGATTTCAGTCATTTTGGTCTTAACTCGGCTAATTTTGACCCCCTTTTGTTCTTAGCAATATAGTTCGTCAAATAAGTGAATTAGTCTTGATGAACTAATATTTTTTTCATTTTGGTCTTCACTCGACTGATTCTAATCCATTTATCTTCTTAGGCAATAATGTTATTCAAATAATCACAATAGTCTCAATGAATTAAGATTTTGGTCTTTACAGGACTTTTTCTAATGCAATTATGTTCTAAGTCAATGAAGTTTATCTAATAAGTGAATTAATCTCAATGGATAAAGATTTCAGTCATTTTGGTCTTAACTCGGCTAATTCTGACCCCCTTTTGTTCTTAGCAATATAGTTCGTCAAATAAGTGCATTAGTCTTGATGAACTAATATTTTTTTCATTTTGGTCTTCACTCGACTGATTCTAATCCATTTATCTTCTTAGGCAATAATGTTATTCAAATAACCACAATAGTCTCAATGAATTACAGTTTGGTGCATTTTAGTCTTTGTTAGGCTTATTCTAATCCATTTCGATTCTTAGGCTATGTAGTTCTTCCAATAAGTGCATTAGTCTAAATGAATAAAGATTTTGGTCATTTTTGTCTTTACTAGGTTTACTGATAACTCTTCATCATATGCATATTTTTCCACTGTTTTAGTCTTATTTATCGTCAATCATTAGTTAAATTAAGGATTTATTTGATACATTCGGGTTATTTTTGTTCTTTGAATTCATTAATATGTTATGCTTGTATTTCAGTGATTAAGTAGGAATTTTTCGTAATTTTACATTGCGTTTTGTTTTAAGTGCAGTGCTGAGTTTTGGTGAAAAATCAACATGATATATGTGGCGTATTTCAGCCATATCTGGAGTTCTAGATGTCCAATTAGTGTCACTCCAAGTGCTAATGAAGGCTAAGATCCATATCTACAACTTGCATGAAGACACCGGGACCAAATTCAGAGGCAAAAGATGAGACAAATGCAAAATACATCAGACAGCAGATGCTGTGCGCCTGGAGCGCATTTCTCGTGTTTCAGTTCTGCAAATTTTTACTGTTTATGGATCTTTTTCGCATTTGGGAAGTTGGGAGACTTGTGCCCTAGCATTGAAACTCAAAGTCGGTCGTTTCTAACATCATTGGAGCAGTTTTATCAAGAATCATTCATGAATCCTTCTTGTAATTCTTCTCTAATCTTTATCTCTTTTATTTCTGTCATGAGTAACTAAACCCTATTTGTTAGGGATGAGTGTAACAAGATGAAACCCTTATTTTTATGATTTGATTTCTAGTTATATGAATGAGTTTATTAAATTATTTTTCTCATCTCTGTGCTTAATGCTTTTTATTGCTTGATCAACATTAAAATGTTCTACGATTTGTATTTTGAAACGGAAGTGAACTTTACGAATGCTTGAGATGAGAAAATCATGAATTTGTAGTCTAGACATAGGTGCAAGTCATGAAACCAATTAAATTAGTTGCAAAGCAATAATTTACAAGAGAATTTCTATACGGTAATGCTTAGTTCTAATCTTAAATCTACTAAGGAATTAGGGGTTACTTTGGAATTAAAGGTTCTGTCACTAAGACATTAGGGCAAGAATAAAAAAAAGAATTCGGTAATAATTCAATAAAGGAATTCAATAACTAGGATCAAATTAGACACCAATGTTGGATTCGAAGTGAAACTCATCCCTGACATTTTTCTCAATTTATAAAAGATCAATTTTGCTACTGCTGTCAATTTTAATTATTATTTCAATCAACTTGGGAACTTTTTGTTCAATTTTAGTAGCTAATTATAATTCAATAGTAAAACGCAATCCTTGAGTTCGACACTCGGTACTACCGTTTTATTATTACTTGCAACGATTCAGTACACTTGCTGAAACGCTATCATGTTTTTGGCGCCGTTGCTAGGGATTGCCATATCACTATTGAATTATTTATTTACTGAATTGAAATTTTTTGCTCTGCAATAAAATTTCTTCTTTTATTTTATTTTAAAAAAAAATATTTGTTTTAAAACTGTTTGTTTTTACTTAATTATTTATTTTTCTTTATTTTAAACTCTTCATTACTCACAATCTGTCTAACCTTGTATGCGAGGCCAATCCTCAGCTGAACTTATCTTTGATCCAGAAATTGAAAAAACAGCAAAGGCACATCAAAAGGCAGCTCGAGAAAGGAGACAAAGGGAAAGACATTTAGTTGTTGAAGAAGAGGTTTTGGGTGATTCCGTCATAGTTACTGAGATGGTCGATCCACCACTACCAGAACGTACTCTCGGCGAATATGGGAATCGAAATAGAAATCGTGCTTGATTGCCCATCCATAACCAACCGGTTACAGTCAACAAGTTTGAAATAAGTCCCGCTCTATACCGAGAGTTGAAGGAGATTCATTTTTCCGGTAGACATAACGAAGACGCCAATAGACATCTCACAAATTTCTTTGAATTATGTGAAACAGTGAAGGTGGATGGTTTGTCTGAGGATGGCAAGAGAATGAAACTGTTTCCATTTTCATTGACAAATGATGCTAAGGAGTGGCTTCATTCCTTTCCTGCTGACAACATCACCACATGGGATGATCTTGAAGATAAGTTCTTGGAACAGTACTTTCCCCCAGCTATGTTTGTTAGAAAAAGGCAAGAGATTTCCAGTTACAAACAGAAGGAGGGAGAATCTCTCCGTGACACTTACAGGAGATTCAGAAACTTACTTGCAGGATGTCCTAATCATGCTTATGACGACACTGCCCAAATGCAAATATTCTGCAACGGTTTGAGACTGAGCAGTAGAATTATGTTGGATGCCACATCAGGTGGTTCTTTGAATTACAAGACTGCAACAGAAGCACGGAAGATTATCGAGATCATGGCATCAAATGAACAAATGATGTTGTATGACAGAGGTGGTGGATCAACAAGTGGTGTATTGGAGTTGAATGTTATGGATGGATTGGTCCTAAGCAGGTCATTCTCAAAACAGATAGAAGATGTTATTGCCATTGAGATTAAGAAAGGAATAGCAACTCTAAATATATAACCCTCGGTAGCCCCTGTCAAATTACTAAGGCAGACTAGCTGTAATCTTTGTGGAGGAGCACATAAAACTGGAGCCTGCGAAACACGGGATGACAATGAGTTAGAAGAACTAGAACATGTGAATCTTGTTGGTAATAATGGGAGGCAAAATAACCCCTACTCTAATACGTACAATCCTGGTTGGAGAAATCATCCAATTTTTTCCTGGAGAGATCAGCAAGGTGGTTCTCAGAGTCAACAAGAAGCTCAAACGAACCAATTTCCACCTAGAAAGGCTGCTTGGGAAAGTGCCATGGAGAAATTAGTGACAACCACAAATTCTTTCATTGAAGTGTCAAGAGCCATCCAGAAAAATCACTCTGCATCCATAAAGAATCTGGAAACTCAAGTGGGTCAACTTGCTCAACAAATGGCACAAAGAACGACTGAAAATTTGCCTAGTGACACAGTTACGAATCCACGAAATTATGTCAATGCCGTGACAACAAGGAGTGGCAAGGTAAGTGAACAAGTACCACTTAAAGTCAAACAAAGTGTAAGCACTTCAAGCTCGACCCACTCAGAAGAAACAGTCACACCGACCTTAGTGGAAGAGCACACCACTCTTGAAAAGGAGGAAGAACATGTGGTACAAAAAAGGGAACCACTGCCAAAACCAGAAATTCGACTTCCGTTTCCTCAAAGGTTAAAAAAGGAAGAAACAGAAAAACAATTCGGTAAGTTCCTTGATGTTTTAAAAAAATTACAAATTAACATTCCTTTTGCAGAGGCACTAGAACAGATGCCAACATGCGCTAAGTTCATGAAGGAGATTCTATCGAAGAAAAGAAAAATCGGCGGTGAAACAATGATGCTAACGGAAGCATGTAGTGCTATACTACAGAGAAAACTTCCGCCGAAGCTCAAGGATCCTGGAAGCTTCTCAATCCCGTGTGCCATTGGAAATAGAACTTTTGGGAAGGCTCTGTGTGATCTTGGGGCTAGTGTAAGTCTTATGCCCCTTTCCATATACAAAAAACTAGGCATTGGAAAAGTCAAAGACACACAGCTGATGCTACAATTTGCGGATCGCTCAATGAAACACCCTTATGGAGTGGTGGAAGATGTGTTGGTTAAAGTGGATAAGTTCATTTTTCCAGTGGATTTCGTGGTACTAGACATGGAGGAAGACAATGACATTCCTTTGATTTTGGGGAGACCGTTCTTAGCAACAGGGCGAGCTATGATTGATGTAGCAGATGGCACCTTAACCTTTAAGGTAAATGAGGAAACAAT
>NC_021166.2:38055544-38057601 GCF_000331145.2 Cicer arietinum | reverse complement strand
AGTTAAATTAAGGATTTATTTGATATATTTTGTTGATTTTTGTTCTTTGAGTTAATAAAATATGTTATGCTTGTATTTCAGTGATTAAGTAGGAATTTTTCGTAATTTTACATTGCGTTTTGTTTTAAGTGCAATGCTGAATTTTGGTGAAAAATCAACATGATATATGTGGAGTATTTCAGCCATATCTGGAGTTGTAGATGTCCAATTAGTGTCACTCCAAGTGCTAAGGAAAGCTAAGATCCAGATCTACAACTTTCATGAAGACACTGGGACCAAATTCAGACGCAAAAGATGAGAAAAATGCAAACTACATCAGACAGCAGATGCTGTGCGCCTAGAGCGCGCCCTGCGCGCCTGGAGCGCATTTCTCGTGTCTCAGTTCTGTCAACGCGCGCCTGCGGCGCGTGACGCGCATAAGCAATCATAAAAACGCAAATTTTTACTGTTTATGGATCTTTTTCACATTTGGGAAGTTGGGAGACTTGTGCCCTAGCATAGAAACTCAAAGACGGTCGTTTCTAACATCATTGAGATGAGAAATTCATGAATTTGTAGTCTAGACATAGGTGCAGGTCATGAAACCAATTAAATTAGTTGCAAAGCAATAATTTACAAGAGAATTTCTATACGGTAATGCTTAATTCTAATCTTAAATCTACTAAGGAATTAGGGGTTACTTTGGAATTAAAGGTTCTGTCACTAAGACATTAGGGCAAGAATAATAAAGAGAATTCGGTAATAATTCAATAAAGGAATTCAATAACTAGGATCAAATTAGACACCAAGGTTGGATTCGAAGTGAAACTCATCCCTGACATTTTTCTCAATTTATAAAAGATCAATTTTGCTACTGCTGTCAATTTTAATTATTATTTCAATCAACTTGGGAACTTTTTGTTCAATTTTAGTAGCTAATTATAATTCAATAGTAAAACGCAATCCTTGAGTTCGACACTCGGTACTACCGTTTTATTATTACTTGCAACGATTCAGTACACTTGCTGAAACACTTTCACTTACTCAAATTCATTTTAGTTCAAAGCCAACATAGTTCATCTTATAAGTTCTTTCGTGTTAATGGTTTAAGATTTGAGTCATTTTAGTTTCAATAGGTGCATTAGTCTCAATGGATTATCATTTTGGTCATTTTGGTGTTTACCCAGCTTATTCTAATCCATTTTGGAATTTTGGCAATGTAGTTCATCCAATGCGTGCATTTGTCTCAATTGATTACAATTTTCGTTTGTTTGGTCTTCTAAAGGATTATTCTAATCCATTTCGGTTCTTAACCAATATAGTTTGTCCAATAAGTACATTAGTCTCAATTGATTAATATTTTGGTAATTTTAGTCTTTAATATGCTTATTCTATTGGTTCTTAGTAAATGTAGTTCGTCTAATTTGTGTATTAGTTTCGATGAATTAAGATTTTGGTCATTTTATTTTGCACTCGGCTTATTTTAATCCATTTTGGTTCTTAGCCAATGTTGTTATTCCAATAAGTGAATTAGTCTCAATTCATTAAAATTTTGTTCATTTTGTTCTTTACAAGGCTTTTTTAATGCATTTTGATTCTAATTCAACATAGTTCGTCTAAAAAGTGCATTTTTCTCAAGGGAAAAAGATTTGTGTCATTTTGGTCTTAACTCGGCTAATTATAATCCATTTTGGTTCTTAAAAAATATAGTTCTTCTAATAACTACATTAGTCTCAATGGATAAAGAAATATCATTTTGGTGTTTACTAAGATTATTCTAATCTATTTTCGTTGTTAGCAAGTATATGTAAGACCCATAATTTTAAAGTATACTTTATGTATTTTTAGGTATTTTGGATTTTGGCTCGGAGGCTTTTTAGCCAAAGTTAATAATATTTTGGAGTTTATATGATCAAAAAGATATTTTGATGCCGTTTAGAATTACTCGTTGATAAATAAATTAAATTAACTGCGGTGAATCTTTTACGAAGAATTTAATCCGTTATGGGTGAAACGGTAATTTAACAGATATCTAGTTATTTTGAGATATTTGTTAAAAGTTATTAATATATATATAT
>NC_021166.2:38041389-38053763 GCF_000331145.2 Cicer arietinum | reverse complement strand
ACTTAATGTTTGTTTTGTAAATCGTTTAAGTTAAATGAGTATTAAGAATGGGGAATCTCTTAATACCTTTGTTTACTTAATGTTTGTTGTGAAAATCATTAGAGTTAAACGAGTATTAAAAATGGGGAATCTTTTAATATCTCAGTTTACTTAATGTTTGTCCGTGAGAGACTGCATACTAAAATGGGGAATCTGCTTTTACTAAATTGTGTTTGTCCGTGAGAGACTGCACAGGTGTTTGTCCGCGAGAGACTGCACCTTGGTAAATTGTGTTTGTCCGTGAGAAACTGCACAGGTGGTTGTCTGTGAGAGACTGCACCCCGGGTAAATTGTGTTTGTCCGTGATAGACTGCACAGGTGTTTGTCCGAGAGAGACTACACCCTGGTAAATTGTGTTTGTCCATGAGAGACTACACAGGTGTTTGTCCGTGAGAGACTACACCCTGGTAAATTGTGTTTGTCCGTGAGAGACTGCACAGGTGTTTGTCCGCGAGAGACTGCACCTTGGTAAATTGTGTTTGTCCGTGAGAGACTGCACAGGTGTTTGTCCGTGAGAGACTACACCCTGGTAAATTGTGTTTGTCCGTGAGAGACTGCACAGGTGTTTGTCCGTGAGAGACTACACGCTGGTAAATTGTGTTTGTCCATGAGAGACTGCACTCGTGTTCGTTCGTGAGAAACTGTACGTTTAGGATTTACGCCTCTCACGGAGGGTTTTGTTTTGGAATTGTGTGTTTGGAATCGTGATTGCAAAACTATTTCGAAGCTCATGATGCTGTAGTGATTGTGTTATAAGTGCTAAGTGTTATGTTTTGTTTGGAATTGTGTGATAGCATGTTTGATAGCAAAACTACTTCGAAACTCATGATGTTGTAGTGATTGTGTTATAAGCGCTAAGTGTTAAGATGTGGAATTGTGTATGAATGATATTGAGTTAGTTTATGTATTTTTGGAAGGATAAGCAGGGAAATCGACTTCCCAATCGATTTGATGAGTTGCAGGGACTTTGCTAAATTGGCAAAATCGATTTGCCAATCGATTTTGTAATCTGTTTTTCAAAACCATTTAAGAAATCGATTTGGAAATCGATTTGGCCATGCAGGAGCTCAGCAGAACTGACAAAATCGATTTGGCAATCGATTGGCTCAGTAGAAATTCTTATTTTGAGTTAGATAATCGATTGCTCAATTGATTTATCAATGTTTTAGTCAGTTATGTATTACTTGATGGATTGAGAACTTTATTTTGATTTCATTTTTAATTGGCAAGCATTATGTGAACTTTTAGCATATGGGAAATCCTTTTAAGGTGCATGCTTAGTTGAAAGGTTATTTTGTGCATTTAAAAACTTAAATGTTATTTGTTAACTGTTAATTTCGGTTGGTGACCCTTTACAACTATTGTGGAAATCTGGGCTTTGCCCTCAGATGAGAGCTAGGACGATCCTATCGGTTCGTACCTTACGGATGGGAATGTAGATGAGAATGCTTGACTGAAGCTATGTAGGAGGATCTCGCGGGGCGCGTGGAGATCACCCAGAGTGTTTAGTTTGTTTTGGAGAATGATCAGATTAGATTGACATAGAGGGATCAGACGTCTTTCTTTTGATTTGTATTTGTTTTAAAATGGAAGACTGTACCTATACTAATATTGTCAGCTTGACATGTTATTTTCGATGGGTTACATGTACCAACTTTTGATGTGTAAATATTTTGGATTCATATTTTGAGAAACTTTACCGCTGCTTGTAAATTATAATGACTCAATTATTTATCCAAAGGTATTTCCTTAGTTATTTCTCTGTTTTATTTTAATTTCTTTTGAAAAAAAAATACACCCTCGCTTTCAAAAACGGGGTGTTACAGTATAGGTCACTAATAAGTTCATTAGTCTATATGAATTAAGAGTTTGGTCTTTAGTAGCTTTATTCTAATCTATTTTGGTTATTAGCCAAAATACTTCTTTCAATAACCAAAATTGTTTCAATGGATTAAAACTTGAGCATTCTAGACTTCATTGGGCTAATTATAATCCATTATGGTTCTTAGCCAATGTTGTTCATCCAATAAGTGCATTAGTCTTAGTGGATATTGATTTTGGCCATTCTGGTCTTAAATCAATTTATTCTAATCCACTTTAGTTCTTAGCAAATGTATTTCTTCTACTAAGTGCATTAGTTTCAACGGATAAAGATTTTGGTCATTTTTATCTTTACTAGATTTATTCTAATCAATCAGGGTTCTTAGCCAATGAATTTCATTTGAAAAGTACAATAGTCTCAATGGATTAAGATTTTGGTCTTTTTTGTCTTCACTCAGCTTATTCTAATCCTTTTTGGTTCTTACCCAATATAGTTCTTCCAATAAACACAATAGTCTCAATGGATTTAAATTTGTTTGCATTTTAGTCTTCACTCCTCTTATTCTAACCCATTTTTGCTCTAAGCCTATGTAGTTCATCCAATAAGTGCATTAGTCTCAATGGATTAAGAATTTGAGCATTTTGGTTTCTACTAGGGTTATTCTAACCCATTATGGTTCTTAGACAATGCATTTTTGTCTTTACTAGGCATACTCTAATCCATTTTAGTTCTTAGCTAATGTAGTTCATATAATAAGTGCTTTAGTCTCAATGAATTATGATTTCGGTCATTTTGGTTTTCACTCGACTTATTCTAATCTATTTTGGTTCTTAGTCTCAAGGTATTTTTATTTTGGTCATTTTGTTCTTTACAAGGCTTTTTCTAATTTATTTTGGTGCTAACTCAGTGTGGTTTGTCTAATAAGTGCATTTATCTAAATGGAAAAAGATTTTGGTCATTTTTGTCTTAATATGGCTAATTCTAATCCATTTTTGTTCTTAGCCAACTTGTTCTTCCAATAGTTGCATTAGTCTCAATGGATAAGGATTTTTGTCATTTTTCTGCTTACTAGGCTTATTATAATCTATTTTCGTTCTTAACCAATGTAGTTCACCAAATAAGTGCATTATTCTAAGTGTATTAAGATTTTTGTCATTTTCGTCTTCACTCGCTTATGATAATCCACTTTGGTAATTTTTTTTTATCATTATGGTCGTTATTAGACTTATTCTAATCCATTTTGGTTCTTAGGCAATGTAATTCGTCTAATAAGTGCATTAGTCTCAATTGATTAAGAAATTGGTCTTTTTTGTCTTTACTTGGCTTCTTCTAATCTATTTTGTTTCTTCGCCAATATAGTTCTTTCGAAAAGTGCATTAGTCTTAATGGATATTGATTTTGGTCTTTTTGGTCTTTATTAGGTCTATTCTAATCCGTTTTGGTTTTTAGCCAATGTAGTTCGTCTAATAAGTGCAATAGTCAAATGCATGAAATTTTTTGTCATTTTGGTCTACACTTGGTTTATTTTAATCCATTTTTGTTCTTAGCCATATATGTTCTTCTAATAACTACAATAGTCTCAATGGATTAAAATTAGGTGCATTGCAGTCCTCATTATTCTCTTTTTTATCTTAGCCTATGTAGTTCATCTAATAAGTTCATTAGTTGCAATGAATAAAGATTTTGGTCATTTTTGGTATTAACTCGACTCAATTTAATCCATTTTGGTGTTTAGAAAATATAGTTCTTCCAATAACTGCAGCAGTCTCAATGAATAACATTGTTTCATTTTTTTTCTTTAGTAGGCTCAATGGATTAAAATTTGGGGCATTTTAGTCTTCAGTTGACTTTTATATTCCATTTTTGTTCTAAACCAATTTAGTTTATCCAATGAGTGGATTAGTTTCAATGGATTAAGATTTTTGTCCTTTGGGTTATTACAAGGGTTATTCTAATCCATTTTGGTTCTTAGTCAAAGTAGTTCGTCTTATAGGTTTTCACTCATCTTATTTGAATCCATTTTGGTTCTTAGCAAATGTAGTTATTCCAATAAGTGTGATAGTCCCAATGCATAATTTTTTTAGTAATTTTGGTATTCACTCGGTTTATTCTAATCCAATTTGGTTCTTAGCCAATATAGTTATTCCAATAACCACAATAGTCTCAATGGATTAAAATTTGGTGCATTTTAATTCTTACTCGACTTATTTTAATCCATTTTTATACATAGCCTATGTAGATAATCCAATCAATGCATTAGTCTTAATCGATAAAGATTTTGGTCTTAACTCAACTTATTCTAATCCATTTTGGTTCTTATCCAGTGCAGTTCTTCCAATACCTATAGTAATCTTAATGGATAAATATATTTGTTATTTTTTTCTTGACTAGGCTTATTCTACTCCATTCAAGTTCTTAGCCAATGTAGTTCATTAGAGAAGTGAATTAGTCTATATGAATTATGATTTTGGTCATTTTGATCTTCCATCGACTTATTCTAATGCATTTTGGTTCTTAACGAATACAGTTCTTCCAATATATACAATAGTTTCAATGGATTAAAATTTAGTGCATTTTAGTCTTCATTTGGTTTATTTTAATTCGTTTTTATTCTTATCCAATGTAGTTCATCAAATAAGTGCATTAGTCCCAGAGGAATAAGATTTTGGTCATTTTGCCTTTAATAGGCTTAATCAAATACATTTCGATTCAAAGTAAATGTTGTTCATCTAATAAGTGCATTAGTCTTACTTGGTAAATATTTTGTTCATTTTGGTTTTCACTCAACATATTCTAATCCATTTTGGTGGTTAGCATATAATTCTTCCAACAACCACAATAGTCCTAATGGATTAAATTTTGTGCAGTTTAGTCTTCACACGGATTTTTCTAATCCATTTTGGTTTTTGACCAATGCAGTTCATCCAATAAGTGCTTTAGTCTCAATGGTTTAAGATTTTGATCATTTTTGTCGTTACAAGGCTTATTCTAATCCACTTATATTCTAAATCAAAGAAGTTTGTCAAATAAGTGCATTTGTCTATATGGATACAAATTTTTGTAACTGTATTCTTCACTCAACTTATTATTTTCCTTTTTAGTTTTTAGTCAATGTAGTTCTTTCCATAAGTGTATTAGTCTCAACGGATTAAAATCTTGATCATTTTGGTCTTTACTAGGCTTATTCTAATCCATTTTGGTTATAGCCAAAATATTTCTTCCAATCAGTGTATTAGCCTCAACGGATAAAGATTTTAGTCATTTTGGTCTTCATTCAGCTTATTTGAATCCATTTTGTTTCTTAGCCAATGTAGGTTTTTCAAACAGTGCATTACTCTTAATGGAATAAGATTTTGGTGACTCATGTCTTTACTAGGCTTATTCGAATCAATTTTTTATTTTAGCCAATGTAGTTAGCCTAATAAGTGCTTTAGTTTGAATGGATTAAGATATTTGTAATTTTGGTCTTGCCTTAGCTTATTCTAATCCATTTTCGTTCATAGATAAAATAGTTCTTCTAATAACCACAATAGTCTTAATGGATTTAAATTTGGGGCATTTTAGTCTTCACTCAGCTTATTCTAATCCATTTGTGTTCTAAACGAATGTAGTTCATCTATTATGTGCATTATTCTCAATGGAACAAGATTTTTGTCATTTTGGTCTTTACAAGAGTTATTCTAAATCTTCTTCATTCTTTGTCATTGTAGTTCATCTAATAGGTACATTATTCTCAATGGATTGATATTTTGGTCATTGAGGTTTTCACTCGACTTATTCTAATCCATTCAGGTTCTGAACCAACGTAGTTCAGTAAATAAGTGCATTAGTCGAAATGAATTAATATTTTGCTCGTTTTGGTATTCACTCGGCTTATTCTAATCCATTTTATTTCTTAGCATTGTAGTTCCTCCAAAAAGTGCATTAGTCTCAAAGGATGTAGATTTTGGTCATTTTTGTCTTTACAAGGCTTAAATCTAATACATTTTGGTTCTATGTTAATATAGTTCTTCTAATAAGGAGTTAGTCTCACTTGATAAATATTTTGGTCATTTTGGTCTTAGCTCAGTATATTCTAATTTATTTTGGTTGTTCGCCCATATAGTTCTTCCAACCACCACAATAGTCTCAATGGATGTAAATTTTGTGCATTTTAGTCTTCACTTGACTTGTTCTAGTCCATATTGGTTTTTAACCAATGTAGATACTCCTATAAGTGCATTTGTCTCAATAGATTAAGATTTTGATCATTTTTGTCATTACTAGGCTTATTCAAATCCTCTTTGGTTCTAAATCAAGGTAGTTTGTCAAATAAGTGCTTTTGTCTAACTTGATAAATATTTTGGTCTTTGTGTTTATCACTCATTTTTATCCTTTTTTATTTTTTTTGTCAATATAGATATTCAAATAAGTGTATTAGTCTCAAATGATTATGATTTTGATCATTTTAGTCTTTGCTAGGCTTATTTTAATTCATTTTAGTTCTTAGTTAAAATAGTTATTCCAATAAATGTATTAGCCTCATCGGATACAGATTTTGGTTATTTTGGTCTTCATTCAGCTTATTCTAATCTATTTTGTTTTTTAGCCAATGTAGTTTTTCCAAAAAATGCATTAGTCTTTTTGGATTAAGATTTTGGTCATTTTTGTGTTTACTAGGCTTATTCGAATCAATTTTTGTTTTTAACCAATGTAGTTTGTCTAATAAGTGCTTTAGTTTGAATGTATTTAGAATTTTGTCATTTTGGTCTTCCATTGGCTTATTCTAATCCATTTTTGTTCATAGCCAATATAGTTCTTCTAATAACCACCATAGTCTCAATGGATTAAAATTTGGGAAATTTTAGTCTTTAGTCGGCCTATTGTAATCTATTTTTGTTCAAAGCCATTATAGTTCATCCAATAAGTGCATTGGTCTCAATATGGTAATATTTTATCATTTTGGTATTTACAAGAGTTATTCTAAACTAGTTTCGTTCTTAGTCAATGTAATTCGTATAATAGGTACATTACTCCTGATGGATTGATAATTTGGTCATTTAGATTTTCATTCGCCTTATTATAATCCATTTTGATTCTTCACCAGTGTAGTTATTCCAATAAGTACATTAGTCTCAATGCATTAAGATTTTGTTATTTTGGTATTCACTCGGCTTATTCTAATCCGTTTTGGTTCTTATCCAAAACAATACTTCCAATAAGCACATTAGTCTTAATGGATTAAAATAGTGCTTTTTAGTCGTCACTCGGCTTATTTTAATATATTTTTGTTCTTACCCTATGTAGTTGTTCCAATAAATGCATTAATCTCAATTGATAAAGATTTTGGCCATTTTGGTCTTAACTCGACTTATTCTAATCCATTTTGGTTCTTAACCAATGTAGTTCTTCCAATAATTGTAGTAGTGTCAATGGATAAATATTTTTGTCATTTTTATCTTAACAAGGCTTATTATAATCTATTCGGGCTCTTAGCCAATGTAGTTCATTAAATAAGTGCTTTAGTGTAAATGGATTAAGATTTCATTTTGGTCTTCACTCAGCTTATTCTAATCCGTTGTAGTTCTTAGCCAATGTAGTTAATCTAATACGTGAATTTATCTCACCCTTTAAAGATTTTGGTCATTTTGGTCTGCCCTCAACTTATTCTATTCCATTTGTGATTTTAGCCAATATAGTTTTTCCAACTACCACAATAGTCTCAATGGATTAAAATTTGGTACAATTTAGTCTTCACTTAGTTTATTCAAATTCATTTTTGTTCTTAGCCAATGTAGTTTAACCAATAAGTTCGTTAGTCTCAATGGATTAACATTTTGGTCATTTTGGACTTTACATGGTTTATTCTAATCCATTTTGGTTTTTAGTCAATGTAGTTTATTTGATAGGTGCATTTGTCACACCAGATATAGATTTTGGTCATTTTTGTTTACACTCGGCTTATTTGAATCCGTTTTAGTTCACAACCAATGTAGTTTGTCTAATTAGTGCATGACTCTCAAATGCTTAAGATATTGGTTATTTTAGTCTTCACCCGACCTATTCTAATCCATTTTTGTTTTTAGCCAATGTAGTTTATCCTAGAAGTTTTCTAGTGTCAATGGAATAAGATTTTGGTCATTTTGATCTTTACATGGCTTATTCTTGGCCATTTTGGTTCTTAGCGAATGTAGTATTTCAAAAAAAAACTGCATTATTCTCAATGGATTAATATTTTGGTCATGTTGACCTTTACTAGGCTTATTCTAATTCATTTTGGTTATTAACCAATGTAGTTCTTCAAATAACTCCATTAGTCTCAATGGATTAAGATTTTGGTCATTTTGGTTTTCACTTGAATTATTCTAATCTATTTTGGGTCTGAGGCATATATAGTTATTCCAATAACCTGTACAAATTATAATTATGTTTATTTTACTCTTCACTCGATTTGTTCTATCCATCCTCGTTTTTAGCCAATGTAGTTTGGCGAGTAGTCTCGATCGATTAAAGTTTTGGTCAGTTGTTCCTGTACTAGGTGTATTCTAGTACATTTTTGTCCTTAGCCAATGTAATTAATTTAATAAGTGCATTAGTCTTAATGGATTGAGATTTTGGTGAATTAGGTCATCACCCGACTTTTCTAATCTACTTTGGTTATTAGCCAATGTAGTTATTCCAATAAGGGCATTAATATAAATGTATTAAGATTTTGGTTGTTTTCGACTTTAGAAGGCTTTTTCTAATGCATTTTGGTTTTAAGTCAATGTAATTCGTGTAATGGTTATCGAGGTCCTCTAAAGAAGGTGCATTACTTTGCTGTTTAGGAATATTTTGCTGTTGCTGCCTAGGTTGCTGTTGTGCAGATGAATTCCCCCATCTCAAGTTAGGATGGTTTCTCCAACCAGGATTGTACCTGTTAGATGATAGATCATAGTTGGCTTCAGGATTGTATATATTTGCTGCATATGCTTGAGGAGCATCAACAATTGGATCTTCTTGCAATGTTGGACATGAATCTGAAGGATGCTCTAGAGAAGTGCAAATATCACATACCACTGCTTGAGTTTTACCTATTGCCAATTTTTTTACTAAAGATGTAAGCTCATCAAGTTTTGCTTCTAAATTCTTGTGGGAAGAAGCTTGAATTTCATTCACACCCTTGGTCAACACTATTGAATTGCTTCTAGTTGTAAACTGCTGAGAATTAACGGACATGTTCTCAATCAAAACCCTTGCCGCTTTTGGGGTCTTATCGATAAGTGCTCCCCGACTAGCAGCATCCAAAATGCTTCTATCCATAGGTAGCAAGCCTTCACAAAAATATTGGATGAACAATTGTTCAGAAATCTGGTGATGAGGACAGCTTGACACTAATTTCTTGAATCTCTCCCAATACTCATGTAATGATTCCCTGTCAATCTGCCTGCTGCCACATATTTCTTTTCTGATTGAAGCAACTCTTGAGGCAGGGAAGAATTTTTCTAGAAACAATATCTTGAGATCATTCCAACTTGTAATAGAACTTGGTTGAAGGTAGTATAACCAATCCTTGGCAGCATCTTGGAGTGAAAATGGGAAGGCTCTCAGCTTAATGTGGTCTTCTGTGACTCCTTGAGGCTTCATGGTAGAACACACAATATGGAATTCCTTCAAGTGTTTGTGGGGATCCTTACCTGCAAGACCATTAAACTTTGGAAGCAAGTGTATTAAACCAGATTTAAGTTCAAATGGTACAGTAACTTCAAGATATGTGATACATAAT
Source organism: Cicer arietinum (assembly GCF_000331145.2). Classification (NCBI taxonomy): domain Eukaryota; kingdom Viridiplantae; phylum Streptophyta; class Magnoliopsida; order Fabales; family Fabaceae; genus Cicer; species Cicer arietinum. The sequence continues at coordinate 38,044,158 of NC_021166.2, read as the reverse complement.
GCATTATAATTGACATTAGGTGCAACAAGTTGTCTTAAGGTTCTATTATTCGCATCAGCCATATTTTGCAACAAGTTGTCAATTTTAGTATCTGTCTCTAACTCGTTAATACTAGCAGCTCTATTAAGTCTACGACGTAACTGGAATGTCCTATCTATTTCAGGTTCAAGAGAATGAAGATTCACAGAACTAGCCCTAGTCATGCATCATCATAACAATGCAATACAAAATAACAATTCTGAAAATTCCAACAATGTCCCGAATGCTAAAATTCAAGTGAAAAATCGAAAACCCTATCAAATAAAACCCAAAAAATATAAAAATACAACAAAAAATTTCTAAAAATCAAATAAAGGCAACGCAAATTTGTTTGGAATTTTTGGAGAATATGAAAAATTCAAAAAATTCAAAAAAAATTCAAAAAGGGGTCTAAACGAAGGAATCTGACGAAATTTCGGAGCAATCCGAGACAATCGCCTAAACACAGGGTTAATATTATTATCAGAGAGTCCCCGACAACGGCGCCAATTTGATCCGCTGTCGCACACGGGTCAAATACAATTGATAAAATGTAAATAGAGGTAATAACTCGAATTTTTTCGCAAGGACTTCTAATATAATAATAATAACCGAATTGAAAATTGAAATTAAAAAGAGGTTTTTTAGATTTTTGATTTAACATATGAGCAAAACGATTAATCCACTTATTCGAGTTTCAGACCTATCACAGATTCTATCAATGAGTTTAATTTCTAATTTGTGATTTTGTTCTTATTTGACTATAGAATTGATCAAACAAGCATAATCAATCATATGTGAATTTAGTTTATTTGATTGGATTAAGCATCACAATCATCAAAATAATACAATTAACGATCAAGCGTCGCAAAATTATAATTCAATTAAATTAGAAATCGAAACCAAATTCTGTCAAATAAATTTAATCAATCCTATTGAAATTCAATTTAAGCAATCAAAATATCAATATAATCAAATAAACAACAATAGAATCATGAATCGAAATTGACAGTGTAACTTGAATCTCAAGGTGTTCATGAAACTCTGAACTCGAGGGTTAATCTTATAAAATTAGCCTTCCATGAAATTAAAATAAAATTGTTTATTTCTTGTAGCAATTTGAATCCTAATTTTTCCATCTTAGAAAAGAAACAAAACTGCAAATATATAGTACTTGATATTAGGCATTAGGGTTTAGGGTTTAAAAACAAGTGACCCACTAATTAAAATTACTACAAAAATCCAGATTGCGAAATTTGCAATTTAGGCCTAGTAAAGTTCGGAATTGGTCTTTTCTTCCAACACAAAAGTTGTAGCTCAGATTTGTATCTTTCCAACGCCTGCTTATATGCACCAATCCAATATCCAGAGCTCAAGTTATGTCCTACATAGCAAGAAAGAGTCAAAATACAAATAATAAAATTAAAATGCAAATAATAAAATTATAATTCAAGTTCGACCCAAAGTTTAGAAACAAGCTAAAAATATTAATATAAGCTATAAAAAGCTTTTACAATACCAAACTAAAAAGCTAAAAACATGTGCCCAAATGCTATGATCAATACACTACTTAAAAAATTGATTTTAGCGTCGGCCAAAAGCCCACGCTAATAGGCTAAAAGCAGACGCTAACATTGATGTAGCGTCCGATTAGCGTCGGCCTCGTGCCTAGACTGAAATGGTCGAAGCTAATATATAGCGCCGGTCAAATACCATCTGACGCTAACGTAGCGTCGGTTAGACCTACTCTAAGCTGATGCTATTAGCAAAATAAAACATCTAACGCTAGGTTATATCCGTTGACCTGGTATTTGGGAAAAATCTTTAGCGTCGGATGGGAAAAATTTAACGAGGGTCACCTAGTCATAATATCAACCAATAAGAGTCATCCAATCATAGTATCAACCAATGAGAGTCATTCAGTCATAATATCAACTCTGCAACAGAAGAACATAAGAACAATTATTCGTTGTATAAAATCAACTAAAAAACATAAGTACAATAACCAATGAATGTAAGTAGTTAAGCTTTAGATGAATGCTTAGTTACATCAGGATGCAATTTGATTCTCTATATTTAATTCAATTAAATTATATAGTAGGATTATGTGATCAATTAGATACTTCTAATTTAACAAAAACTTGTTTCCTTAACCAAAAGAAAATAGATTCCTAATACCAAGAATTTAAAATTCACAATAACAAAAAATAAGTTAAAAAAAACTATCAAAAGTAAACAAGATTCACAAGAGTCCATGAGTGAAAAAGGAATTGAAGCAAGCATGCGAGTTTAAAGAAAAAGAAAAACTTTCTAAACAAAATTTAACATAATCCTATGAGAAACCTAATTTTTGAAGTCCAATTATTAAACAGAAATCCTAACCTCAAATGTGTTGTAATGAACCTCTTCATTTTCTTCTTCTTGAAAACCCTCATTGTCAAGATTATCTATCACTCATTTTATGGTTTCAAATGACGAAAACGATAATAACGAGCAGTTGGGAGATGCTGCCACAGCTTCAGAAAACAGCGCATTCAAGTCTTAAAATATCTTAAAGCTTAATAAAATGTCTTAAAGCTTTAAACTGACTCAAAGATATATACCTTAAAAATTCCTTCAAGTTTGTTTGTAAGATGACTTCCACACTCAATCTTCAACTGCATTAATGAAAGGGAATCATCATGTTAATAAAAATTTGCTGAGAAGTCATCTAATTATTTCAAAAGTTAAATGAATTTTTATGCATCAATA
>NC_021166.2:38038236-38041113 GCF_000331145.2 Cicer arietinum | reverse complement strand
AGTATATAACAAATATAGAGCTTAATTTATCTTAAATTCTGACCAAACCCCAAATTTACCCAATCTATGAAAATCTAGCTCAAAATTCAGAAGAAAAATCTTGAAAGGACTTTACTCTTTTGAAGTATAAATATATCTATCTTAAAGCCTTGAGTTGTTGATGGACAATTGAGAGAAAAAGCATACCAGGTCACACAATGACGGGTCTTAACCTTGGAGATCATGGATTTCTCAGCATCAATAGAAACACTTTTTCCTAACAGTAGTCTTTTAGCAAGATCTTTCTTATAAAATGCTTCAAACACATCCTTGCCCTGTAACAATAAAACGTAAAGTAATCTTGTCACATCCTAAACCCTTATTTCCCGCACGAAGTTTATCATCCAAAAATTTCGCAATCAACTCTGCAGGTCGGTTCTGCTATGTAAAAAATAAGGTAATAGTTAGTTAACCACAAATCACATATAATAAAACCCACATGAGGGTAAAAAATCAACACCTAAGTTCAGACCAAGAAGCACATGTTAGCTATTTAACAAAGCCCTCTCAAGGACAAAATATAGTCCTTAAAAAAATATATACCAAGAAGCAACACTGGCTGGTAGAGAAATTTTGATGTGAATTGCAAAAATGGGTAAGTGTATTGTTCTAAAGAAATCAAATATGGTTAATTCTATCTTTGTTGGAAATCACGTATGGGAAAAGGTTAAATTTCACCAATAAATTTATTAGATACGCATGATACAGACACACAAATCATCACTCATATGAAAATCCAGAATCAATAGAAAATAAATTAAAAATTGAAGGAAAAATAAAAAGCTTACAAGGAAGAATGGACATGGCGCAAGAAGCAACAAGCTTAGAAGATTTCTCAACCTCAACGAGGCACATATGAAAATTTTCGAAGATAGAAAGCCTATTGTGATAACAAAATCGAGAGATATCAACACCGACAATCTCATAAGCCTGAAGAACCTCCACTGGCGCGCTCTCCTTTTTATCTGTTGAACTCAGACAAACAAAGTCCTAACTCTTAAGCAAGAGAACCATGTAATGTTAACATAACCATTATCAAATGAAAGTAGATACATAAAAAGAAATCTAAAATACAGAATTACTGGGTAACGAGAATCCTATTAAGTAAAAATCCACTTCAACGTTATCTCTAGAGTAGTTTGGAACAACTTCAAATAATGTATCATGCAGCCAAATACTATGCACTTGAGCACTTCCCCCTCTAAAAATATACTATGCAAAAATCAAAGGTTAAAAAATTAAAAAGGTGCACACCCATTTGAATGGATTAAAAGAATCACCAATTAATTAATTTTATCTATAGGATTCACTACGCGAAAAACTGCATTTTACAACGCTTTTTTTAATCCATTTACAGCGCTTTTTCAAAAAAAAAAAGCGCTGTGGAATCGAGCGCTGTAAAAGATACAACAGCGCTTTCAAAAAAGCGCTGTAAAATGCACACCCATTATATGAGTTATGGGTCTGCTTTTAGAGCGCTTTTTAAAAAAAGCGCTGTAAAATGCACACCCATTATATGAAATTATGGGTCTGCATTTTACAGCGCTTTTGTTGTACATTTTACAGCGCTTTCTCAAGAAAGCGCTGTAAAATGTACACCATTATAGCGCTTTACAACAACATTTTACAGCGCTTTTTAAAAAAAACGCTGTAAAATGTGTTTTTTTTTTTTTTTTAAACAATGTAACACCCCGATTTTCAAAGCGAGGGTGTATTTTTTTTTACAAAAGAAATTAAAATAAAACAGAGAAATAAATAAGGAAATACCTTTGGATAAATAATTGAGTCATTATAATTTACAAGCAGCGGAACAGTTTCTCAAAATATGAATCCAAAATATTTACACATCAAAAAGTGGTACATGTAATCCATCGAAAATAACATGTCAAGCTGACAATATTAGTATAGGTACAGTCTTCCATTTTAAAATAAATACAATTCAAAAGAAAGACGTTTATTCCCTCTATGTCAACCTAATCTGATCATTCTCCAAAACAAACTAAACGCCGTGAGTGATCTCCACGCGCCCCGTAAGATCCTCCTAACATAGCTCCAGTTAGGCATTCCACTCTACATTCCCATCCACAGGGTACGAATCGGTAGGATGGTCCTGGTTCTCATCTGAGGGCAAAGCCCAGATTTCCACAATAGTTGTAAAGGGTCACCAACCGAAATTAACAGTTAACACATAAAATTTAAGTTTTCAAATGCACAAATAACCTTTCCACTTAGCATGCACCTTTAAAAGGGTTTCCATATGCTTAAAAGTTCATATAACACTTGCCAAATAAAAATGAAATCAAAATAAAGTTCTCAATCCATCAAGTAATACATAACTGACCAAAACATTGATAAATCAATTGAGCAATCTGTTATCTAACTCAAAATAAGAATTTCTACTAAGCCAATCGATTTCCAAATCGATTTCCTGAATGTTTTTAGTGAAATTTGAACTTTGGGCTTAATTCAATCGATTGGGCAATCGATTGACATAATAGCTGAGCCACTGACTTAATGCCAATCGATTTCCAAATCGATTTTTTCAGTTTTGCTGAATTCCTGAATGGCCAAATCGATTTCCAAATCGATTTTCTTAAATGGTTTTGAAAAACATATTATAAAATCGATTGGCAAATCGATTATGTCAAATTAGGGAAGTCCCTGTAACTCATCCAATCGATTGGGAAATCGATTTCCCTGCTTATTCTTCCAAAAATACATAAGCTAATTCAATCACATTCATACACAACTCCAAATCTTAATACTTAGCGATTCCCACACAATCCCCACGACAAATAAGGTTTCGAAATAGTTTTACAATCCATCACACTTACACAC
>NC_021166.2:38033824-38038186 GCF_000331145.2 Cicer arietinum | reverse complement strand
AACTCAAATTCAAACCACTCAATCATAAACTTGAATCAAACACGACTCGCGTGCCAAGCACCCTAATGCAATGCGTATATGCCAAAATGCATGGACTCAGAATTCCAAACCAAAACCCTCCTCGAAGGGCCGTAAATCATAATTGTACCGCCTATCGCAGGCCAAAGTACCAATTACCAAGGTGCCACCTATCACGGGTCTGCACGATTTACTAAAAAGCGTAAACCATAAACGTACTGCCTATCACGGGCCCGTACCATTTACCAAGGTGCCACCTATCACGGGTCTGCACGGTTTACTAAAAAGAACGTAAATTGTAAATGTACCACCTATCACAGGCCAAAGTACTATTTACCAAGGTGCCACCTATCACGGGTCTGCACGATTTACTAAAAAGCGTAAACCATAAACGTACTGCCTATCACGGGCCCGTATCGTTTACCGAGGTGCCACCTATCACGGGTCTGCACGATTTACTAAAAAGCGTAAACCATAAACGTACTGCCTATCACGGGCCCGTACCGTTTATCGAGGTGCCACCTATCACGGGTCTGCACAATTTACAAAAAAGCGAAAACCATAAACGTACTGCCTATCACGGGCCCGTACCGTTTATCGAGGTGCCACCTATCACGGGTCTGCACAATTTACAAAAAAGCGAAAACCATAAACGTACTGCCTATCACGGGCCCGTATCGTTTACCGAGGTGCCACCTATCACGGGTCTGCACAATTTACAAAAAAGCGAAAACCATAAACGTACTGCCTATCACGGGCCCGTATCGTTTACCGAGGTGCCACCTATCACGGGTCTGCACAATTTACAAAAAAGCGAAAACCATAAACGTACTGCCTATCACGGGCCCGTACCGTTTATCGAGGTGCCACCTATCACGGGTCTGCACAATTTACAAAAAAGCGAAAACCATAAACGTACTGCCTATCACGGGCCCGTACCGTTTATCGAGGTGCCACCTATCACGGGTCTGCACAATTTACAAAAAAGCGAAAACCATAAACGTACTGCCTATCACGGGCCCGTATCGTTTACCGAGGTGCCACCTATCACGGGTCTGCACAATTTACAAAAAAGCGAAAACCATAAACGTACTGCCTATCACGGGCCCGTACCGTTTATCGAGGTGCCACCTATCACGGGTCTGCACAATTTACAAAAAAGCGAAAACCATAAACGTACTGCCTATCACGGGCCCGTACCGTTTATCGAGGTGCCACCTATCACGGGTCTGCACAATTTACAAAAAAGCGAAAACCATAAACGTACTGCCTATCACGGGCCCGTATCGTTTACCGAGGTGCCACCTATCACGGGTCTGCACAATTTACAAAAAAGCGAAAACCATAAACGTACTGCCTATCACGGGCCCGTACCGTTTATCGAGGTGCCACCTATCACGGGTCTGCACAATTTACAAAAAAGCGAAAACCATAAACGTACTGCCTATCACGGGCCCGTACCGTTTATCGAGGTGCCACCTATCACGGGTCTGCACAATTTACAAAAAAGCGAAAACCATAAACGTACTGCCTATCACGGGCCCGTATCGTTTACCGAGGTGCCACCTATCACGGGTCTGCACAATTTACAAAAAAGCGAAAACCATAAACGTACTGCCTATCACGGGCCCGTACCGTTTATCGAGGTGCCACCTATCACGGGTCTGCACAATTTACAAAAAAGCGAAAACCATAAACGTACTGCCTATCACGGGCCCGTACCGTTTATCGAGGTGCCACCTATCACGGGTCTGCACAATTTACAAAAAAGCGAAAACCATAAACGTACTGCCTATCACGGGCCCGTATCGTTTACCGAGGTGCCACCTATCACGGGTCTGCACAATTTACAAAAAAGCGAAAACCATAAACGTACTGCCTATCACGGGCCCGTACCGTTTATCGAGGTGCCACCTATCACGGGTCTGCACGATTTACAAAAAGCGAAAACCATAAACGTACTGCCTATCACGGGCCCGTACCGTTTATCGAGGTGCCACCTATCACGGGTCTGCACGATTTACAAAAAGCGAAAACCATAAACGTACTGCCTATCACGGGCCCGTACCGTTTATCGAGGTGCCACCTATCACGGGTCTGCACGGTTTTCAAAACGACATTAAATAAATAAGTCATTAAGAGATTCCCCATTCTTAATACTGATTTACCGGAACGATTTTCAAAAACGATCGTTAAGTAACCGGGACATTAAGAGATTCCCCATTCTCAACACTCATTTACCGAAACGATTTTCAAAAACGATCGTTAAGTAACCGGGACATTAAGAGATTCCCCATTCTCAACACTCATTTACCGAAACGATTTTCAAAAACGATCGTTAAGTAACCGGGACATTAAGAGATTCCCCATTCTCAACACTCATTTACCGAAACGATTTTCAAAAACGATCGTTAAGTAACCGGGACATTAAGAGATTCCCCATTCTCAACACTCATTTACCGAAACGATTTTCAAAAACGATCGTTAAGTAACCGGGACATTAAGAGATTCCCCATTCTCAACACTCATTTACCGAAACGATTTTCAAAAACGATCGTTAAGTAACCGGGACATTAAGAGATTCCCCATTCTCAACACTCATTTACCGAAACGATTTTCAAAAACGATCGTTAAGTAACCGGGACATTAAGAGATTCCCCATTCTCAACACTCATTTACCGAAACGATTTTCAAAAACGATCGTTAAGTAACCGGGACATTAAGAGATTCCCCATTCTCAACACTCATTTACCGAAACGATTTTCAAAAACGATCGTTAAGTAACCGGGACATTAAGAGATTCCCCATTCTCAACACTCATTTACCGAAACGATTTTCAAAAACGATCGTTAAGTAACCGGGACATTAAGAGATTCCCCATTCTCAACACTCATTTACCGAAACGATTTTCAAAAACGATCGTTAAGTAACCGGGACATTAAGAGATTCCCCATTCTCAACACTCATTTACCGAAACGATTTTCAAAAACGATCGTTAAGTAACCGGGACATTAAGAGATTCCCCATTCTCAACACTCATTTACCGAAACGATTTTCAAAAACGATCGTTAAGTAACCGGGACATTAAGAGATTCCCCATTCTCAACACTCATTTACCGAAACGATTTTCAAAAACGATCGTTAAGTAACCGGGACATTAAGAGATTCCCCATTCTCAACACTCATTTACCGAAACGATTTTCAAAAACGATCGTTAAGTAACCGGGACATTAAGAGATTCCCCATTCTCAACACTCATTTACCGAAACGATTTTCAAAAACGATCGTTAAGTAACCGGGACATTAAGAGATTCCCCATTCTCAACACTCATTTACCGAAACGATTTTCAAAAACGATCGTTAAGTAACCGGGACATTAAGAGATTCCCCATTCTCAACACTCATTTACCGAAACGATTTTCAAAAACGATCGTTAAGTAACCGGGACATTAAGAGATTCCCCATTCTCAACACTCATTTACCGAAACGATTTTCAAAAACGATCGTTAAGTAACCGGGACATTAAGAGATTCCCCATTCTCAACACTCATTTACCGAAACGATTTTCAAAAACGATCGTTAAGTAACCGGGACATTAAGAGATTCCCCATTCTCAACACTCATTTACCGAAACGATTTTCAAAAACGATCGTTAAGTAACCGGGACATTAAGAGATTCCCCATTCTCAACACTCATTTACCGAAACGATTTTCAAAAACGATCGTTAAGTAACCGGGACATTAAGAGATTCCCCATTCTCAACACTCATTTACCGAAACGATTTTCAAAAACGATCGTTAAGTAACCGGGACATTAAGAGATTCCCCATTCTCAACACTCATTTACCGAAACGATTTTCAAAAACGATCGTTAAGTAACCGGGACATTAAGAGATTCCCCATTCTCAACACTCATTTACCGAAACGATTTTCAAAAACGATCGTTAAGTAAAATACAATATTAAAAAATATTAAAGTGATAATATACTTACACAAAGTTCTACAACTTTTTTTGACATTTTCATTATCAACCACTCCGTCTTTGTTAACACGCGCTTCCTTCCATAAGATATGACGACCCAAGGGTTGATCGACTTGGGTGTCTTTTCTCTATTCGTTAAAATCATAAACAAAATAATACAAATTAGTTACACACTATAGTTTATAATACAAATTACTTCATTATATAAAAGTGATGTTTAATTACTTACAAGTTGTTGATCGAGGCGTGCATATCCCATACGTGATTTCTTGTATGGGTGTTTTGGATTGCTTGCCCGTTCGTGATTTGCCTTACTAATATTCTATATAAAAAAAATAGCAATTGAGTAAAAATTTAAAATA
>NC_021166.2:38033194-38033667 GCF_000331145.2 Cicer arietinum | reverse complement strand
GATCTAAATCCACGATGGATCTTTCCAGCAACTCTCAAAACATAAGACTTTCGTCCCTCATCAAGAACAAAAGTCGTCTGCAATGAAAAAAATTAGAAGTAAAGTATTTTACCGAAAAAAATTATAAATGACAACAAAATCCTTTTTGAAGTACACATACTATGGCATCCTTTTTGAAGTACACATACTATGGCATCCTTTGACATCGAAATGATAATATCAAACAACAGAATCCTTTTTGAAGTACACATACTTATGTTTTAAATTCAGTGCAAATATAGTCCCAACCCGATGTCACTATCAGAGCGGGAATTCCCAAAATAAAAATGCTCAAAATAACATCAATACAATGCATATAAATAGAGTCTCCAAGACGTGACGGCTTCCGCCCCTCCGATGGGATTAGTCATCACCTGCAACTTACAACTCATCTGCGTCCATCGCAAACGCCAAACACAAACAACGAGGGGTGA
>NC_021166.2:38031807-38032879 GCF_000331145.2 Cicer arietinum | reverse complement strand
AACCTCAAAAGCAGTCAAGTGTATAATATCAACGGTTCATCCAATTCATTCACAATAAGACAATCACCATGATGAAATGCTATGCATGTCCTATACTCTATACTTCATCATTTGGTACCATTCTACTCTGAAGTACTTGGTTAGGAGGCCTGATACTATGCCACTACAAGAGTGGACGGACAATTCAAGAACGGCCAAGTCCTCATAGATCCCCTCAACTCAACCCGAGGCACATATACGCGACAGTCGGGGTACTCTTGTGTTGCACAGTAGTTCCCGGCCTTAGGGAATAACCCACTAGTCCACTTAGGAATTCCCCACTAGGCGTACCCCCAAGGTCTATCAGTCTTACCTTATAGTTCGACTGTAGCCCTCCACGATCAGGCTCATTCAGTTGTACTTCCCCGAATCACTAGGTTTGTCAGACCCTCCCTATATGATGACAAAATAATCCTAACTCCAAAATCTACAACACACATCTCAAACTTACTCGATCATCACAACTCAATAAGTTTTAGTTTGACTTCACAATATTCATCATCATCATATATCTTTATTAGTCAATCACAATAAAATCATAATATTTGGTTTACACTACTTACAATGCATCATTCAGTCTTATCAATCACAAATAACAGATCAAACATGTGGCATATTCAATGATATCACAATTTCATTCAAGCAGCAAGAACACTCCAGTACATATCATTCACACAGTAACAATCAACATGATATTTATAAAATCAGACGGCATACAATCTTGATATAAATAAATTCACGACAATTCTACAAGTTGCTAAATTATATTTTAGTCCTCACTATTACCATCCACATCTTATTAATTAATTATTATTACTCAATAGGGCTCAACTGTACGTAGTAAGCCCCAAATGAACATTTGGGATTATTTTATACTCATAATATCGAACCTCATCCCACCCCTTACCTCGACTGAAGGTTTCGTCCAACAAATCTGATCTGCTAACGGGTCGTCTCTTGGTCGGTCGTCGTCTCTAATAGTCCGCGAGAGAATTATAGCCACACAACCACCAAATACAAATAAATTACTTAC
>NC_021166.2:38030079-38030468 GCF_000331145.2 Cicer arietinum | reverse complement strand
AATAAATAAATAAATCAGTAATGAATAAATGAGTAATGAACAAATAAATAATAAATAAGTAAATAAATAAATAAATAAATAAATACGTACTGAATAAATAACTAAATAATAAAATAAGTAATAAATAATTAAATAAGTAAGTGAATAAATAAGTAATAAAATAATAAGTAAATAATATAATAATTAAATAAATGGAAATGAATCAAGCTCGAAAAATTATACAGGCATGTAAACAATGAGCATTTAATTATGTTTTTGTAAAAAAGAAACATAGCATGGCCTTGGAAGACAGACGAATATGCGAGGAAAGAAAATGATGTATCTTAACAATAAGTTTGTATCTGATAAAGGAATGGCATCACATTAACATTTGACATTTGTGTGGTACT
>NC_021166.2:38029466-38030022 GCF_000331145.2 Cicer arietinum | reverse complement strand
TGAAATAGCATGAAAGGAAAAGCACATGGACACAACGTTCTTTTTGGGTTCGTGTATTTCAATTTCTTACTTTCATCTATATATATATATATATATTGTATTGCTTATCCTATTGTACTAACAAACATGTATTATTATTAAAGCTAATTGATGGAATTAGTGAACCATACCTCATATGACTTGGTATTGAAATTGGAATTGGGATTTGAAATTGGAATTGGATCCAAATGGGAATCTGATGAAATTGGGAGTGAATTTGGAATGCTGCTGTGATTGAATTTGGAATGTGGCTAATGGGATTACAAATCCTAATTTTTTGCTGAAATTGGAATGCGGCTCCTATTCCTCTCTGATTGAATGCGGCTCCTATTCCTCTCTGATTGGGATGCAGCTTTTTGGAAGGCTATATATATATATATAACATAATGACCTAAGTTATTATTATTATACTAATATTATTATACTAATATTATTATTATTATTATTATTATTATTATTATTATTATTATTATTATTATTATTATTATTATTATTATTATTATTATTATTATTATTA
>NC_021166.2:38001984-38028606 GCF_000331145.2 Cicer arietinum | reverse complement strand
AAACAATGAGCATTTAATTATGTTTTTGTAAAAAAAAAACATAGTATAGCCTTGGAAGATAGACGAATATGCGGGGAAAGAAAGACCGTATCTTAACAATAAGCTTGTATCTGATAAAGGAATGGCATCACATTAACATTTGACATTTGTGTGGTACTAGTATACTCCTACCTGTCTGATTAATTTGGTATTATTATTTCCTTTTTCTGTCTTAAGCATTGAAATTAAGGTTTGGTGTTGTTGAACTAAATTTATTGTGAAATAGCATGAGAGGAAAAGCACATGGACACAACGTTCTTTTTGGGTTCGTGGATTTCAATTTCTTACTTTCATCTATATATATATATATATATTGTATTGCTTATCCTATTGTACTAACAAACATGTATTATTATTAAAGCTAATTGATGGAATTAGTGAACCATACCTCATATGACTTGGTATTGAAATTGGAATTGGGATTTGAAATTGGAATTGGATCCAAATGGGAATCTGATGAAATTGTGGGAGTGAATGGAATGCTGCTGTGATTGAATTTGGAATGTGGCTAATGGGATTACAAATCCTAATTTTTTGCTGAAATTGGAATGCGGCTCCTATTCCTCTCTGATTGAATGCGGCTCCTATTCCTTTCTGATTGGGATGCAGCTTTTTGGAAGGCTATATATATATATACTACTTAATAACCTAAGTTATTATTGTTATTATAATAATAATAATAATAATAATAATAATAATAATAATAATAATAATAATAATAATAATAATAATAATAATAATAATAACAATAATAATAATAGTTATTATTGTTATTATTCCATTCTATTAGAGCTAACTCTTGGTTTTATTTTATTTATATCTATATACATATCTATTTATTTTATTTTATTTATTTTTTTGTAAGTTAAATACGGTTAATATTAATAATTTAAATCAATTACTAAAGCAACTCACAGACACACCTAAAGAAATTAGAACACATATTAACACTCATAAAAAAATAGTATCGTATCATTATACTATTTAAAATAAGGTAATGAGAAATTGGGGTGTTACATTTACAGCGCTTGTTTAAAAGGCTCTTTTACAGCGCTTTACCCAATAAGCGCCGTAAAAGACCTCATTGTTTTATTATGTTATATATAAAACCCTTTTACAACACTTGTTCAAATAAGATCTGTAAAAGGTCTCTTTATTTTATTTTTAAAACAGTATTTTACAGCGCTTATTTGGACAAGCGCTGTAATATACCTCTTTGTTTTATTATGTTATATGAATGTTTTTTTCAAAGCCTTTTACAACGCTTTTTTAAATAAGCGCTGTAAAAGGCCTTATTGTTTTTGTGTTTTGTTATATTATTTTTTAAACAAGCTCAACATGCAAAACCCACATAGTAGTAACTGGTCACCACCAAAATCCCTTCCTCTTCACCAAACTCTTCTCCTTTTATGCATCTTCACAAACATCAAAGCTTACTCTTTCACAATTCAATCTCTACCTCAACACCCTTTTTATCTCTTTACATTCCCTTTCCTTCTTAAATCGAAACTTGGTATTCAGGTTCATTGCCATGTTGCGAAAAATGGGTTTGAGTCTGATGTTTTTGTTAACAATGTGTTTTTGGGGATTCCCATGATGCGTACAAGGTGTTTGAAGAAAATCCTGTTAGAGATAGTCATGTTAGGTGTCTGATAATTATTATTAATAAAGCTCTTTACAACGCTTTTTCAAATAAGCGCTGTAAAATGTCATTTTTACTTATTTTCAAAAGGGTCGTTTACAGTGCTTTTTATAAATAGCGCTGTAAAATATCTCAGTATGTTATTTTTGTGTTGGTTTTATTTGGGTTCAATTTTGGATGACTGTAACTCAGACATTTATTCCAATCGAATTGACACTTAATTTACATTATATAAGTGACATTAGTAGCAAACTGTGAGATGTTATAACTTAGGATCCCATATGCTGGTATGTATGGTTTGATTCCAAAAGCTTCTGATATGAAATCTATTGCTATTCTGCCATATTAGTATAAAACACTCAATTCAAATTACATGCATATTTATCACAATAATTCAGAATATATTCATATTTATCACAATAATTCAGATTACATGCATGGTTTATAGAAAACAATTAAACATATACATTAAGATGCCCTTCTTCTTTTCCTAGTGGCATTTACATTTGTTTGTCCATTTACAATACGAAACGATGGATTAATCCAAATTCCCTCATCATGATCATCTCTAAGATATAAACCATCATCAGTTGAATCAATTTCATGAGGTTGTTGTGATGTTGCAAATAAAAGATCATTACCAACATCTTCATCATTATTGTTATCATCACTTATTTTATTGGTCGATAGGACAACAGACCATTTATCATTAGAAGGATCAGTGACATAAAACACTTGTTGAGCTTGCGACGCTAAAATAAAAGGCTCGTCTTTGTATCCCACCCTATTAAAATCGACAAGCAAGAATCCTGACTCATCAATCCGAACGCCATTATTATTATCGACCCACTTGCAACCAAATATGGGAACACGAAACATTGTGTAGTCTAACTCCCATATGCGCTCGATAACCCCAAAATATGATAGATTTGCATATATTGGGTTTTTGTCTTTTGCACTTGAGACATGCATCGCTTCAGCTACGAGAGTGACTCCACTATTTTGCATAGTGGTCTGATCATCTTGTTCTTTGGTATAAAATGTGTAGCCGTTAATAACATAACCAGTGTAAGAAAAGACATGTAAGCTCGGACCATTTGCTAGCCACCTCAATCTATTTGAAATTGATCTGGGGTCTATATCAAATTTTGACTTTATGTGATTTTTTAACCATGTTATAAAACTTCGATTGTGCTCTCGAGTTATCCAATTTTGATTCCTATTCATGTTCAAACGAGATAACTGATCAATGTGTATTGTAACATACGGTTGAACCTCATCATCATTGTGCAGAACATACAATTGTGCCTGCTCCCATTCTGTCCTTGATATAGTCAGTAGTCTCCTTCCAGTTATCCCTTCTCCTGATAGTCTTCCCGAATGACGAGACATGGGAAGCCCTATGGATTCAACATTGGACAGATATTCAGTACAAAATTCAGCAGCCTCTTCAACAATGTATCGTTCAGCAATACAACCTTCTGGTCGACTTCTACTTTTTACGTACCCTTTTAATATTTTCATATATCGTTCTATCGGATACATCCATCTCATATAAGCTGGCCCACAAAGTTGTGTCTCCTTAACCAGATGAACAGTAAGGTGAACCATTATATCAAAAAACGATGGTGGGAAATACATTTCAAGCTCACACAAAGTAACAACAATTTCCCTCTGCAATGTCGGTAATTTCTGAGGGTCGATCACTTTACTACAAATTTCCCTGAAGAAGAAACATAATCTAGTTAAGGCTAGTCGAACTTTTTCAGGTAAAATGGAACGTATACCTATTGGTAGCAAATGCTCCATTATAATATGACAATCATGGGTCTTCAAACCTTTTAACTTGAGGTCTTTCATACAAACCAAATTTTTAATGTTCGAAGAGTATCCTTCTGGAACTTTAACTTCGTGTAGAAATTTACATAAAACAATTTTTTCCTTTCTAGATAGAGTATGAGCGGCTGGAGGTAGATATGTGCGATTTCCTTTCTTTACTGGAGCCAGTTCATTTCTTATTCCCATATCGACCAAGTCCAATCTTGCATTGACGCCATCTTTAGACTTTCCTGGAACATTGAGTAACGTACCAATAACACTTTCAAATACATTTTTTTCAATATGCATCACATCGAGGAAATGTCTTACATACAATGACTTCCAATATGGCAATTCAAAGAAAATTGACTTTTTCTTCCACCCAGTTTTCACCAGCTCTCCCGCAAAAGGTTTGCCAAATTTATTGGTCAAACCTTGTACTTTTTCAAGTATTTGATATCCAGTCGGTGCTAAAGGAGCTTTACCTTCCTCTGATTTTCCATTGAATGCATTTCTCCACCCACGATACTGATGACTATAAGGTAAAAATCTACGATGTCCAAGAAACACATTCTTCTTACAATGTTTCAACCGCATCCAATTTGTACTCTCTTCACATATAGGACATGCACACTGACCTTTAATGCTATATCCTGATAAATTACCATATGCTGGAAAATCATTAATTGTGCCGAACAACATAGCCCTCAAATTGAAACATTCTTTCTTATACCCATCATAAACTTCCACACCTGTCTCCCACAGAATTTTTAAATCTTCAATTAAAGGAGTCAAGTATACGTCGATATCATTCCCCGGTTGTTTGGGTCCAGAAATTAACAGAGACAACATCATAAACTTACGCTTCATACATAACCATGGAGGTAGGTTATATATTACCAAAATCACAGGCCACGTGCTATGTGAGATGCTTTGAAGACCATGTGGATTCATTCCGTCAGTAGAAAGTACAAGTCTTAGATTTCTTGACTCTATCCCGAATTCAGGATACTCATGATCAATTTTTGCCCATTGTGGGGAATCTGCAGGGTGTCGAAACATTCCATCTCTAATTCTTTCATCTGCATGCCATGTCAAGTGTTTTGAATCTTCTTCACTGCGATACATGCGCCTAAATCTTGGTATTATAGGAAAATACCACACGACTTTTGCTGGAGTAGATTCTTTCTTCTTATATCGAGAGACATTGCATTTCGGACACGCCTTAAGTAGTTCATATTCGTTTCGAAATAGAGACATTGCATTTTGGACACGCCTTAAGTAGTTCATATTCGTTTCGAAATAAAATGAAATCATTAAGACACGCATGAATCCTTTCGTAACTCATTCCAATAGAACAAAAAATCCATTTAGCCTCGTAAGTTCGACTGGGAAGTTCATTATCATCTGGCAACATATCTTTTATGAGTGTTAATAATTCTGTAAAGCTTTTATCAGACCATCCATTACTCGCTTTTAAGTTGTACAACTTTAATATCGCCGACAGTCTTGTGAATTTAGTACAACCATTATATAATTCTTTCTCTGCATCACTCAACAAACTTTCAAACATTTTAGGACAATCTCGAAGATCTTCTTCAACTGCTTTTGCAATCTCATCAACTCGGTCCGGCTCATATGTATCTGTATCGAAGTCAGTTGAAGCATATGTCGAACTATTCTCAAAATTAATGTTTCCTTTTTTTTTCTCACCATGTCTTATCCAACATGTGTAGCTTTGATCAATTCCATTACATACTAGATGTCCTTCTAATTCATCTTCTCTAACACGTTTTCCAAAACAACATTTTAAACAAGGACAAACTACTCTATTTGGATCTTTTGCATTCTTCACTGCAAACTCAACAAACTCCTTCACTCCAATTTCATACTCTTTTGACAATCGATTGGCTGAAATCCATTTCCTATCCATATTATACCACCTATATAAATGCAGTAACAAAAATAATAAGCTTTCAAAACATATCAACAAGTTTCAAAAAGAAACCAATATCAACTAACAATTTCAAAACAGAACAGATCATGTGGTATGAGTTTTTGACAATTTTTGACAATTTCAAAACAGAACAGATCATGTGTAAAAAATACCTTAGACAACGTAGATGGCCGCACAGTACGTAGAGGATATTAGGGTTCGCAACGTATATAATTATTTGAAAGATGTAGAGGATATGAGGGTTTCCAACGTATATAATTATTTGAAAGATGTAGAGGATATGAGGGTTTCCAACGTATATAATTATTTGAAAGATGTATTTTACAGCGCTTGTGAAAAAAGCGCTATAATAGGTAGTTAAATTCAATGAAAGCGCATGTGTTTTACAGCGCTTGTGAAAAAAGCGCTGTAATAGGTAGTTAAATTCAATGAAAGCGCATGTGTTTTACATATGACCTACAACAGCGCTTGTTTTACAGCGCTTATCAACAAAAGCGCTGTAAAAGGCTCCGTTATTTTTAAAATATATTTACAACAGCGCTTGTGTTTAGCAAGCGCTGTAAAAGGGGCGCTGTTAAATGTCATTTTTGGCGTAGTGATTTTCAAAAAACTGTTATATAGTTGTATCAGAATAAATCAAACTACATGATTTGCATTCCCAAACGCATTACTAACTTAACATAGTAATATCAAACATCTACCCTTGAGCGAAAAGTACTTTAACTGAACTTTATATAACCTAAAGTAAATAACTTTAGCACCCACCTTGCATCATTTTATCTGATTTGTACTGTATGAAAATTTAAAACTTGCATTCTAATTTCAGCTCATTCAGTGTCTTGGTAGTGCTAAATTCTCCAGCCACAATAACTTATGAAATCATTGACCTACAGAACAAAAAATTTAAAGAGTGGAATTTTGGTCCTATCCAATGTGAATGTTGGAATATTATCTGGCACATTTACTATAATAGAAATACAAAAGGAAAGTGTTATTGCTACTATTTTTCAAATAATTTCAGTTCCTATAAAAAAATGTAAAACAGAAAGTTTCTAATGCAGATGCATTGCAAGAATCAAGATCATGAATAATATGCCTAACTACTAAAGAGTAAATACTATTAGAATTTTGATGTTGGATTCCCCTAATAGTAAACCAGGGTTAAATTGAAAATGTGAAAATAAAATTACGCATGAGTTGCAAGTGAGGTCCTAATCATTTATCGGGATATCCATCAACGAAAATCTCGGTGATATCGTCGCGATTAGGGAAATGGACTATGGTGCCGCCAACGGGAGTATGTGGGGGGTAGGCCGACGCTAATAATTAACTAATTCAAAAACAAATTTGGTGCGTTAGTGTGCCCTTGACCGACGCTAACTAGCGTCGGTGTTGGTGGTCGACGCTAAGAATGACAGCTAAAACATGTTTTTCTAGTAGTGGTAAATAGCTTATACGTTCATACATTTCTATTAGGCCTCTTGTTGTCACACTTGTTTGTCATTCGTACACTCCCAAAATAATTTTCTAAGTCGTAAATTCCAATATCTATCAGTGTTGAATTCATCACTGCCTCATGAGCTATTTCTCGTGCGAATTTAGAGGTGTTAAGAAAGAAAGCGCCTAAGGTAAGGGCTTTTCCCCATGCAAGGTTAGGCTAGATATTAAATTAATAGTTTGTAAGTTATTGATATATGTCTTGATATAATATTTTGTTTTATAAGTAATATGTTTGCTTTGATAAACTTAATTATAAAATTTCGATTTTTATTATGATAATGAGTAATAAATTTGATGTCATATATTTTATGCAAAGTTGTGACTTTTGTGTAGTTTATGTGGACTTAATTATAAAGTTATGATTTTTATTATGATATCGTGAGTAATATGTTTGTTATGATGTTTTTAATTTAAAGTTTTGATTTTTGTGCTATTTCATTTCAAAGTTTTGATTTTTAAGAAATGTATATGAGTCTTGGGGGAATTGGTGAAAATGTTTAATTTTTAATTATGATAACATGATTAAGTTGATTTTTGTGATGTGTTTAATGGTAAACCTTGATTTGTATGCCTAAATGAATAATAATGGAAGAAAATTTATAGTAGAAGAAATAAATTTTATATTGGTATGTGTTCTTCGTTACTTGAGTTTTGATGTCTATTAATAACACGTCGCTAATCCAATTTTATAGTTTTTAAAATAAAAGTTATGGTTCTAAGATATTTATTCATGTGTTTGTGTGTTATATATTTGGGATAACAAAATTACTAACTCATGATTGTAAGCGTCCATGAGAATAAAACTTTGATGTCATATGTGATTAAAATTTAATCTTGAATATTTTATCTTTGTGGTTGCCTATGTGACGGGTGATTTGTGTTTTAAATAGTATTATCTTTGTGGTTGCCTAAGTGGCTGGTGATTTATATTTTGAATATTTTATCTAAGTGGTTTGGTTGATGATTTGTGTTTTAAATATTGTTATCTTTGTGATTGCCTAAGTGGTTGGTATTTGTGTTTTAAATATTGTTATCTTTGTGGTTGCCTAAGTGGCTGGTATTTTGTGTTTTAAATATTGTTATCCTTGTGGTTGCCTAAGTGGCTGGTGATTTAGATTTTAAATATTTTTATCTCTATGGTTGCCTAAGTGGCTGGTGATTTGTGTGATTATCTAAGTGGGTGGTGATATGTATCTTTTGAGCATAATTATCATTTCATGACATATCATATGCATCTTTGTGGACGCATGTGTGGCTGATTTAATTTTTCCCATTGGTATGAGTGACTTCTGTGTGGACGTCTGTGTGGCTAGTTATATCCGGATCATATATATTTAGGAGCATGCATAACTGGAATACATTCTATTTTTATTTTTATTTTGATCTAATTATTTGCTCTACGGTTGCTACTTGATTTATTTAGATACATTTTATGACTTTTGATACATCTTTGAGAACTATTAAAGAATCAATTTCTTTAAATCTTTTATGACGAAAATATTTTATATTAATATTTTATGGCTGTTAATTTATGATTTGGTTTAATTTTTGATGTGGGATGAACTGACCCCTTACACCAACATTTAGGTACTAATGATCTCAAAAAATTGCATGAATGATGTTTGAGTGGTGCACGGGCGTGGGAAAATGAGACTTTTACTTAAAAAATAATGTTTTGTATTACTAAAAATTTTGTAGTACATTGAAAGTTATTTACTCTTCATCATTAACTTTTAATAGAAATGCGGAAGCGAGATTTCATTTGATAGTAAATAATTGAATGTCATTAATTTCAGTCAACCTTGCTTCTTTTGAATTTCACTTAAAGAAAATTTATTTTATTTTGGAGCATAAATGAATATTGATCTAACAATTGGAATATTAATTTTTCAAATAAATGAATAAATAATATTTTAGTAAATTGCATTATATTCTTTTATAAAAGAAATATATCAAGTCATTTTCTGACGCATCTTCAAATTATTACATGATAACTACTTCTAAGAAAAAAAAAATTGTAGTTGTTTCTAAAAGAAAACAAATATTTTTAAGTAATTTTTGGATAAAAAATTTGGGGTGTTAGACACATTTTTGCAATCCCACCATGGACGCTTTGCATCAGAAGTATGGGGTTGTGCACATAGCTTCTACACCTTATCACTTCCAGACTAATGGGCAAGCTAAAATCTCAAACAGGGAAATCAAACAGATCTTAGAAAAGAGGGTGTAGCCAAACATGAAAGACTGGAGCCACCAACTTGAAGAAGTTCTTTGGGATCATAGAACAACCTACAAAACACCAATAGGGATGTCCCCAAATCAACTTGTGTTTGATGAGGAATGTCACCTCCGAGTGGAAATAGAGCACGTGCTTATTGGATGGTCAAGAGTTGAAACCTTGAGATGGAGAAAGCAGGTTTGGAGAGAAAGCATCAATTGCAACAACTTGAACAGCTTAGACTTGAAGCTTATGAGAACTCTCAAATCTATAAGGAGAAAACTAAGTACTTTAATGATAAGATGATTTCTAGGAAGAAATTTTCCATCGGCCAAATTTTTTTATTATTCAACTATCGTCTGAAAATTATGGCTGGGAAACTTTGATCCAAGTGGATTGTCCCTTTTGTTGTTACTAATATTTTTCCTCATGGTACAGTGGAAATAAAAAGTGAAAACATCCAGAAAGTATTCAAAGTAAATGGACAACGTCTCAAGCGATTCCATGAGAGCTATGTGCTTCAAGATGTTACAATACAAGAACTCTCCTTCATTGGACACTAAAGTTGGAACGTGGAGCTCCCTTTCCTCACTCTTATTTTATACTTGTTACTTTCATTGAGGACAATGTGTAATTTAAGTGTGGGGGTATTATTTAGGATTTTATTTATTATATTTTAAAAATAAAAATAAATAAAAATAGAAAAAAATAGAAAAAAAATAAAAATAAAAATGGACATTGCACTGCATGCTTTATCATTAGATTTTGTGGTTCTAAATGTTGTGATTTTTTTTGGACTGGCATGATTGGATAATATCTTTACATTCTTGGTAAAATAAATTGGATTAAAATGCTAAATTGTGTATCATTTGTGATAGGTCATTAACCTTTGTGAGATTTTTGAGCCTTATAATGAATGAAATACATTTTCCATCTTTTCTTTCTTGTGTGTTATCTCACTCGTGATTGTTAGTTACGCTAGAACTTGACTTGACTCTTGTCTGCATGCATATATTGAAATAGTCTAGGCATTTGTTTCTTGTTAAGCTACTAGCCAAATAAGTCTATCCTACAATTATCCATTTGTATAATCCCCTTTGAGCCTAACTATCCCATTCTTTGTTATATAGCTCATTACAAGCCCAAAAGTGAAAAACAATAAATTGACCTAATCTTTGGGGATAAAGGAGTTTTTCCTTAAATAAGTGTGGGGGTGCTCAACTTGTATGTTTAAATTTGAGGGTTATATATATATATATATATATGTGTGTGTGTGTGTATAAAAGGAGAAAAAGAAAAGAAAAAGAAAGAAAAAAAAAAGGAATAAAATGAGGAAAATGGTTGTGTTTGTGAGCAAAGACAATGTGAGAGTAAAAGTCATTGATATTTTGTTGAGTTACTTGTTAATGTTGTTTTTCTCTTTTAATCATTACTCTTTTATCCTCTTTGATTTTCAGCCCTAGTCTCCTTAGGATTATCTCACCCTTACCTTGGCCATGTTGCAACCTAAATAAAGATATTTTGATCATTATGTGCATGTGCTTCAAATATAGATGTTAGAGGCTTGCCAACATCGAAGGATGATGTGCTTTGAGTGTAAACAGTAGCCCAAACACTTTGAGTGGTTGAGAGAATTTTATATCTTGGGAGGACTCTATCACTTATGATTTATTCTTTAGTTAACTTGTCCTCTTGTTTGCCTTGGTTGTGATAAAAAACTATTCATGATTGCTTTAAGTTAGAAATATTTTTTTTTTCTCACACCACTTTGCATTCATTAGAATATTTGGAATCGCATGCATTGTTTTACTTGGAGTGCAAAAGCTTAAGTGTGAAGGAATTTGATCATAGAATTTGGACACATGTTTTTAACTTTTTAGTTTGGTATTAAAAACTCTTTATAGCTTAGAATAATTTTTTAGCTTCTTTCTAAACTTTGGGTCGAAATTGAATTATAATTTTATTATTTACATTTTGACCCTTACTCGCTCTGTAGGCCATAACTTGAGCTCTGGATATCGGATTGGTGCATACGAGCAGGCGTTGGAAAGCTAAACACCAGAAATACAACTTTTGTGTTGGAATAAAAGTCCAATTCTGAACTTTATTGGGCCTAAATTGCAACTTTCGTAATCTGGACTTTTGTAATAATTTAAAATAGCGGGTCACTTGTTTTTAAACCCTAAAGCCCAAAATCAAGTACTATATATTGGGAGTTTTCTTTCTTTTCTAGGGGATGAAATTTTAGGACTCAGATTGATACAAGGAATAAATATTTTTTATTTTAATTTCATGGAAGGCTAATTTTATAAGATTAATCCACGAGTTCAGAGTTTCATCAACACTTTGAGATTCAGGTTACACTGTCAATTTTGCTTCATGATTCTATTTCTGTTTATTTGGTTATATTGATATTCTAATTGCTTAAATTGTGTATCAATACGATCGATTAAATTTATTTTACATAATTTGGTTTCCGTTTCTAATTTAATTGAATTATAATTTTGCAATGCTTGATCATTAATTGTAATATTTTGATGATCGTGATGATTAATCTAGTCAAAGAAACTGAACTCACATAGGATTAAAATAAGAATAGAATCATGAATTAGAAATTAAACTCATTGATAGAATCTGTGATAGGCTTGAAACTCGAATCAACGGATTAATCGTTTTGCTCATCTCTTAAAACAAAAATCTAAAAAACCCCCTTTCTAATTTCAAATTTCGATTCGGTTAATATTATTATATCAAAAGTCCTTGCGAAACGACTCGAGTTATTACCTCTATTTACATTTTATCAATTGTATTTGACCTGTGTGCGACAGCGAGTCATGTACTATGATGAAGATGTAATAACTTGCATTTGATCTTAAGTTCGGTTTGGGATTTTGAAATCTAAATTCTATTTCTTTGCTCATATCATCGTTCAATTCGATGAGTTTCACTAATGTGTGCATTGTTGATTACTCCTTGGTTGCCAAAGTCTCACTTGCCATTTAAAAAAAAATATAAATAAATAACTTTTGTAGTGACATGTTTGGCATTATTTTGATAGTTCATACTTTATGTTATTATCCTAGCTGTGAGCTTTTGGACCTAAACACTTTAATTATTTATTGTGTGATTATCTAGACATGTGTTATCCCTTCAGAACTTGCACTAATTTTGACTTGCATCACTTGTAATTTATGCATACACTGAGGCAATTTTATTTGGTCGTTTGACCCTTTCTAACTACCCGATGAAAATGTTATAATTTGCTAGCCCCTTTGAGCATTGCCATTTTCTTTCGATTACTAACCACATTACAAACCAAAGATCTGACTTTAATTACATCACCTTACTTGGAGTTAGGTAGGAATTTTTTTGTCTTGTCTAGGTAAAATTATAAGTTTGGGGTTGCTCATAGAATAGAAACCTTTTAAGTTTGGGGTGGTGGTTCTCACAAAAATAAAAGAAGAAAATAAAATAAAATCAGTTTGTGTACTTTGATATATAACATCTTCTTAGTTATTTTGTCAATGTTTGAGAATCTCCACAATCAAAAGGTAAAGAAAAATAAAATGTGGTAGAATAATTTGAAAATGTGTACTTAACTCCAAGTAGTAAAGCCTATTATCCCATAATGTCCTACCCTTACCTCAACCCCGTTACAACCCGATAGTCCTCCAAAAGTGTATGTGTTTGTTGCATTGTGATTACTAACTAGAATTTTTTCAAGACTACGGTAGCGTGATGCATGTTCTAAGATTTGAGTGATAAATTCATAACCCTTGCTAAACACTTGAGAGAAATTTTAGTGAGATTGTGTGAAGAGAGAATTGAACTTGATGAATGAACGCTAAACTGTACAAACTGTATTGTTTTTCTTTTTTGTGTAAGACACCATGGAGCGTCATGAATGTTTTGTAGTAGCTGGGACTTTAAGAATTGAGTTTGATTTGATTTGAGAAATTGAGTTTAAGTTTTTCTTAACTATACCAAATTTGAAATTAATTGTTGCTTGGGGACAAGCAATAGATTAAGTTTGGGGTTGTGATGACTCATATGCATATTCTTCATTGTTTTTAGTCTTATTTATCTTTTATTCATTAGTTAATTTAAGGAGTTATTTGATATAATTTGTTAATTTTAGTTCTTTGATTTAATGAAATGTTTATGTTCTTAGTTTCTTGATTAAGTAGACATTTTTCGGAGTTTTATGTTGTTACTTTGTTTTAGTGTAGTGCTGAATTTTGGTGAGAAATCAACATGATCTATGTGAAGTATTTCAGCCTTATTTGGAGTTGTAGATGTCCAATTGGAGTCAAACGAAGTGAAAATGAAAGATATGATCCATAACTACACCTTTCATGAAGACACCAAAACCAATTTTGGAATCAAAAGAGGATAAAAATGCACTAAACACTAGACATAAGATGTTGTGCGCTTAAAGTGTGTCGGAAGCGCATTTCAGCGCTGAAGACCTGTCGTTGCGCGCATGAAGCGTGCGACGCGCAGCATAACATATTAAAACTCACTTTTCTTACTTTTTAGGGATCTTTTTGACTATTGGGAAGTGGGGAGACTTGTGCCCTAGCATAGAAACTAAAAGACGACCGTTTCTAACACCATTGGAGCAGTTTTATCAAGAATCATTCATGAATCTTTCTTGTAATTCTTCTCTAACTCTGTCATGAGTAAATAAACCCTATTTTTTAGGGATTAGTTAAACAAGATGAAACCTTTTTTTTTTCCTGATTTGATTACTAATTATATGAATGAGTTTATTGAATTATTTTTCTCATCTCTATGCTTAATGTTTTTTATTACTTGATCAACATTAAAATGTTCTACGATTCTTATTTTGAAATAGAAGTGGACTTTACGAATGCTTGAGATGAGAAATTCATGATTTTGTAGTATAGGGATACATACAAGTCATGAAACCAATTAAATTTGTTGCAGAGGCAATAGTTTAAAAAGAGAATTCATGTATAGTAATGCTTAATTCTAATCTTGAATCCAATAAGGAAATAGGGGTTACTTTGGAATTAAAGGTTCTGTCACTAAGACATTAGGGCAAGAATAATAAAGAGAAATCGGTAATAATTCAATAAAGGAATTCAATAACTAGGATCAAATTAGACACCAAGGTTGGATTCGAAGTGAAACTCATCCCTGACATTTTTCTTATTATAAAGGATCAATTTTATTACTGTTGTTAATTTCAAATATTATTTCAATCAATTTGGAAACTTTTTGTTTAATTTTAGTAATTAAATATAATTCGATAGTAAAACGCAATCCTTGAGTTCGACACTCATTACTACCATTTTACTATTACTTGCAATGATTCAGTACACTTGTTGAAACGCTATCAATAATTTAGTAGCTAAAACTGAACATCTATATTAGAGTACAAGATGGTGTAGCCGAATACAAGTGCTAAGTTAGTAGCTAAAACTGAACATCTTTATTCGACTACGAGATGGTGTAGTCGAATACAACAATAAGTCAGTGGAAAAATTAACTCAGTTGTATTCAAATACAAGGTTTCATATTCGAATACGATGTTGTAATTTTAAATAAAAATTGAACGTTATAGAGGTCTGTTGGACTACACACAAGCTATAGCTGAATACAATTGCGAAACAATGCAACTTTTCAATTTTGAAAGGGTTCTGGATTATTGCAATTGTTCATAAAACCTCTAGGAACGATGACCACTGATCTAAAGGGATGTCTATGGAGTATAAATACCCCATAACTTTTGTTTTAAACTCATCAATCCCACTACCAAACTTTGAACAATTTTCTGAAATATTCTCAAAGTTATTTTTCATATTTCAAGTACTTGCAATATATTTTCATATCATTGAGAAATGTTCCCTATTATACTTGAAATATTATTAGATTGATATCATTGTACAACTGTTATACTCTGAAAAATCATTGAAGTTATTGTATTGTATTTAAAGTAAGTGGTGTACTTTCTTTAAGTATTCTAATCTAAGATAGTGGTGTGCTATCTTAGGAAGTGCGTTGGAAGTTTGTAGCAGAGATCCTAGGGTGGAATTTGTACATATTCTAACAATAGTGGAAAAATCTCTTGTAGTGTGCAAGTGGACTGGATGTACCATTGGTCATAAGGGGAACTAGGATAATATCGACGTGTTCATTATTTTTCTACCATTTACTTTTTGCCATACACTATCTTAATCAGAAAAATCGACCACTAAATCTCTTAAAACAAGAAAATTTCTAAACACTTAATTCACCCATCTCCTCTTAGGTGTGCCTCTGTTCTTACAATTCTAATAAGTGCATTAGTCACACAAGATAAAGATTTTGGTCTTAAGTCAGCTTATTCTAATTTATTTTGGTTCTTAGCTAATGTAGATAATCTAATAAGTGTATTACTCTTACTTGATTATGATTTTGGTCATTAGAATATTCACTCGGCTTATTCTAATTTATTTTGGATCTTAGCCAGTATATTTCTTCTAGTAACCAGAATAGTCTCAATGGATTATGATTTGGTGACTTTTAGTCTTCGCTCAACTTGTTTTAATTCATTGAGGCTCTTAACCAATGCAGTTCATCAAATAATTGCATTAGTCTCATTGGATTAAGATATTGATCATTTTGGTCTTTACTATACTTATTCTAATCCATTTTGGTTCTTGCTTAATGTAATTCACCGAATAAGTACATTAGTCTCACTAGATAACTAGATAAATATTTTGGTCGTTTTGGTCTTCAATCAGCTTATTCTAATCCATTTTGTTTCTTAGCCAAAGTAGTTTTCCTAAAATTTCATTAGTCTCTATAGATTAGTATTTTGGTCATTTTGGTTTTTACAATGCTTATTCTACTCCATTTTGGTTATGAGCAAATATGCTTATTCTACTTCATTTTGGTTCGTCTAATATGTGCTTTAGTATGAATGGATTAAGATTTTTCTCATTTTGGTCTTTAGTCAACTTATTATAATTCATTTTAGTTCTTAACCATTATAGTTCTTCCAATAACCACAATTGTTTCAATGGATTATGATTTGGTGCATTTTAGTCTTCACTCGACTCATTCTAATCCATTTTTGTTCTAAGTCAATGTAGTTCATCCTATAAGTCAATTACTCTCATTTGATTAAGATTTTGGTCTTTACAAGGGTTATTCTAATCTATTTTTGTTCTTAGTTAATGTAGTTCTTCTAATAAGTGCATTACTCACACTAGATATAGATTTTTTTCTTCACACGACTTATTCAAATTCATTTAGGTTATTAGCTAATGTAGTTCTTCTAATAAGTGTTACACTTATTTGATTTTGAGTTTCGTCATTTCACTCGGCTTATTCTAATCCATTTAGGTTCTAAGCCAATGTGGTACTTCAAATAACCATAATAGTTTCACTCGACTTGTTCTAATCAATTTTGTTTCTTAGCCAATGTAGTTTTTCCATAAAGTGTATTAGTCTCTATGGATTAAGATTTCAGTCATTTCGGTCTTTACTTGTCTTATTCTAATCAATTTGGATCTTATCCAATATATTCCAATAACCCCAATAGGCTTAATGGATTATGATTTGGTGCATTTTAGTCTTCATTCAACTTTTTCTAATCAATTTTGGTTCTTACCAATGTAGTTCAGCCAATATATCATAAGATTTTTTTTTTTACTCACAAGGTTGATTCTAATCCATTTGGGTTCTTAGTTAATGTAGTTTGTCTAATAAATGCATAAGTTACACCAGATATAGATTTTGGTCATTTTAGTCTTCACCAAACTTATTCTAACCCATCTTAACCATTATAGTTTAACCAATAAAAAAAATCATTTCAATGGATTACAATTTGGTGCATTTTAGTCTTCATTCAACATGTTCTAATCTATTTTGTTTCTTAGCCAATGTTGTTTTTCTAATGAGTTCATTAGTCTCATTGGATTAAGATTTTGATCATTTTGGTCTTTACTAGACAAACTCTAATCCATTATGTTCTTACTCAATATAATTCGTCTAATAAGTGCATTAATCTCACTAGATAAAGATTTTGGTCATTTTGGTCTTCATCAGCTTATCATAATCCTTGGTTCTTAGCCATTTTAGTCTTCATCTTGCATGTTCTTATCCATTTTTGTTCCAAGTCAATGTAGTTCATCCAATAAATGAATTAGTCTCAATGAATTAATATTTTGGTCTTTACAAGGGTTATTCTAATTCATTTTTTATCTTAGTCAATGAAGTTCATTCAATAATTGCATTGGTAACACCAGATATAGATTTTGGTCATTTTGATCTTCACATGACTTATTCTAATCCATTTTGGTTGTTAGCCAATGTATTTCATTAAATAGGTGCATTAGTCACTATCGATTATACTTTTTTTCTTCATTTTGGTGTTAACTCAGCTTATTCTAATCCATTTTATTTCTTCGAGAATTTTGTTATTCCAAATAATGCATTAGTCTCTATGGATTAAGACTTTGGTCTTTACGAGGCTTATTCCAATCCACTTTGGTTCTTTGCTAATGTAGTTCTTTTATCAAGTCCTTTAGTGTGAATGGATTAAGATTTTGGTCATTTTGTTCTTTACTCGGTTTATTCTAATCCATTTTGGTTCTTAGCCAATATAGTTCTTATAATAACCACAATAGTCTCAATGGTTTAAATTTTGGGTCATTATAGTCTTTACTCAGCTAATTCTAACTCATTTTTGTTCTAAGCCAATGTAGTTCATCCAATAAGTGCTTAGTCTCAATGGATTTAGATTTGGGTCATTTTGGTCTTTACATGGGTTATTCTAATCCATTTTGGTTCTCAATAAATTTAGTTTATCTAATAAGTGCATTAGTCACAATGGATATAGAATAGATTAAGATTTTGGTCACATAAGTCTTCACTTGACTTATTCTAAGCCATTTTGGTTTTTAGCCAATATAGTTCTTCCAATAACCATAATCGTCTCAATGAATTATATTTTGTACATTTTAGTCTTCACTCGGCTTTTTTTAATCCATTTTGGGTCTTATCCAATTTAGTTCATCTAATAAGTTAATTAGTCTCAATGAATTGAGATTTTGGTCATTTTTGTCTTCACTCGACTTATTATAATATTTTATAGTTCTTAGCTATTGTAGTTAATCTAATAAGTGCATTAATAGTCACAGCGAATATAGATTTTAGTCATTTTGTTCTTCAATCGACTTTTTCTAATTTATTATGGTTGTAAGCCAATATAGTTCTTTCAATAACCACAATCGTCTCAATGGATTACGATTTGGTGCATTTTAGTCTTCACTTGGCTTTTTCTAATCCGTCTTCGTTCTATCCTCATGTAGTTAATCCAATACGTTAATTGGTCTCAATGGCTTAATGTTTTGACAAGGGTTATTCTACTCCATATTTGTTCTTAGTCAATATAGTTCGTCTTATAAGTGCATTAGTTACGTCGGATAAATATTTTGGATATTTTGGTCTTCACTCAACTGAATCTAATCCATTTTGGTTCTAAACTAATGTAGTTTGTCTAATAAGTGCATTACTGTCAATTGATTAAGATTTTGTTCATTCTGATTTTTAGCTACTATAGTTCTTCCAATAACTACAATAGTCTCAATGGATTGTGATTTTTGTCAATTTAGTCTTTAATCTAATTTTTTTTTCTTAGACAATGTAGTCTAAATGGATTAAGAGTTTCATCTTCACTCGCCTTACTCGTATCCATTTTGGTTCTTAACCGATATAGTTATCTCAATAGCCACGTTAAAATTTAGTGCATTTTAATCTTCACTCGTCTAGTTTTAATTT
The DNA here is from genome assembly GCF_000331145.2 of Cicer arietinum. Classification (NCBI taxonomy): domain Eukaryota; kingdom Viridiplantae; phylum Streptophyta; class Magnoliopsida; order Fabales; family Fabaceae; genus Cicer; species Cicer arietinum. The sequence goes on along the minus strand of NC_021166.2, from coordinate 38,009,637 downwards.
ACGTTGGTTCTTAGGCAATATAGTATATCTAAAAAGTTCATTACTCTCAATGGATTAAGATTTTGGTTAATTTGTTCTTTACTAGGCTTAATCTAATTTATTTTGTTCTTGGTCAATGTATTTCTTCTAATAAGTGCATTTGTCTCAATAAATTAAAATTTTGGTCATTTTGGTTTTCATTCGGATTATTCTAATCCATTTCAGTTCTTAGCCAATGTAGTTGCTTCAATACGTGAAGTACTCTCAAAACATTATGATATCGGTCAATTTGATCTTTGTTAAGCTTATTCTAATCCGTTTTGGTTCTTAACCAAATCATTTATTCAAATAAGTGGATTAGTCTCAATGCATTAAGATGTTAAACATTTATGTCTGTCGCGTCCGGTTTGTACGCGAAAAAAGGAGTCGCCACCAATTTTATTTTTTATTAAAGGAAAAATTGGATAAAACTTAAAATAATATTTTTGAACCAAAAATTTGGATTCGAGAGTCGATTACGAGTAGGGAAGTATTATCACCCTAAAACGTCCGTTAAAACAATTACCCTATAATTAGTTATATACAAACTATTTATTTATTTTTTTGTTTACCCCAAAAAGAATAATAAAAAAATTAAATTATTTACATTAATGAAAGAAGAAATTTTTTTTTTATTTATTATTAATTTGGTTTGACAAGGAGAAGACCTTGCTCCTACGTATCCTCAGGTGCAATAGGAAAATCAAAACACACGTAGTTCTTGGGTAGAAAATATTTGTGTGTTGACCGATTTTATTATTATTTTTTATTTATATATGTATTAAAAAATAAAAATGTAATAATAATAATAATAATATTTGTCTGTTTTAAAGTAAAAAAAAAAACGTAACGTGGCGGTATGTGAACAAGACAAATAGACATGACGGTGAAATAATCTGCTAAATGATTTGCTCGTATGTTGTCGGATCTGTCGCGACACAAAGGCCACTAACGATTGAAAGTGAATAATATGGTGCAGCGAGCGAGGATGAATTTCATCAGGCGGCGATAACCATTAATTCTAATCTTAAGGGTAAAAACATTTATCTGTTATAATTTTTATTTATTTGATAAAGACGTATTATGAATTTTTCTATTAAATTACAATATGATGAAATTTGTTTTCTTGATCTATAAACATCAATTAGTTACATTTTTTATTTATTTTATATTGCAAAGAAAATAATTTTAGGATTAAACGATTTAAAAAATAAAATGAAATTTAACATATGAGTTTATTTTTTATAAACAAAAAAAAAATAGAAAGAGAAACAATATATATATATATAAAAAATACAAAAAAAAAAAAACTATAAGCAGAATAGAGAAAACAATAAGAAAATGATACCTTACTAGACTGATTATTTCAAGATCAAATTATCTTCTTCTCCTTTTCTAATTAATCTCTCTATTTTATTTTTGTGCTCTCAATTTGTGTTTCCAATTGTGCTCCCCTTTGTCTTTGTGTGGCATACTATTTATAGACTTTTGGGTAGAGATTTGAAAAGACAAAAGAATAATTGTCAATTGATTACCATTAATCTATTTTTCTCGGTTTCTTTTCTTTTAATTGGCCACAATTATACCGATTCTTATTGCCATTGATTCATTTCTTCGGTTTTCTTTTCTATTCAATTGATCACCATTATTCTGATTTTTATGACCATCAATCAATTTCTTTTCGGTTTTTTTTTTCATTTATTTTGATCATCATTGCATCGATTTTTATGACCATCAATTAATTTCTTTTCAGTTTCCTTTATTTTTATTTCTTATTTTTTTTTTATATTTTAGAAAATAGTCTGAACAAGAATTAGAGGCAAACAAAAACTGAAAACACTTGTGATTGTTAAAAGCTTATATCCCTAATTATTTATTTTTATTTTTATATTTCTTCACATATATTTATATATTTAATATTATTATTATTATTTCCTTTTTTAATAAAAAGTAAAAATCGGAAAAAATTAGGTGTCAACAGCTGCCCTTCTTTACTTAGAATTTACATGAGAATCAAAGTAAAAATAAGTAAAGATAACAAATTCTAATTTTGTCCGAAAAAATAATTTTTAGAAGAATTCGTTTCGTTTTCCCGACTTCAAGATGCGATTCATTTTCTCGGCTTCGGGTGCACGTCGTTTTCCGGCTTCAACATGCTGGTCGTTTTCTCGGCTTCAAATGCAAGTCGTTTTCCTGGTTTCAACATGCGGGTCGTTTCCTCGGCTTCAGGTGTGAGTCGTTTTCCCGGCTTCAACATGCAGGTCGTTTTTTCGGCTTCGGGTGCGAGTCGTTTTCCCGACTTCAACATGCGGGTCGTTTTCTCGGCTTCGGGTGCGAGTCGTTTTCCCGGCTTCAACATGCGGGTCGTTTACTCGGCTTCGGGGTACGAGTCGTTTTCCCGGCTTCAACATGCGGGTCGTTTTCTCGGCTTCGGGTGCGCGTCGTTTTCCCTGCTCCAACATGCGGGTCGTTTTCTCGGCTTCTGAGTGCGAGTCGCTTTCCCGGCTTCAACATGCAGGTCGTTTTCTCGGCTTCGGGTGCGAGTCATTTTCCCAGCTTCAACATGCGGGTCGTTTTCTCGGCTTCTGGGTGCGATTCGTTTTCCCGGCTTCAACATGCGGGTCGTTTTCTTGGCTTCGGGTGCGAGTCGTTTTCTCGGCTTCAACATGCGGGTCGTTTTCTCGGCTTCGGGTGCGAGTCGTTTTCCCGGCTTCAACATGCGAGTCGTTTTCTCGGCTTCTGGGTGCGAGTCGTTTTCCCGGCATCAACGTGCGGGTCCTTTTCTCGGCTTCAGGTGCGAGTCGTTTTCCCGGCTTCGACATGCGGGTCGTTTTCTCGGCTTCTGGGTGTGAGTCGTTTTCCAGACTTCAACATGCGGGTCGTTTTCTCGGCTTCAGGTGCGAGTCATTTTCCTGGCTTCAACATGCGGGTCATCTACTCGGTTTCGGGTGCGAGTCGTTTTCCAGGCTTCAACATGCGGGTTGTTTTCTCGGCTTCGGGTGCGAGTCGTTTTCCCGGCTTTAACATGCGGATCGTTTTCTCGGCTTTAAATTTACAAAATTTCATGAATGAAGGAATGGATATGTCGGTTTTTATTAATATTTTTATTGGACACGACCATTTAAATCATGAATGAGAAGAAGCACTTATACTTTTTTTTTGAACGTGATATCTTTGATCTTTTTTTTTTGTCCTCTTCTATTTTTCATTTTCTTCTGTTCTTTCTTTTTTTTCTTTTTTTTTTTCTTTTTTGAAGAATAATTAATATTGTGATCTTAAGTTGGATCTCATGTCGTTGTATGTCTTATACTGTAAACAACCTATATTTTATCCGGTTTCATTATATCGAGTTATGGTATATGTTTTAGTTTCCAATATATGATAATCATAAGATGCATTCAGGAAAAAGAGTTAAATTATAAAGGTAATAACAATATATATGAATATATTGAAAGAAAAAAAAAATATACATAAGATAAAACAAAAAAAATGGGTGGAAGACCCGACTTGGTTGCTAGTAATTCAATGATAAAGAAAAAAGAATATACATAAGATAAAACAAAAGAAATTGGTGGGAGACCCAACTTGGTTACTAGTAATTCCAATGTAGACTGTACTAACTTCTCATGCGATAATCCGATCCATATTGTTTATTTTGTCTTTTCAAGTATATATTCTTTGTTCTTGTTTTTCTTCTTCTCTAAGGTCGCCCTTTCAGGTTTTCAACCTAGCGGGTATATTTTTTGTACCTTAATTTTTGCCTAGGTTGCCTTTTCAGGTTTTCAACCTAACGTGCATTCATTATTTAAGCATAATACTTTTTTACGGCGTCTGAGTTTATAGGAAGAGCTAAATCTTTTCCATCCATATTCGTAAGGATCAAAGCTCCACCTGAGAAAGCTTTCTTCACGACGTATGGTCCCTCATAGTTAGGAGTCCATTTCCCACGATAATCCTTTTGAATGGGTAAGATTTTTTTCAGCACCAGATCACCTTCCTGGAATTCTCGAGGACATATTTTTTTTGTCATACGCTTTCTTCAGTCTTTTCTGATATAATTGCCCATGACATAAGGCCGCCAACCTTTTTTCTTCAATAAAATTCAATTGATCAAAATGTGTTTGTACCCATTCCAACTCCTCTAGTTTAGCTTCCATTAATACTCTTAGCGAAGGGATTTCTACTTCAATAGGTAGCACAGCCTCCATTCCATATACTAAGGAAAAAGGGGTTGCCCCAGTTGAAGTGCGTACCGAAGTACGATACCCATGTAGTGCAAATGGCAACATCTCATGCCAATCTTTGTATGTTATAACCATTTCTGAATAATTTTTTTGATGTTTTTATTTGCTGCTTCAACTGCACCATTCATTTTTGGTCTGTACGGGGACGAGTTGTGGTGTTGAACTTTAAAGGTGACACACAATTCATCCATCATTTTGTTATTTAGATTTGTGGCATTGTCAGTAATGATCTTGCTTGGTAGACCATAACGACATATTAATTTCCTTTTTATAAATTTGACTACCACATTTTTGGTTACATTGGCGTATGAAGCTGCCTCTACCCATTTGGTAAAGTAATCAATTGCCACCAAGATGAAGCGATGTCCATTTGATGCTTTCGGTTCGATCATTCCGATGATGTCTATGCCCCACATTGAGAACGGCCAGGGCGCTGAAAGGGTGTTCAGGGGCACTGGTGGGGCGTGGATATTATCAACATATATTTGACACTTATAACATTTCTTTACATAATTAAAACAATCTTTTTCTAGGGTGAGCCAATAATATCCCGCCCGAAGAATCTTTCTAGACATGGCGTGTCCATTCATATGAATCCCATAAGAGCCATCGTGGATATCTTGTAGAATTTCCTTCGCCTCATTAACATCAACACATCTGAGGAGTACCATATCGTGATTCCTCTTATACAAAATATTTTCATTCACAAAAAAGCTCGCGGATAACCGTCTCAAAGTTCTTTTCTCATTCTCCGATATTCTGCTAAGGCACTCCCTTTGATGGCTTTCTGAGTAACATAGGTAATATCATATTCTGATATAATCACCTTCCATCGAGCAATTCGCCCTGTGAGAGCGGGCTTTTCAAAAATGTACTTGATTGGATCCATTTTGGATATCAAATAAGTTGTATGGAAAAGCATGTATTGCCTCAAGCGATGAGCCGCCCAGGCTAGGGCACAACAAGTACGTTCTAACATTGTATATCTTGTTTCAACATCTGTAAATTTTTTACTTAGATAATAAATGGCATGCTCCTTTTTTCCTGTTTCATCATGTTGCCCCAGTACGCATCCCATAGCCCCGTCGAGGACTGTAAGATACATAATCAAGGGTCGGCCCAGAACTGGTGGGGCTAGAATTGGAGGATTTTGCAAATACTGTCGGATTTTTTCAAATGCATTTTGACATTCTTCGTTCCACACAACTGTTAGATTTTTCCGTAAAAGTTTAAATATCGGTTGACAAGTAGCAGTTAGTTGTGATATAAATCTTGAAATATAATTTAGTCTCCCAAGAAAACCGCAAACTTCTTTTTCTGTACTCGGGAGAGGCATTTCTGCAATGGCTCGAATCTTATCGGGATCAACCTCTATTCCTCTCTGGCTAACCACAAATCCCAATACTTTGCCCGATTTCACCCCAAAAGTGCATTTGGAGGGGTTGAGCTTTAGCTTAAACTTTCTAAGTATTTTGAAGAGTTTCTTTAGATCAATAATATATTCTTCTTCTGTTTGTGACTTAGCAATCATGTCGTTTACATAAACTTCAACCTCTTTATGTATCATGTCATGGAATAGGGTTACCATAGCTCTTTGGTAGGTTGCCCTAGCGTTCTTCAGACCAAAAGGCATTACTTTGTAACAAAATGTTCCTTAAGAAGTGATGAAAGTCGTTTTTTTCCATATCTTCAGCTGCCATCTTAATTTGATTATACCCAGAGAAACCATCCATAAAGGAAAAGAGCGAATGGCGAGCCGTATTATCAACCAAAATATCATTGTGAGGTAACGGGAAATCATCTTTAGGACTAGCTTTATTAAGGTCCCTATAATCGACACACATTCGTACTTTGCCATCCTTTTTTGGCACTGGTACAATATTGGCTATCCATTGGGGATAATTTGCCACAACGAGGAATCTTGTGTCAAATTGTTTTTGTATTTCTTCCCTGATTTTTAATGACATATCGGGCTTCATTCGCCTTAATTTTTGTTTCACCGGAGAAGAATCGGGTTTTAAGGGCAATTTATGCTCCACTGTGCTAGTATTCAATCCAGGCATATCCTGATATGACCAGGCAAAAACATCTTTGTATTCGTGTAGGAGTTGGATTAGTTTGTGATATACTTCTTTCTTTAAGATGGTGCCAACCTTAATTTCTTTCCTTCCTTCTTTCGTCCCTAGATTAACAATTTCTATCGGTTCCTCAAAGGGCATGATACCCTGGGCTTCCTGTTCTACCGCTCTTAACAAATCTTGAGGGGGTTCATAATCTTCTTCATTATCTTTTTCTGTCTGACTAACAAGATGGTTAAGATTATGCAACGAGATCTTACTACAGTCGTCTGTGAATGAACTATTCCCAAATCTGCAGGATTCAAGGCTAGGATAAGGAGAAAGAAGGAGAAGAAAAAAAAATTAAAAAAAAAAAAAATGGCGAATGAATATAAACATATGAAAGTGGTAAGAAAGAACAATAAGAATAAAAAATGAGAATGCATTTATTGAAATTCAAAGTATTGGGAAAACAACATTGTATCCATCCTAAATATAATGAAACATCTTAAGGTCTTAGTAACAGTAATAATGTTTTTAGAATTACATGGGAATTACATTAAATATTATAGGTGACTTGACTACTTTCCAATTCCTGATTTCTGCTCCTACACCACACGGACGAATCCAATTAGCTTCCCCATCAAACATGTCATCTTTAGCTGCCGCAATATGGATTTCACTTGTTGGTCTTGCACTTTGGAAACTTTATCGGATGTCACAGATGGGAATCCTTTCTATTCTTGGTTCTCGATTTTCAATTCGAGCTAATCTTTTTTCTTTTTTCTCTTTGACCAATCTCCGTTTGTCATCCCTGTTGGGTTTGTAACCTAAACCCCACTTATCTCTATTTTCCGGAAGTTCCACCGGTTCTTTAAGCCCTTCTTCATCCTTCCCCAACCTGTGCCATGGATGGTGTCCTCCGCTCAACATGAACTTAGCCACCATAATAGCAGTGTTTGACATATGTGGTTCTATAGGTGTCGTCTCGACATAAGCGGTGTCCACGATTTCTAGTGTTTGGAAGGCAGTTTCTAGAGCGTCTTCTGCTGTCTTAACATAAGGTGTGGTGGACAAAATACTCACCAACAAGTCTCCTTCTCCTGATACGATTACCCATTGGTCATTTATCATATACTTCAGCTTTTGTGGTAAGGTTGACGACACTATGCCGACAGAATGGATCCATGGCCTCTCCAGTAAGCAACTATAAGCGGGTACAATATCCATCACGTGAAACGTGATTTCAAATGTGATTGGGCCTATTTGAACTGGGAGATCGATTTCCCCCATTACTTCTCTGCGACTCCCGTCGAAAGCTCTAACAACCATGG
>NC_021166.2:37999831-38001653 GCF_000331145.2 Cicer arietinum | reverse complement strand
TTGGTCAACTATTTTGTATTCACTCTGTTTGATGATTTTGAGAAATTCCTGAGCTTTTTCATTAGAAACCTCATTTTCTACTTTCTCCTTTTCGACTTTCTTTTCCTCTTTATCCGTGTATGCCTTCTCAAACACCACTCTCATTTCTCTTCGTGATTTTCCAGGGGAGTATATCCGACCATTTCTAGTCATTCCTCCTATTCCTGAAACGTTCGTGACAACGGTGGTTTTAGAGCTAGAAACATCTTTGTTCTTCTGTTTAGCTAGATGTACCTCTACATTATAGTTCCAAGGTACGGCTTTGTTGTCTTTATATGAAAAAGGGCTTGGTATCTGAACTATTAAGGTCCTCAAATCACCTGGGGCATTCATACTTTCCTCCTTAGTGAAATGAATGACCAATGGCTTTGGGATGGTTATGCCAAGTTTTTCTTCTGATTGGGTTGCAATCATACCGTCATCCTTTTCCCAACGACCTATTTGAATGGTGCCCATGTTTATCAATTTTTGAAGTTCTTTTTTGAACTCGTTGCATTCTTCCATGGAATGATCTTCATTGAGGTGGAAATTGCATCTTGCTTTCACATCGGCATTTCCTTGGATTAACCCAAATTTACATAACTCAGAGAAAATCAGTCCCATCGAGGCCTTAATTTTCTCGACCTCCTTTATTAATTGGTGATTTTCATCGATTGCATTCACTATTGGCCCACCATGGACTGGTAGAGGATTATTCTTCACGCTAGGCTCGTTTTCTTTAAAATTCAACCATCCAGCCTTAAGCAAATCGTGCACCTTAAATTTTAAAGCTAAGCAATTTTCAGTAGAGTGTCCTACAGCCCCAGAGTGGTAATCACACACGGCGTTCGAGTCATATCCTTTCGGTTAGGGTGGTTCTATAGTTTTCCTGGGACATAGTGCAACCATAGAATTGCTAACCAGATGCGGTAATAACTCTGCATAGGTCATAGGGATTGGGTCGAAATGTACGATCTTCCTCCCACGATAGTTTTTCCCCTGACTTTCATATGAATCTTGATTCCCTTGTAAGTGTTGACTTAGAGTACTTGAGATTTGTGAAGTTGCAGCGTCGTAAGGGCGACACACAAAAGAATGATTAGTTGGGTTTGACGCCACAAAATGGCTTTCTTCCTCCTTTTTCTTATTCGCACCAACATGCAACTTTTTTGTGTTATTTAATCCAGTATAACCGGAAGCAATCTTTCCGCTTTTCAATTCCATTTGTACTCTTTCACCTATGATGACGAGATCCGAAAAATTTGATGAAACGCTTCCTATCATTTTGTCATAAAACGGAGGTTGAAGAGTGTTTATGAACACAGTCACCATTTCTTTTTCAGATAGGAGGGGTTCAACCTGGGAAGCTAGTTCTCTCCATCGTTGGGCATATCTGTGACACCCTAAACCCAAATAATTTTTTTTTATAAAGAGTATCACGTAATCATAAACATGTCACATAAATCCAAAATTTTCATCAAACATAATGACATCGAAATCATAATATCAAAAACATAATTGTAACACCCCGATTTTCAAAGCGATGGTGTATTTTTTTTTTCAAAAGAAATTAGGATAAAATAGAGAAATAAATGAGGTAATAACTTTGGATAAATAATCGAGTCATTATAATTTATAAGCAGCGGAAAAATTTCTCAAAATATGAATCCAAAATATTTACACATCAAAAAGTGGTACATGTAACCCACCGAAAATAACATGTCAAGCTGACAATATTAGTAAATGTACAGTTTTCCAGTTCAAAATAACGTAATCCAAAAAAAAGACATAAGTTCCCTCTATG
>NC_021166.2:37992697-37993455 GCF_000331145.2 Cicer arietinum | reverse complement strand
TCGTAAAAGATTCACCGCAGTTAATTTAATTTATTTATCGACGAGTAATTCTAATCGGCATTAAAATATCTTTTTGATCAAATAAACTCCAAAATATTAATAACTTTGGCTAAAAAGCCTCCGAGCCAAAATCCAAAATACACAAAAAATCCATAAAGTATACTTTAAAATTATGTGTCTTACATTACCACCCCCCTAAAATTAGTTTCGTCCTCGAAACTATGCGTCGATAAAAAACTTTGGGTGTTGTTCTCTCATCTTGCTCTCTAGTTCCCAAGTCGCATCTCCAGTAATTGGGTTCCAAATCACCTTGACCAATGAAACATCCTTGGTCCTCAATCGCTTAATCTTCCTGTCATCAATTCTCACAGGTGGTACTTCGAATGACAAGTTATCCTTCAGTTGGATTGTGTCTGGTTCGATCACATGAGATGGATCTGCAAGATATTTCCTCAACTGTGACACATGAAACACGTCATGAATATTGGACAGTATCGGAGGCAATGCAATCCGATAAGCAACAGGCCCAATTCGTGCAGAAATCTGATATGGTCCAATGAATTTCGGAGGCTCTACCCACTCCAGTAGTGGGTGTGACTCTCAGAAATACATGGTCACCCTGTTCGAATTCTAAAAGTCTGCGACGCTTGTCCACGTAATTCTTCTGACGATCTTGTGAAGTCTTCATTTTCTCTTTGATCTTCCTTACCTTAGCTGTGGTCTGTTGCACCATCTCCGGTCCGACAATCATATTTTCA
>NC_021166.2:37991287-37992197 GCF_000331145.2 Cicer arietinum | reverse complement strand
ATGACCTCGAGTGATTGTAGCGGTAAACAAATTAAATTAACCAAGAAATCCCTATTCTGAATAATCATTTGACAATGTAAACATGCAGAATTTACTGTCAAAGTTTTAGCATGTGTGGAAACAACCAAATCAAAAGGTAGAGCAGACACAGATAAGTTCAAGCGATTCACGCAATCCATAGCAATGAAGGAATGGGTTTCCCCCGAATCAAAGAGTGCAGTTAGAGTGTTACCTGCAATCTCACAGTCACGTTGAATCAGATTACCAGATGGATTCCCCTCTTCAGCACTCACACAATAAATGCATCCTCTAGCAGTAGGACGGGTAGCTCTAGCTACATTCACAACTGGTTCCACCTTTGGAGCCGTGCAATCCTTCGCCATGTGTCCTGGCTTCTGACAAGTGTAGCAGGTGAGAGTGTTAGGGGTACAAGCATTAGCATAATGCCCCTCTTCCCCACAACGGAAACATCGGACCACTCGTCCCAGTTGTCTCCCGAAATTCTGGTTCCCCGGGCGATTCTGCCCACCGTTGTTAGTTCGTGGTCGATCATAGGGTTTAGCAACTTGTTTCCCCTTGTTGTTCTGGTAATTCACCCGACTAGGCCCTCCTGTACCAAAATTCCCTAATTCACCCGACTAGGCCCTCCTGCACTAAAATTCCCTCCTCGGCTAGCTCTCTTATTCTTCATATCCTCAACTTCCCTACATTTTTCCACAAGGGCTTGGAAACATTGAATTCCCAAGGGTAAGACGGAGTCTTGAATCTCATACTTCAGTCCGTCTTGGAAACGATGACACATGAATGGTTCATCAATTTCTTCACGGAAGAACCTGAAATGTCTCGATAGTGATTCAAACTTAGCAGCATACTCGCCCACAGTCATGCTCCCCTGGTGAAGTTTCAGAAA
>NC_021166.2:37988451-37988741 GCF_000331145.2 Cicer arietinum | reverse complement strand
TCTTTCCTTTTTATATCCTTTTCTTTTCTCCCCAAACAAATATATACATATAGATATTTATATATATATTAATTACTTTTAACAAATATCTCAAAATATCTAGATATTTGTTAAATTCCCATTTCACCCGTAACGCACTAAATTCTTCGTAAAGGATTCACCGCAGTTTATTTAATTTATTCATCGACGAGTAATTCTAATCGGCATTAAAATATCTTTTTGATCATATAAACTCCAAAATATTAATAACTTTGGTTAAAAAGCCTCCGAGCCAAAATCCAAAATACACA
>NC_021166.2:37985673-37988276 GCF_000331145.2 Cicer arietinum | reverse complement strand
TAACATCAATACAATGCGTATAAATAGAGTCTTCAGGACATGATGACTTCTGCCTCTCCAATGGTACTAGTCATCACCTGTAACTTACAACTCGTCTGCGTCCATCGCAAACGCCAAACACAAACAACGAGGGGTGAGTATCGAAATTATGTAGCAGTATAAAATACACGAGGAGAACACGAAAACAATCAAATTATCACAATCTCAAAATAGTCAAGTGTATAATATCAACGACTTATCAAATTCATTCATAATAAGGCAATCAAAATAATGAAATGCTATGCATGTCCTATACTCTATACTTCATCATTTGGTACCATTCTACTCTGAAGTACTTGGTTAGGAGGCCTGATACTATGCCACTTCAAGAGTGGACGGACAATTCATGAATGGCCAAGTCCTCATAGATCCCCTCAACTCAACCCGAGACACATATACGCGACAGTCAGGGTACTCTTGTGTTGCACGGTAGTTCCCGGCCTTAGGGAATAACCCACTAATCCACTTAGGAATTCCCCCCTAGGTGTACCCCCCAAGGTCTATCAGTCTTACCTTACAGTTCGACTGTAGCCCTCCACAATCAGGCTCATTCAGTTGTACTTCCCCGAATCACTAGGTTTGTCAAACCCTCCCTATATGATGACAAAACAATCCTAACTCCAAAATCTACAACACATATCTCAGACTTACTCGATCATCACTACTCACTAAGTTTCAGTTTGACTTCACAATATTCATCATTATATATATTTATCAGTCAATCACAATAAAATCATAATATTTGGTTTACACTACTCACAATACACAATCCAATTTCATCAATCACATAATAAGGAATTCAATCGGTGACACATTCTAGTAATATCACAAATTCAATCAAGTAACAAAACATTCAAGTTCATATCATTCATACATTAACAATCAACATAAGATTTCATAAAATCAAACAACATGCAATCTTAATATAAATAAATTCACGACAATTCTACAAGTTGCTAAATTATATTTTTAGTCCTCACTATTACCATTCACATCTTGTCAATTAATTATTATTACTCAATAGGGCTCAACTGTACGTAGAAAGCCTCGAATGAACATTTGGGAATTTCAGCATTCTCGTTCATCTCACGTTATTTTATACTCAAAAGATCGAACCTCATCCCACCCCTTACCTTGGCTGAAGATTTTTCCCAACGAAACCGATCTGCTGATTTAATGTGTCGCGTCTTCGCCAACCACCGTCTCTAACAGTCCACGAGCGAGAATAAATCATCGCAACAACCAATTACAAATTAGTTACTTGCTCCAACAGGTAATTAATTAATTTATTAATAATACATTGATAATTTATCTACTATTGTAATAAAATTCAAAAATATATTTAATACCGTTAAACACACATATTAATATAATCAAATTTTATTTAACTAAGTATGATATAAGAACTACATAGAACTACAAATTTTATTTAAACTTGACATGATCAGAAAGCTTGATATCTCTTCCATGTTTAAGTATTACTTTGATACTAGGCCGTATTGCTTTTGAGAACATGGTACATATCAAAAGATATATATATATATATATATCAAATTCACAATCTTAAAATAATTATCAAATTCACTCCTAAAATAATCATCAAATTCACTATCTTAAAATAATTATCGAATTCACTCCTAAAATAATCATCAAATTCACTATCTTAAAATAATTATCAAATCATAACAAGCATCTCTCTCCTCTACGTTCTATCATTGATATTATTTTAAATGGTTAGCCTACACATTCATGAATCACTAAAATATTTCCTACACATCTGACATAATTATATTAATAAAACTTTTCCAACTTTCGACTCTGTTGATAGTACATATTACTCTAAGCATCATGAGAATATTGTTAAGAAATTTTCCAGTTCAATGTCTATGATGGAGTTCCCGGTTTGTGTTGTAGCAACAAACCAAAATCAAAGGATGTATAAAACTAAGGAAATTAAATCTAAGGAAGTTGATCGATTAAACTTAAATAATTGTCAGGCCACTAATATGATTGTACATTTCACTATCCTATAATCCACCAAATAGTAAGTTTGCTACAGATCACTCGTATATTAATGGTAAAATATCAAACACCTAAAGTAGTTATCATTCTTCCACTAGGCACGCTAAAAAAAAATAGATATTCGGACCCTTATCATAATAATCAAGTTCAGAGGTAGTTCACAGATTGTCATTCTTTGTGTATCAATTTCAGTTGTATGACATATTCTATTCTACCATCAAATTCCATGTTATTATCAAAATCTAATTGGTGGAATTAAAAAATTATACCTGATTGTGATTGGCTGTAGGCAGGAAGCGCTAATCCTTTCTATTCTTTTTCTTTTCTTTCGGTCTTTTTGTTTGGTAGGTTATCATCTATATAAGTATATATATATATATATATATTGGTAATTTTAGGTTTATTCTTAGGCCTAATTGTGAAACACGAGCCTATCATATGGCTGATCTGCCAATACTCCAGTCTCACTATTAGAGTTATTATTATTATTATTATTTTTATTATTATTATTATTATTATTATTATTTTTATTATTATTATTA
>NC_021166.2:37983872-37985577 GCF_000331145.2 Cicer arietinum | reverse complement strand
ACAATTTTACTCCTTGTTTTTTATTTTATTTTATATATATATATATATATTTACTTTATTTGATGTATTTTTTTTGTAAGTTAAATATGGTTAATATTAATAATTTAAATCAATTACTAAGACAAACACACAGACACCCTAAAGAAATTAGAACACATATTAACACTCATAAAAAAAATAGTATCGTATCATTATACTATTTAAAATAAGATAATGAGAAATTGGGGTGTTACAATATTCCTTGAATGTTTCATTGTCTCGTTTTGTCATATTTTTTTGCAGCTGGATTCTATCAGGAGCCATGTCGAGATTATATTTGTATTGTTTCAAAAAGGCATCCACCAAATATTTCCAAGAGCTGATATGAGCTCGCTCAAGGTGCATATACCAACTCAGCGAAGCTCCTGTCAAACTGTCTTGAAAGAAGTGGATTAGCAGTTTTTCGTCATGGGCACATAGGTCTGAGGTATTATAACATCAGAAATGAGGTATTATAACATCAGAAATGAGGCATAGGTCTGAAGCATCAAATCCATAGCGTTCTTCCAAGGCTTGCCATTTTTCTTGGGATTGATTGCTCTCGAGCGGTCGAGGTTCATGGTGTATGTTTAACATCACCGGCTTAGCTTCAGTAGATTTTCCTTGCGATGAAGAGCCAGGAAAGCCCGAAGTACGGGGTGAAGGTTACACTTGAGGGAACTTGCCAGTACCATGTTGTGGATTTGTAGCCACGACCCGTGTATTGTTGTTGGGGAGATGAGTGTCTATGGGTGGGGTATAACCTGGAGGAAGACCATAAGGTGGAAATTGTTGTGCCTTCCCTTCTTGATAATTGGTGTGAAGGTGTGGAACGACGCCCGTTGGGTGAACAAGAGTGTTTTGGGGCACCCCCTCGTCTACCAAAGGATTCCCATCATTTCTATTTCCAAGTGCTTGTAAAATATCCAAGATCTTGGTCATTTGCCCCTTGAGCTGGTTCACATCTTCTCTTATTTCTGTTTGATCTAGCTCATCCATGATTTTTGTCTGGGATCGTGTCCGATAACGGTGTCGTAACACCAAATTTTTTGTTTGTTGTGTTATTTTTTATGTGAAAGAATATGGCATGAGTATGCAATGTGATGTATGAAAATGTAATTGTGCATGAATGTTAAAGACATATTTATTGCTTGTTTGTGAATATCTTAACCAATAAAGAGAGGGCCATGGGATCAAAAGTGGGGCCAAATTTAATTTATTGAGAAAAAGTAAGATACAAGTTTTGCCACAAAACGAAAGTAGAAATCTAAACACGAAATTTGAAAATTTAATGAGCCATCAATTTTTTCATTTGCTCGATTAAAAATTTACAATGTTTAATAAAAATGGAGATCTCTTGAGGGGTAGAGAGAGGATTAGCCATCCCGTCAGCAGCTCTTAATAACGGTGGAATTTCTCCCCCGTCAGCAGCTCTTAATAATGGTGGAATTTCTCCGATAGCAGAGTTGGTCAAATAAACTAGTTTGGAGAAACGATCCATCCAAAACATTCCTTTTTGAACAAGTCTCTCGATAGGGTCTTTTTGTGTATACATCTCGTCTTCTTTTCTTCCAAGTTCAACTCGGTATGCTTCAATGATCTCTTCTTGACATTGCCTTTCTACCATGATCTTGTTTTCACATTCCGCTCTTACCCTCTCTATTTGTTGCTTCAGATTTGCTTCTTG
>NC_021166.2:37971267-37973791 GCF_000331145.2 Cicer arietinum | reverse complement strand
GGATTGGGTCGAAATGTACGAACTTCCTCCCACGATAGTTTTTCCCGTGACTTTCATATGAATCTTGATTCTCTTGTAAGTGTTGATTTAGAGTACCTGAGATTTGTGAAGTTGCAGCAGCGTAAGGGCGACGCACAAAAGAAGGATTAGCTGGGTTTGACGCCACAAAATGGCTTTCTTCCTCCTTTTTCTTATTCGCACCTGCGGGCAACTTTTTTGTGTTATTTAATCCGGTATAGCCATAAGCAATCTTTCCGCTTTTCAATCCCATTTCTACTCTTTCACCTATGATGACGAGATCCGAAAAATTTGATGAAACGCTTCCTATCATTTTGTCATAAAACGGAGGTTGAAGAGTGTTTATGAACATGGTCACCATTTCTTTTTCAGATAGGGGGGGTTCAACCTGGGAAGCTAGTTCTCTCCATCGTTGGGCATATTCCTTGAATGTTTCATTGCCTCGTTTTGTCATATTTTGCAGCTGGATTCTATCAGGAGCCATGTCGAGATTATATTTGTAGTGTTTCAAAAAGGCATCCACCAGATCTTTCCAAGAGCTGATATGAGCTCGCTCAAGGTGCATATACCAACTCAGGGAAGCTCCTGTCAAACTGTCTTGAAAGAAGTGGATTAGCAGTTTTTCGTCATGGGCGCAAAAACCCATTTTTCGACAATACATAATAAGATGGTTCTTGGGGCATGTAGTTCCCTTGTATTTGTCGAATTCAGGCAATTTGAATTTCGGAGGTATTATAACATCAGAAACAAGGCATAGGTCTGAAGCATCAAATCCATAATTGTTTCCCCCTTCGACAACTCTCAAGCGTTCTTCCAAGGCTTGCCATTTTTCTTGGGATTGATTGCTCTCGAGCGGTCGAGATTCATGGTGTATGTTTAACATCACCGGCTTAGCTTCGGTAGATTTTCCTTGCGATGAAGAGCCAGGAAAGCCCGAAGTAAGGGGAGAAGGTTGCACTTGAGGGAACTCGCCAGTACCATGTTGTGGATTTGTAGCCACGACTAGTGTATTGTTGTTGGGGAGATGAGTGTCTATGGGTGGGGTATAACCTGGAGGAAGACCATAAGGTGGAAATTGTTGTGCCTTCCCTTCTTGATAATTGGTGAAAAGGTGTGGAACGACGCCCGTTGGGTGAACAAGAGTGTTTTGGGGCACCTCCTCATCTACCAAAGGATTCCCATCATTTCTATTTCCGAGTGCTTGTAACATCTCCAAGATCTTGGTCATTTGCCCCTTGAGCTGGTTCACATCTTCTCTTATTTCTGTTTGCTCTAGCTCATCCATGATTTTTGACTGGGATCGTGTCCGATAACGGTGTCGTAACACCAAATTTTTTGTTTGTTGTGTTATTTTTTATGTGAAAGAATATGGCATGAGTATGCAATGTGATGTATGAAAATGTAATTGTGCATGAATGTTAAAGGCATATTTATATGAAAATGTAATTGTGCATGAATGTTAAAGACATATTTATTGCTTGTTTGTGAATATCTTAACCAATAAAGAGAGGGCCATGGGATCAAAAGTGGGGCCAAATTTAATTTATTGAGAAAAAGTAAGATACAAGTTTTGCCACAAAACGAAAGTAGAAATCTAAACACGAAATTTGAAAATTTAATGAGCCATCAATTTTTTCATTTGCTCGATTAAAAATTTACAATGTTTAATAAAAATGGAGATCTCTTGAGGGGTAGAGAGAGGATTAGCCATCCCGTCAGCAGCTCTTAATAATGGTGGAATTTCTTCGATAGCAGAGTTGGTCAAATAAACTAGTTTGGAGAAACGATCCATCCAAAACATTCCTTCTTGAACAAGTCTCTCGATAGTGTCTTTTTGTGTATACATCTCGTCTTCTTTTCTTGCAAGTTCAACTCGGTATGCTTCGATGATCTCTTCTTGGCATTGCCTTTCTATCATGATCTTGTTTTCACATTCCGCTCTTACCCTCTCTATTTGTTGCTTCAGATTTGCTTCTTGCCGACGGATGATTTCATGTTTTTCCCCAGATTTATTTAGCAACTCTTTAAGCCTAAGACCTTCAATCACTGCATCATCCCTTTCTTGACGTCTGAGTCTCAACTCTTCATTCGCACCCCGCAAACAGATTCGAGTTCTCTCCTTGCTTTCTTCTTCCTCTCTTGTCCTTTTTTGTACTTTCTCAAGGATAAAGGATTGTTGGGTATTCTTATACTCCATATCTCTATAAGCCTGGTGAGCCATCTCCAATTCTTTTTGTAATTTTTCAATTTCTTGTCCTTTGAGAGCTAAGTCGGCCTCTAAATCTTCAGTACTGAAAAAAGATTATGTCGTTACTACTTCAGGAGTAATGACGATGTTGTGAAAAGGCAACTTGACCTCTAATGACCTCTTTTTCACCCAATTATGATATTCTTCTCCTATACCACAACTTCTAGGCCCTAATTCTTGACCTCTTCTAACAACATCTCCCCAAGACTTACGTATTCTTCTCAACAAGCTAGCATCATAAACATCTCGTCCATGAAT
>NC_021166.2:37952287-37970706 GCF_000331145.2 Cicer arietinum | reverse complement strand
GGAAGTCGAGCGTGCAGTAAATGTCAGCCAAAACTGCCGGTACTGGATTCTCCCCTCTATGCTTGTAAGCCAAAAAGACGTCTATCGCCATGAAATCCACAAAATCCTTAATAGTTGGAAATAAAAAAATTCCATATATAATTAAGGCAATCACATCCATGAAAGTGTCCCATTTTCCATCTCTTGCTAAGTTTACTGCTTTCTCCTCAAGATATTTTATTGGAAATCCAATCAAATTATCTTTGTTGGTTCTATTGTCTTCTATTTCCTTTATAGGGATATCAAACATTTCAGCAATTGTTTTCAGTGAGGGGTAGTGTTCCATGTATTGGTAAGGTTTACTCCCCTTCATCGGATATCCCATTATTCGTTCGAACTTCTCCAATGTTGGGGCCAATTGAAAGTCTTTAAAAGTGAAACACCTGAAAGGAGGATCATAGAATTGGGCCAACACTGTAAGGGCATCCACTTGTACATTAACTTCAAGTAAATCAAGAATCTTGCCGAATTTCCCCATAAAGATTACACGTTGTACTTTTTTCAACTTCCGAGCAAGATTCTTAATGTTTTTTACATCCGATTTAAGAATTCTTAATGGCAAGGTCTTTCTTAATGGAGGAATGTTTGAGCCACCATTTGATCCCAAAAGTAACCATGATAAAGATTATTATGCAAAAAAAAAATGATGATGAGGAGAAAAAAAAACTTGGGTATACTAGCAGGTAGTGAACATGACATAGAGTAAGTTTTTCGTATGTACGTGTGATTTATATCATTTGTTTCATGTGAACCTTTACTAAGGGTAGCTCTATAGTTCTAAATTGGTTCCTAGAGCACACAACTCCATTCTAAAATATTAAACCAATTAATAGGTAAACTATTAAAATGGAAATATTGTAGAAAATGTCAACTCTAGGTGAGACTTTCATGACAACCAAACAAGATATACATCCAGAAGATTATCATTACACAGTCTCGAACTTATCTTAAGTTGCACTCAGCCCGGGTATAGAGCTCACTCATAAGTGTGTGATTCGTGTTAGGGTGTATAGAAAAATAAAAAAAAATAAAAAAAAAATCATCCTAATAAAAATAAATTGACAAAATACATATAATTAGATTAACAATTTAACAAAATAAAAAAATAAAACAATAGGGGTAATATAAATAAAAATAATAAATAATAAAATAACTATATATAATTAATTAGATTGGGCATGACTCTAAAAAATCCCCACTGGAGTCGCCAGTTGTCGCGTCTGGTTTGTACGTAAAAAAAGGAGTCGCCACCAATTTTATTTTTTATTAAAGGAAAAATTGGATAAAACTTAAAATAATATTTTTGAACCAAAAATTTGGATTCGGGAGTTGATTACGAGTAGGGAAGTATTATCACCCTAAAACGTCTGTTAAAACGATTACCCTATAATTAATTATATACAAACTATTTATTTATTTATTTTTTACCCCAAAAAGAATAATAAAAAAATTAAATTATTTACATTAATGAAAGAAGGAAAAAAATATTGTTTTTTTTATTAATTTGGTTTGAAAAGGGCAAGACATTGCTCCTACGTATCCCCAGGTGCAATAGGGAAATCAAAACACACGTAGTTCTTGGGTATAAAATATTTGTGTGTTGACCGATTTTATTATTATTATTATTATTATTATTATTATTATTATTATTTATATATGTATTAAAAAATAAAAATAAAAATGTAATAATAATAATAATGATGATAAATATAATAATAATAATAATAATAATAATATTTGTCTGTTTTAAAGTAAAGAAAAAAGAATTAAAAAAAAAACGTAAGGTGTCGGTATGTGAACGAGACAAATGGGCATGACGGTGAAATAATCTGTTAAATGATTTACTCGTACGTTGTCAGATCTGTCGCAACACAAATGCCACTAACGATTGAAAGTGAACAATATGGTGCAGCGAGCGAGGATGAATTTCATCTGGCAGCGACAACCATTAATTCTAATCTTAAGGGTAAAAATATTTATGTGTTATAATTTTTTTTATTTGATAAAGACGTATTATGAATTTTTCTATTACATTACAATATGATGAAATTTGTTTTCTTGATCTATAGACATCAATTAGTTACATTTTTTTATTTTATATTGCAAAGAAAATAATTTTAGGATTAAACGATTTAAAAATAAAATGAAAGCTTAACATATGAGTTTATTTTTTATAAACAAAAAAAATAGAAAGAGAAAAAATATATATATATTTAAAAAAATACAAAAAAAAAAACTAATAAGCAGAATAGAGAAAAGAATAAGAAAATGATACCTTACTAGATTGATTATTTCAAGATCAGATTATCTTCTTCTCTTTTTCTAATTAATTTCTCTATTTTTTTTTTTTGTGCTCTCAATTTGTGTTTCCAATTGTGCTCTCCTTTGTCTTCGTGTGGCAGACTATTTATAGACTTTTGGGTATAGATTTCAAAAGACAAAAGAATAATTGTCAATTGATTACCATTAATCTATTTTTTTTTTTGTTTCTTTTCTTTTAATTGGCCACAATTATACCGATTCTTATTGCCATTTATTCTTTTCTTCGGTTTTCTTTTCTTTTCAATTGATCACAATTATTACGATTTTTATGACCATCAATCAATTTCATTTCGGTTTTTTTTTTTCATTTATTTTGATCATCATTGCATCGATTTTTATGACCATCAATTCATTTCTTCTCAGTTTCCTTTATTTTTATTTCTTATTATTTTTTTTTATATTTTAGAAAATAGTCTGAACAAGAATTAGAGGCAAACAAGAACGAAAACACTTGTGATTGTTAAAAGCTTATATCCCTAATTATTTATTTTTATTTTTATATTTCTTCACATATATTTATATATTTATTATTATTATTATTATTATTTCCTTTTTCAATAAAAAGTAAAAATCAGACAAAATTAGGTGTCAACAATGTCTTTACTAGGTTTATTCTAATCATTTATGTTCTTAGCCAATATAATTCTGCCGATAACCACAATTGTATCAATGGATTATATTTGGTACATTTTAGTGTCATGATTATGATTTTTATCATTTTGTTTCTTTACTAGGCTATTTACTATCTTTTTTTTATTTAGTAGCCAATATAGTCCGTCTGACAAGTACATTACTCTCACAAGATAATTTTTTTTTTGTCATTTTGGTATTTCAATAAGTGCATTAGTCTCAATGCATTAAGGTTTTTGTCATTTTAGCCTTTAGAAGGCTTATTTTAATCTATTTTTTTCCTAGCCAATGTAGTTCTCCTAATAAACGTAGTAGTCTCAATGGATTAAGATTTTGGTATTCATTCGCCTAATTGGGATCCATTTGGTTGTTAGCAAATATAGTTCTTCCAAGAACAACAATATGGATTAAAATTTCGTGCATTTTAGTCTTCATTAGCTTGTTCTATTCTATTTAGGTTTCTATCCAATGTAGTTTATCTAATAAGTGCATTAGTCTCAATGGATTAAATTTTATTATTATAGTTTATTATTAGACTAATTCTGATTATGTTTCGTTTATAGTCAATGTATTTTTTCTAATAAGTGCATTAATCTCAATGGATTAAGATTTTGGTCATTTTGGTCTTCATCCGGCTTATTCTAATCTAGTTCGATTATGTAACACCCCAGATTTTAAAACAGTACTTAAAATATTTATTTTCTTTTAAAAACGACTATAATTTCTTTTATCTCTTTAGATGAAATTCAAGAGAAACAAGGTTGATTGAAATTAACTATGATTCAAATATTTACTAACGAAAGAAAACTCACTTCTGCATTTCTTTTTAAAGTTAATGATGAAAAGTAATAAACTTTAAAATGTACAACATCAGTTTTATTAATACAAAACTTTATTTTTATGTAAAAATCCAATTTTCCCACGCGCGTGCGCCAAAAACACATCATTTATGCAACTCTTTGAGATCATTAGTACCTAAATGTTGGTGTAACGGGTCAGTTCATCCCACGGTAAAAATTAAACCGAATAATAAGTTAATAGCTATAAAATATAAATATAACATCTTTTTGTGGTAAAGATTTAAAGAAAATGATTTTTTAATAATTCATAGAGATGTATTGGAAGTCATAAATTGTATCTTAATAAATCAAGTAGCAACTCACCTTAGAACAAATAATTAGATGAAAATAAAAATAACAATAAAATGTATGCAAGTTATGCATACCCCTAAAAGTATATGATCCGGATATAACTAGCCACAGAGGCATCCTCAAAGATGCATATGATACGTCATGAAATGATAATGACGCTCAAAAGGTACATGTCACAATCCACTTAGGTAATTAAAAAGATAAAATATTCAAAACACAATTCACCAAGCACTTAGGCAACCAAGTAGATAAAAGGTTTAGAACACAAATCACCAGCCACTTAGGCAACCACAAAGAGAACAATGTTCAACACACAAATCACCAGCCACCTAGGCAACCACAAAGAGAATAATATTCAAAACACAAATCATCAGCCACTTAGGCAACCACAAGGATAAAAAATTCAAGATTAAATTTTAATCACATATGACATCAAATTTATATTCTCATGGGTGCTCGAAATCAAGAATCATCCATTTTGCTATCCCTAATATAGAACACATATACACGTGAATAAATGTCTCAAAATTACAACTTTCATTTTATAAACTATAAAATTGGATTAACGACGTGTTATTGATAGACATTGAAACTTAAATAATGAAGAACACATACAAATAGAAACTTTATTCCTTCTATTATAAAATTTCTCCTATTATTAGTCATTTAAGCATGAAAATCAAACTTTACACTAAACACATCAGAATAATCAACTTAATCATGTTATCATAATTAAAAATTACAATTTTTAATTAATTCCCTCAAGATTCATGTAGTGTTACAAAAAATCAAAACATTGAAATTAAATAGCACAAAATCAAAACTTTAAATCAAATACATCATAACAATCATATTAATCATGAGATCATAATGAAAGTCATTGCTTTATAATTAAGTACACATAAACAACACAAATCACAACTTTACATCAAATATATGACAACAAGCATATTACTCGTGTTATAATCATAAAAATGGGAATTTTATAATTAAGTTTATATACCAAGGAAAACATATTACTCAAAAATTCAAAACATTATAGTTAAATTCTTTAAGACATACATAGAATCAATTTTTTTTTTCTTTTAAGACATCAAAACATCATACAATATCTTACAAACTACTAATTTAATATCCAGTCTGTGACACCCTAATTCCCAAAATAATATATATCATATTCCTATAAAATTTGCAGCGAATAAATAAAAATATATTTCCAAGAAAATAAAAACTTTATATTTAATTTAGGATATCACATTTCTCAAAATAAAAATAAAAACAATTTAAACTTATTTTATCCATTAAAATACTGCAATCTTGATAAGCTTGATTTAAATATAATTACTTGATTTAATTCTAAAAACTTACTAGTACTTCTAAGATTTTCGTACAAAAATTCGATTCAAATTAAATAAGTAAAATACAAATTAAAACCCTTATTCCCGGTATCACCTATCAGAGCGAGGTTCCTCCCAAACTTGAACGTCAAGACTCATTAACCTATAATAACTGCGATTTCGCAAACGCATGGCCCAGCCAGTCAAACACAAACAACGAAGGAGGTGAGTTTCAAAATCATGATGACAGTATAATACAAGTAAGAAGAACACGCAAACAATCATAATAGAACCGTATCATTAGACAAATATTCCATCGAGAAAATATCACATTGAAAGGTCAAAATCACTCGAGGAAAATCAATGGATTTCACTATAACATCAAATTATCTAAGAGAAATTATCACCACACACAATACATATTAATAACAACAAAACAATTACAATATAATGTTATGCATGAGCTTAGACTCTACTTCACAATGTGGTACCATTCTAACTCTGAAGTACTTGGTTAGGAGGCTTGATACTATGCCACCATCCCGGTGGACGGACAATTCAAATTGGCCCTGTCCTCATAGATCCCCTCAACTCAACCCGAGACACATATACGTGACAGTCGAGGTAAACGTGTGTTGCGTGGTAGCTCCCGACATTTGGAGTGCTACCTCCAAGTCACCTAGGAATTCCCCACCCGAATACCTCCAAGGTCTAACAATCTTGCCTTAAGGCTCGACAGCAGACCGCCACGATCAGGCTCATTCAGTTGTACTTCCCCAGAATCACTAGGCTTGTCAGGCCCTACCTATATGATGACAAAATAATCTCCACTTCACAAATTCACAATATTTATTTTCTCCCCTCGTTGGTTTATAATACTCCATTAAAACCGTCATCTCAAACACAATTTTAAATCACTATTATTTCATCAACTATGGAGTTAATTCACTATTCTCATCACAGTTTAGAACATCACCAACATTAATCATACATCATCATCATCACATAAACTCCTCACAAATTTATAGAATCACTATCATCAATTAAACATCATCACATAAACTTATCACAAATTTATAACATCACAATTATTAATCATACATCATCATCATCATCACATAAAATTATCACAACACATCAATCTTTTGTTATCACACCACATAAACTCATCTAATCACACATATATATAAATTTAATTCGACACTCAATATCACAATAATATCAATTTCACATATTCAAAGAAATTAAGTCAATCAACACCCTACAAATATTTCTATTATATATTTTAATCTCACAATTTCCATATTTGTAAATTAATTAATTTATCCCTCAAAGGGCTAGTGTCGTACGTAGCGAGCCCCAGATGAATCCTTGGGAAATACGGTTTTCCCGTTCATCTCACAATATATTATACTCATGAATTCAAACGCTCTCTCACTCCTTACCTCGACAAGGATTTTGTGCACCGGATGTGATTTCTTTATTTAATGTATCATGTCTTCGTCAAATGTTGCCTCTAATAATCCAGAAAAGATGATAAAACAACAAAATACAAATAAATTATTTACTATTGATAGTATAACAAAAATTTATTTAATATATATATATATTAACACAATTACATACACATAAATATTTAATTTTAAAACACAACATAATCATAGGATGCTAAATAAATAGCGTATACAATTTTGATTTTAAACATGAAACTGATGTATTGGATGTAGTGCAACTAATGATATTTATTTACTTTCTAATGAATAATACCTACAGTTTTAAATTAAAATAATTAAAGTTTTTTCAATGTAAAACAAAATTAGACATTTTGAAATGCAGTTTACTACCTAATGTTGTAAATTGTTATAAGATGGTTTATTGTTTAATTTTATACATACTATAAATAATTGGTTAATTTCATAAATTTAAAATTCAATTTGGTATTTAACAACAAAATGGTATATAATAACTAGTCAGATTATAACTTTCATAATATATGTAAATTCTATGAGTAAATTGTCAATTTCATTAATATAAATTTTTAGTGAGATTAAAACTTAGTTTTAAAACAATAAGGAAGAAATTGTAGAGATACTAAAATACAAAATTTGTAATGATATCAAATACACTCACCTTATTGTCGAGTAAGTTGATTACTTCGCACAATATCGCCAATTTCTTTTCTTCTTTTTGTTTTTAGATTCAGAATCTTTTTTATATTTGTGAATGAGTACTTTGCCCTCTTTTTTTTTTTTTTTTATAATGTGCGGCACTATAGGAAGGGTTAGTAGGTTTAGCGGCTGATGAGAAAGACATTTTCGGCACAGGCAGTAGCAATTGGCTTTCATACTTATGTAGCTATATATATTTACTTAGTGGATCTAATATATATGTATATAATTATAGTCAGTAGTATAGTAAAAATATAACAACGTAGACACACATTTAGGTGTTATTTATTTTTATTTTGCTAAAACAAAATTAATAATTATTTAATTTCCTTTCTAATATTCTTTTAAACACAATTTTTCAAATATTATTAATATTTTATAATTAGAGTAATTAAAATAATCAATATAGAAAAACATATTACTAATAATTGAAACTCTCACATTCAAAATAATCTCTACAATTATACTTATTTCTCAAAATACTCACATTATAATAATACCAGCATATTAGGAAATAGTCAAAATTATAAAATAAATAAATATAACATCAATATTTTATATTAATTACTAAGTCATAATAAATATATATAAAATCACAATGTCATAACAAGTATATAAAAATAAACGAAATCAGACACAATATCAATTCTATCTCAAGATAATTATTTATAAAAAAAAATAACTAAAAAATAGAAAATAGTTATAAATAATTGAAATATATCTATGTGCAAACTTAATATCAGTCAAACGTACAAAAAAAAAATATTATATTAATTTGGTGCGCGTATATACTCGTAAAATCACATAAAATTTTTTCTTTAAAATATTACACTAAAATACTGTTATTATTATTATTTTAAATATATATCAATTAATAAAATATAATATTATTTATGTCGCTCATTTAATCTAATATTTTTCAAACTAGCACATCATTGAAAGCACTCATATAACGAAAATTATCCCAAAATTTATCAATACGTATTAAAATAATTTTAACATCAAATTAATTATTTAAAATCCTATTTAATTAATAAAATAGTTTATTATAAAATTTGGGGTGTTACACAGTCCAACATTGCATGGGGAAAATCCCTTACCTTAGGTGTTTTACTTCCTAGCAACACGATATAAGCCCCATACATCAAAGAACAAGACAAAGGTACAAACTTTACTTGAGATGGTATTAGAAGAAGAAAGAAAATTGTAATTCGACTTGGTGATAATAATGATGGTGTGAGAAAAGGAAGGACAATATGTTTCTCTATCTCCTTTTCTTTCTTTTGTTTGTGATGGAAAAGTTGAAAACAAAAATAAGTATGGGAATAGAATCGGAAGGTGCTTAAACTACATTTTTTTTTTGCTAATAGTTATGACACCAAAAATTGCAATAAAATTATAGTCTTGGTTTAAAATAGAGTGAGACATGTGATATATCAAAGGAGGAAAGTCTTTTCTTTTTTGTCTTCTCTTAATTGCACAAAAACATAAGACCAATAATTCAATTTGTAACCTTCCTTTCAAAAATGAATTAAAGGTGTTAATAACGAGGGAATGTATATTGTCTCCTCTCTTAATTGGTTGAGACAAGGACATAAAGTCTACATTATGTTAAGACAACATCATGAATTATCGTAAAATCTTGCCATGAAGGAGAGTAAAGGGAATGAGGTAAGTCACTTTTTTTTATACTAAAGATGGATGAACCAAAAATATATTCATGCAAGAACACTCATAGATGAGAGCCTAGTCTCAATGACTCTACTATCTCCTAGGTCGAATACTTATTTGGTCGAAAATAATACTACAAACAACTTATATAAATTCTAATTTAATTAAATTATTCAACTAATATTTTTATCAACTAAAATAAATCAAACAAGACAAAAAAATATCATTGCAAGTCACACATAACAAATTAAAACCAACACATCGATTTCTTGACTATCGAAACTAATCAAATCAACAAAATATGCAATAGTCCATTTAAGAAACAATCATACCATAAGTTGTTCTCATGTAATTGTCACACCAAAACAATTAAATAAAAATAAATGTTGTAATTATTCAGGTAAAATACAGGATGAAAAATTTTAATTTAATTTCTTTACACATAGAATAAATTATTAATTAAATAATATATCATGACAATCATTAAAAAGACACATATAGAATATATATATATATATAAAATACTAGGGTGTTACAAATTCTTAGCCAATTTAGTTATTCCAATAAGTGCAATAGTCTCAATGCATTACGTGTTTTATGATGTAATTAGTAATATATTTATTATGATGTATTCGATTTTAAGAGTTGACTTTTGAGAATTCTAAATTTAAAACTTGACTTGTATGAACAATATATGTGTCTTGATGAGAATTTTATATTTCTTTAATTTTAATAATATGAGAAAATTAATTATTTAATGCATTAATGAATGGTCCATTTTTAGAATGCTGAAAACTTTATAGTGAAAGGAATGAAATTTATGTTTTTATTGTATTCTTGGTGATATGAGTTTTAATGGTTATCAATAACACGTAGTCAAATCGAATCTTATGGATTATTAAAATAAAAGTGGTGATTTTGAGAAAATTTTTCACGTGCACCTTTGATGTGTTGAAGTTATTGAGCTATAACTATGAACATCCATGAGAATATAAATTTGATGTCTTATGTGATTAAAAAATTTAATCTAAAATATTTTATCCTTATGGTTGCCTAAGTGGATGGTGATTTGTTTTTTGAATATTGTTATCTTTGTGGTTGCCTAAGTGGATGGTGACTTGTGTTTTAAATATCATTATCTTGTGGTTGCATAGGTGGCTGATGATTTGTATTTTAAATATTATTATCTTTGTGAATGCTTAAGTGACTGGTGATTTGTGATTTAAATATTGTTATCTTTGTGGTTGCCTAAGTAGCTGATGATTTGTGTGATTATTTAAGTGAGTGGCGACATGTATATTTTGAGCATCATCATCATTTCATGACATATCATATGCATCTTTGTGGACGCCTGTGTGGCTGGTTTAATTTTTCCCAATTGGAATGGGTGACTTCTGTGTGGACGCTTGTGTGGCTGGTTATATCCGGGTCATATATATTTAGGAGCATGCATAACTTGCATACATTTTATTGTTATTTTTATTTTGATCTAATTATTTGCTCTACGGTTGCTACTTGATTTATTTAGATATATTTTATGATTTTTGATACCCCTCTGAGAACTATTAAAGAATCAATTTCTTTAAATCTTTTATTTCGAAAAGATTTTATATTCATATTTTATGGCTGTTAATTTATTATTTGGTTTAATTTTTGTTGTGGGATGAACTGACCCCTTACACCAACATTTAGGTACTAATGATCTCAAAAAATTGCATAAATGATGTTTGATTGGAGCACGCGCGGGGGAAAATGAGACTTTTACTTAAAAATAATGTTTTGTATTACTAAAATTTTTATGGTACATTGTAAAGTTATTTATTCGTCATCATTAACTTTTAATAGAAATGTGGAAGTGATATTTGATTCGCTAGTAAATAATTGAATGTCATTAATTTCAGCAAACCTTGTTTCTTTTGAATTTCACTTAAAGAGAATTTATTTTATTTTGGACTATAAATGAATACCGATCTAACAATTGGAATATTAATTTTGAAAATGAATAAATAAATAATATTTTAGTAATTTACATTACGTTCTTTTACGAAAAAAAAATATATCAAGTTATTTTCTTACGCATCTTAAATTTATTACATGATAAACTACTCATAAGAAAAAAAAATTAGTTGTTTCTAAAAGAAAATAAATATTTTTAAATAATATTCGGATAAAAAATTTGAGGCGTTACAAATTTGTTACTTAACCAATATAGTTCATCTAATAAATGCAGTAGTCTCAATGAATTAAGATTTTTGTTTTCATTTGCCTTATTTGAATCCATCTTGGTTCTTAGCAAATATAGTTCTTCCAATAGCCACCATAGTCTCAATGGATCAAAATTTGGTGCATTTTAATCTTCACTCGACATGTTCTAATTTATTTTAGTTCTTAGTCAGTGTAGTTTTTCCAATAAGTGCATTAGTGTCAATCGATTAAAATTTTGGTAGTTTTGGTCTTTATTATGCTATTCTAATCCTATTTGGTTCTTAGTCATCGTATTTCGTCTAATACGTGGATTTGTCTTAAAGGATTAAAATTTTGGTCATTTTGGTCTTCATTTGACTTATTATAGTCCATTTCGATTCTTAGCCAATATAGTTATTCCAATAAGTGATGTAGCCTCAACGTATTAAGAGTTTAGTCATTTTGGTATTTTCTAAGCTTATTTTTATCCATTTTGTTTCTTAACAAATGTATTTAGTCAAATAAGTGCATTAGTCTCAATGGATAATGATTTTGGTCTTTTTTTTTATTTTTAATTTACTAGGCTTATTCAAATCAATTTTGGTTCATAGCCAATGAAGTTATTCCAATTAGTGCATTAGTCTCAATGGATAAAGATTTTTGTCATCTTTGTCTTTTTTAGGCATATTCTAGTCCATTTTGATTCTTAGCCGATGTAGTTTTTCTAATAAGTGCATTAATCTCGATGGATTAAGATTTGCGTCATTTTTGTCTTCATTAAGCAAGTACTAATCCATTTTTGGTTCTTGGCCAATTTAGTTCTTCTAATAAGTGCAGCAGTCTCAATGCATATAGATTTTGGTCATTGTGGTGTTTACTAGGTTTTTTCAAATCTATTTTTGTTAATAATCAATGTAGTTTGTCAAATTAGTGAGTTAGTATAAATGGATTAATATTTTGGTTATTTTGGTCTTTATTAGGCTTATTCTAATTTATTTTGGTTCCTAACCATTGTAGTTGTCCCAATAAGTGTACTAATGTCAACAGGTTATAATTTTGGTCATTTTAGTATTTATTAGACTGATTCAAAACCATTTTGGTTCTTTGCCAATATAGTTCTTCCAATAAATACAAAAATCTTAATGGATTAAAATTTGGCGTATTTTAGTCTTTACTAAGCTATTTTTTTAACCTTTTTGGTTCTTATTCAATGTAGTTCCTCTAATAATTACATTAGTCTCACTAGATTAATTTATGGTCATTTTGGTTTTTAGTCATTGTATTTCATCTAATAAGTGCATATGTCTCAATAGATTAAGATTTTGGTCATGTTTGTCTTCATTGAGCTTATTCTAATCCATTTCGTTTTTTTTGCCAATGTTGTTATTCTAATAAGTGCATTACTCTAAATGCCTTAAGATTTTAGTCATTTTGGTATTTCCTAGGCTTATTTTAATCATTTTTGGTTCTTGATCAATGTAGTTCTAATCCTATTTGGTTTTTACTCAATGTTTCTCGTCTAATATGTACATTAGTCAATGTTTTTTGGTCATTTTGGTTTTCATTTGTATTATTTTATCCATTTTGGTTCTTAGCTATTGTAGTTATTCCAATAAATGCAATAGTCTCAATGCATTAAGCTTTTTGTCTTTCCTAGCCTTATTCTAATCAATTTTTGTTCTTATCTAGTGTAGTTCTTTCAATAAGTGCATTAGTCTCAATGAATTAAGACTTTTGTCATTATGGTGTTTAATAGGCTTATTCTAATCCTATTTGGTTCTTAGCCAATGTAGTTCTTCCAAAAAACGCACTAGTCTCAATGGATAAAGATTTTGGTCATTTTTGTTTTTATTAGGCTTATTCTAAACATGTTTTTGTTCTTAGCCAATGTAGTTCTTCCAATAACCATTATAATCTCAAGATTTTAATTTGTTGCATTTTAGTCTGCATTATGCTTGTTCTAATCCATTTTTATTCCTTGCGATTGTAGTTCATCCAATAAGTTCATTAGTCCCAATTGATTAAGATTTTGGTCATTACGCGGCTATTTTCTAATCATGTTTGGTTCTTAGTCAAAGTTGTTTGTCTAATATATGCATTAGTGTCGTTAGATTAATTTTTTTGGTCATTTTGGTTTTCACTTGGTTTATTTTAATCCATTGTTGTTCTTAGCGAATATAGTTCTTCCCATAAGTGCATTACTCTCAACGAATTAAGATTTTGGACTTTACAAAGCTTATTATAATCCATTTTTTTTTAGCCAATGTTGTTCTTTTAATAGGTGCATTGGTCTTAATAAATGAAGATTTTGTTCATTTTGGTCTTTAATGAGCTTATTTTATTCCATTTTGGTTCTCAGATAATATAGTTCTTCCAATAACCACAACAGTTGTTAATGGATTAAGATATGCTGCATTTGTATCTTCACAAGCCTTGTTCTGGGTTTTTGTTGTTCCTAGCTAATGAAGTTCATCCATTAAGTGCATTAGTCTTAGTAGATAATGTTTTTCTCAATTTTGTCTTCACGTGACTTATTCTATTCCATTTTGTTTCTTAGCGAATGTAGTTCTCATCCAATAAGTGCATTAGTCTCAATGAGTTAAGATTTTAGTTATTTTGGTATTTACTAGGCATATTCTAGTCCATTTTGGTTCTTAGCCAATGTAGTACTTACAAAGAGTGGATTATTCTCAATGGATTAATATTTTGATCATTTTGGCCTTTACTAGGCTTATTATAATCCACTTTGGTTCTTAACCAATATAGATTTTCTATTAAATGCATTAGTGTCAATGGATTAAGAGGTTGGTCATTTTGGTCTATATTCGGCTTATTTTATTCCATTTTCATTCTTAGCCAATATAGTTCTTCCAATAACCACGTTTAGCTCAATGGATTAATATTTGGTGGATTTTAGTTTTCACCCGACTTGTTCTAATCGATTTTAGTGCTTAGCCGATGAAGTTCATCTAATAAGTGCATTAGTATTGATGGATTAAGATTTTGGTCATTTTGGTCTTTACTAGGTTTCTTTTAATCATGTTTGGCTATTAATCAATGTAGTTCATCAAATAATTGCATTATTTTTAATATATTAAGATTTGGGTTATTTTGGTCTTTATTAGGCTTATTCTAATCCATTTTTATTTCTAGCCAATGTAGTTATTCAAATAAGTGCATAATTATCAATGCAATAAGATTTTCATTATTATGGTCTTTTTTAAGCATATTCTAATCCATTTTGGTTCTTATCCAATGTAGTTATTCCAATAGGATTAGTCTCAATGGATTAAGATTTCAGTCATTATAGTTTTCACACGGCTTAATTTTATTCTTAACCAATGAAGTTCATCTAATAAGTGTATTACTCTTGATCGATTTAGATTTTGATCATTTTGATTTTTAGTAGGCTTATTCTAATCATTTTTGGTTCGTAGCCAATGTAGTTACTACAATGAGTGCATTAATGTCAATAAATTAAGATTTTGGTCATTTAGGTATTTTATTAAGCTTATTCTAATCCATTTGGTTCTTAGCCAACGTTTTCTTTAAATAACTGCATTGGTCTCAATAGATTAAGATTTTGATCATGTTGGTCTTTATTAGCCTTATTCTAATCCGTTTTGGTTTTTAGATAGAATAGTTCTTCCAATAACCCACATTTGTGGTTAATGGATTAAGATTTGGTGTTTTTTTTTTTCTTCACTCGCCTTGATTTATTTTATGGATGTTCTAAGCCTATGAAGTTCATCCAATAAGTTTATTGATCTCACTATATAAGTTTTTTGCTCATTTTACTATTGGTATTCTAATCTATTTTGGTTCTTAACCAATCAAGTTGTTACAAGAAGTGTACTAGTCTGGATGCATAAAGATTGTTGTCATTTTTGTCTTTATTATGCTTTTTCCCATTTGTTTTAGTTGTTAGCCAAGTAGTTATTATAATTGATCATATCATTTGGGCACATATTTCTAGCTATTTTAGTTTGGTATTTAAAAGCTCTTTATAGCTTAGATTAGTGCTTTTTAACTTGTTTCGAATTTGAATTATAATTTTATTATTTACATTTTAATTTTATTATTCGTATTTTGACTCTTTCTCGCTTTGTAGGTCATAACATGAGCTGCGGATATCAGATTGATGCATATGAGCAGACGTTGGAAAGCTAAATATCCAAGCTACAGCTTTTTTGTTGGAAGAAAAGACCAATTTTGTAACACCCCGATTTTCAAAGCGAGGGTGTATTTTTTTTTTGAAAGAGATTAAAATAAAACGGATAAAATAAATAAGGAAATGCCTTTGGATAAATAATTGAGTCATT
Source organism: Cicer arietinum (assembly GCF_000331145.2). Taxonomy (NCBI): domain Eukaryota; kingdom Viridiplantae; phylum Streptophyta; class Magnoliopsida; order Fabales; family Fabaceae; genus Cicer; species Cicer arietinum. The sequence goes on along the minus strand of NC_021166.2, from coordinate 37,954,882 downwards.
ATAATTTACAAGCAGCGGAAAAGTTTCTCCAAATATAAATCCAAAGTATTTACACAACAACAAATGGTACATGGAACCCATTCAAATAAGATGTCAAACTGACAATATTAGTATAAGTACATTTTTCCAAATTAAAATACTCCAACCCAAAAAGAAGGACGTCTAGTCCCTATACATCAACCTAATCTGATCATCCTACCAAAAAACCATACACCCTGAGTGATCTCCACGCGCCCCGTGAGATCCTCCTAACGTAACTCCAGTCAAGCATTCCCATCCGTAGGGTACGAACCGGTAAGATCGTTCTGGCTCTCATCTGAGGGCAAAGCCCAGATTTGCACAATAGTTGTAAAGGGTCACCAACCAAAATTAACAATTAACACATAACATTTAAGTTTTAAATGCACAAAATAACCTTTCAACTAAGCATGCACCTTAAAAGGATTTTCATATGCTAAAAGTTCATATAATGCTTGCCAATTAAAAATGAAATCAAAATGAAGTTCTCAAACCATCAAGTAATACATAACTGACCCAAGCATTGATAAATCAATTAAACAATCGATTATCTAACTCAAAATAAGGGTTTCTACTGAGCCAATCGATTGCCAAATCGATTTGGTCACTTCTGCTGAGTTTCTGCATGACCAAATCGATTTCCAAATCGATTTTGTCAGTTTTACTGAGATGTACCACCTATCACGGGTCAGTACAGTTACCATGGTGTCACCTATCACGGGTCAACACGATTTACTAAAAGAAAAAGCGGGAATCGTAAATGTACCACCTATCACGGGTCAGTACAGTTACCATGGTGTCACCTATCACGGGTCAACACGATTTACTAAAAGAAAAAGCGGGAATCGTAAATGTACCACCTATCACGGGTCAGTACAGTTACCATGGTGTCACCTATCACGGGTCAACACGATTTACTAAAAGAAAAAGCGGGAATCGTAAATGTACCACCTATCACGGGTCAGTACAGTTACCATGGTGTCACCTATCACGGGTCAACACGATTTACTAAAAGAAAAAGCGGGAATCGTAAATGTACCACCTATCACGGGTCAGTACAGTTACCATGGTGTCACCTATCACGGGTCAACACGATTTACTAAAAGAAAAAGCGGGAATCGTAAATGTACCACCTATCACGGGTCAGTACAGTTTACCGAGGTGCCACCTATCACGGGTCAGCACGATTTACTTAAAGAAAAAGCGTAAGCCGTAAACGTACCGCCTATCACAGGCCAATACAGTTTACCGAGGTGCCACCTATCACGGGTCAGCACAACTTACTAAACGTAAACCGTAAACGTACCACCTATCACGGGTCAGTACAATTTACCGAGGTGCCACCTATCACGGGTCCGCACAATTTACCAAAATGAAATGCATGAGCATACACTGACTTCATCCACAACAATCGCTAAGCAAATGCAGATATTAAAAGATTCCCCATTTTTAATACGCATTTGACTTAAACGATTTTCACACAACAAACATTAAGCAAACAGAAATATTAAGAGATTCCCCATTCTTAATACTCTTTTAACTTAAACGATTTTCCAAAACAACATTAAGTAAACCGAGATATTAAAAGATTCCCCATTTTTAATACTCGTTTAACTCTAATGGTTTTCACGCCAACATTAAGTAAACGTAGGCATTAAGAGATTCCCCATTCTTAATACTCGTTTAACTTGAACGATTTTCTCAAACACACATTAAGTAAACCGAGATATTAAATGATTCCCCATTTTTAATACTCGTTTAACTCTAATGGTTTTCAAATTTCACAACAAAACCAACTCAAAACATATTATCAAATTCAATTCACAATCCACACCAAAACACATCAAATTTCATCGGTATTTACTTAGAACACGTCAAATACGACGAACACAAATCAACACAACATAACACTCAAACACATCAAATTTCATTTACCCATAATCATACACAAATGAGTTAAGTTCATTTTCCACGAAACACCCATCAATATCGTCAAGACCTAACTCTAAGACTTTACCCACAGAACCTTAGATTCATTTTCCTAAATCAATACATTCAACCCTAACAAATTCCTTTCCGCACAACTACAGATAAGTCCCTAAATGCAACTAAAAGTTTGGAAGGAGCCCTTACCTTCGCGTTAGCTCTAACGTGCGATTACGGCACCGTGAGTAAATCCGGTAAATCTTTCGCTCGCAATGCCGCTTCCAAAATTGGTCCACTAGCACCGTAGCACGGAGGTGAGCAACCTTCCCTTCTATCACTTCTTGAAACGACGTTTAGATCTAGGTGAAACGGGGAGGTTTGTGTTTGAATCCCTAATACCGTTTTTCTTCGTTTTCGAATCAAAGAGGAAGAGTGGAGTTGAGAAATCCTTGTTCTATCACCCACCCAACCTTGGGTTTCTAACCTTGAAGAAAGGAAGCGAAGAAAAACGAAAATGGAGGAGAAGGAGAAATCTGTGCGCGAGGCAAGGGGAGGAAGATGGAAAATCTGATTTTCCTTCCTTTCTTTTTCTTTCCTTTGTTTTTCCTTTCTTCCTTTTTCCTTCTTTCCTTTATATATCATTTCCTTTTC
>NC_021166.2:37934753-37952273 GCF_000331145.2 Cicer arietinum | reverse complement strand
TATATATATATATATATATTAATTATAACTTAACAAATATTTAGATATTTATTAAAATTACCATTTTACCCATAACCTCTCCAATCCACTTTTGTCCAAAAATATCTACCCTCGTTGCAACTCAAGTGACAGATGCAATTCTTAGCAGCCCAAGATATTTTTAACGTAACTCTCTAGAATTAAATTCTTCGTAAAAGATCCACCGCAATTAATTTAATTTATTGATCGACGATTAATTTTAATCGAGCATCAATATGACTTTTTGGTCCTTTAAACTCCAAAATATTAATAACTTTGGCTAAAAAGCCTCCGAGTTCAATAACAAAATGCACTAAAATACATAAAATATGCTTAAAAATTATGGGTCTTACAAATTTCGAACTTTACTGGGACTAAATTGCAGATTTTGTAATCTGGACTTTTGTAATAAATTTAATTTGCAGGTCACTCGTTTTTAAACCCTAAAGCCCAATATCAAGTACTATATATTGACAGTTTTGTTTCTTTTCTAGGAAGGAAAAATTAGGATTCAGATTGCTACAAGAAATAAATAGTTTTTATTTTAATTTCATGGAAGACTAATCTTATAAGATTAATCCACGAGTTCAGAGTTTCATCAACACCTTGAGATTCATGTTACACTGTCAATTTCGATTCTTGATTATATTCTTGTTTATTTGATTATATTGATATTATGATTGCTTAAATTGAATTTCAATAGGATCGGTTAAATTTATTTGACAGAATTTGGTTTTGGTTTCTAATTTAATTTAATTATAATTTTGTGACGCTTGATCGTTAACTGTAATGTTTTGATGATTGTGATGCTTAATCCAATCAAAGAAACCAAATTCACATAGGATTGATTACACTGGTTTGATCAATTCTATAGTCAAATAAGAATAGAATAACGAATTAGAAATTAGAAATTAAACTCATTGATAGAATCTGTGATAGGTTTGAAACACGAATAAGTGAATAGTCGTTTTGCACATCTGTTAAATCAAAAATATAAAAAAAAAACCCTTTTAATTCCAACTTTCAATTCGGTTATTTTTATTATATCAGAAGTTCTTGTGAAACAATTCGAGTTACTACCTCTATTTATATTTTATTAATTGTATTTGACCCGTGTGCGATAATGGATCAATATTAAGTTCATTAATCTCATTGCATTATGATTTTAGTCATTTTTGTCTTTACTAGGATTATTCTAATATGTTTTGATTCTTAACAAATGTAGGTTTTCCAAAAGGTGCATTAGTTTCATCAAATTAAGATTTTGGTCACTTTGGTCTTTCTTAGGCTTATTCTAATCCATTTTGGTTCTTTGCCAATATAGTTCTTCCAAAAAGTGTATTAGTCTCAATAGATTAAGATTTTGGCCATTTTGGTATTTCTTTGGCCTATTCCAATTCATTTTTGTTCTTAACAAATTTATTTATTCCAATCAATGCATTAGTCTTCAAAGAAATAAAATTTTAGTTATTTATGTCTTTATTAAGCTTATTCTAGTCCATTTTGGTTCGTTAACCAATACAATTCTTCCAATAACCACAATAATGGCAATGGATTAAAATGTAGTGCATTTTATTTTTCACTCAGCTTATTGTTATTCTTAGTAAATGAAGTTCATGCAGTTAGTGTATTAGTCTCAATAGATTAAGATTTTTGTCATTTTGTTCTTTACTAGGCTTATTCTTATCTATTTTTGTTTTTAGCCAATGTAGTTCTACAAATAAGTGCATTAGTCTCAATAGATTATGATTTTGGTCATTTTGGTCATTACTAGACTTATTATAATCCGTTTTTGTTCTTAGTCAATGTTGTTCTTTCAATAAGTGAATTGGTCTCAACAGATTAAGATTATCGTCATGTTGGTCTTTATTAGGATTTTTTTATTCCATTTTGGTTCTTAGATAAAATAGATCTTCCTATAACCACAATAATGTTAAATGATTTAAGATTTGGTGCATTTTTGTCTTCACAAGCCTTGTTCTATTTTGTTTTGTTCCTAGCCAATGAAGTTCATTCAATTATTGCATTGGTCTTAGTAGATAAATTCGTGTCTTATTTTCGTCTTCACTCGACTTATTCTATTCCATTTTGTTTATTAGCAAATGTAGTTCATCTAATAAGTGCTTTAGTCTCGATGCATTTAGATTTTGATCGTTTTGGTATTTACTAGTCTTATTATAGTCAATTTTTGTTCTTAGCCAATCTAGTTGTTACAATGAATACATTAGTCTTAATGCATTAATATTTTTGTCATTTTGGTATTTATTAGGCTTTTTCTAATCCATTTTTGTTCCTAGCAAAGTAGTTATTCCAATACATACATTAATCTCACTATATTTAGGGTCATTTGTCTAATACTTGCATTAGTTTCACCTGATAATTTTTGGGGTCATTTTGGTCTTCATTGTGCTTTTTCTAATGCATTTTGGTTTTTAGCCAATGTAGTTTTTCGAATAAGTGCATTAGTCTGAATGGAATAAGATTTCGGTCATTGTTTTACTTTGTTTGGCTTATTCTAATACATTTTGGTTCTTAGCCAATGAAGTTCTTCCAATAAGTGCATTAATCTTAATGGAATAAGATTTCGATCATTTTTTACTTCGATCAATTTTTACGTCCTTTGGATTATTCTAACATTTTGTTTCTTAAACAATGTAGTTCTTCAACAACAAAAAAAGAATTATTCTCAATTGGATTAGGAATTTGGTCATTTTGATATTTCCTTGGCTTATTCTAATTTGTTCTGGTTCTAAGCTAATGTATTTCTGGTTCTAAGCTAATGTAGTTCTGGTTCTAAGCTAATGTAGTTCTTCTACTAAGTGCATTATTGTCGATTTATTATGATTTTTGTCATTTTAGTCTTTATTTTGCTAGTACTAATTTATTCTTGTTCTTGGACAATGTAGGTCTTCGAATAAGTTCACAAGTCTTAATGCATATAGATTTTGGTCATTTTGGTCTTTACTAGGTTTTTTCAAATCCATTTTGGTTAGTTGTCAATGTAGTTAGTCAAATAAGGGCATTAGTATCAATGAATTAAGATTTTGGTCATTTTGTTCATTATTAGGCTTATTCTAATTCATTTTTGTTCTTAGTCAATGTAGTTCTTCCAATAAATGCAGAAGTCTAAATTGATTAGACTTTTCCAATGTTATTCTTCAAATAAGTGCATTAATTTTAATGGGTTAAGATTTTGGCCATTTTAATCTTTATTTCGCTTAATGTATTCCATTTTAATTCTTAGTCATTATAATTATTCCAATAACCACCATCGGCTCAATGGATTAATATCTGGAGGATTTTAGTCATCATTTGGCTTATTCTAATCCATTTTGATTCTTAGTCGATGTAGTTCATCCAATATGTCGATTAGTCTCAATAAATTATGATTTTGGTCATTTTGGTCTTTACTAGGCTTATTCATATCATTTATGGTTCTTAGTCAATGTCATTCGTTTAATATGTCAATTAGTCCAACTTGATAAACTGTTTGGTCATTTAGGTCTTCACTCTACTTATTCCAACACATTATTGTTTTTAGCCAACATAGTTCTTTTAATAAGTGCCTTAGTCTCAATGGAATAAGATTTTAGTAATTTTTTATTTCATTGGTCTTATTCTAATACATTTTGGTTCTTTGTCAATGTAGTTTTTCCAATAAGTGCTTTAATATCAATGGAATAAGATTTCAAACATTATTTAATTCATTTCTCTTATTGTAAAACATTTATGTTATAACCGACGTAGTTCTTCAAAAAAAAGTGCATTTGCCTCAATAGATTAAGATTGTGGTCATTTTTGGTTTTTCCTTTGCTTATTCTAACCCATTTTGGTTCTAAAGCCAATGTAGTTCTTCCCATAAGTGCATTATTGTCGATTTATTTTGATTTTGGTCATTTTAGTTTTCATTTTGCTAGTACATATATATTTTGGTTCTTGGACAATGTAGGTTTTCTAATAAGTTCACAAGTCTCGATGCAAATAGATTTTGTTAATATTGGTCTTTACTGGATTTTTTAAATCCATTTTGGTTAGCAGTCAATGTAGTTAGTCAAATAAGTGCATTAGTATAAATAGATTAATATTTGGTCATTTTGTTCTTTATTAGGCTTATTCTAATTCATTTTGGTAATTTGCCAATGTAGTTCTTCCAATTAATGCAGAAGTTTAAATGGAATAATATTTTGCTCATTTTGGCATTTACTAGGATTATTCTAATCAATTTTTGTTCTTAGCCAATGGTGTTCTTCAAATAACTGCATAAGTCGCAATGGATTAGGATTTTGATCATTTTGGTATTTATTTGGCTTAATTTTTTCCATTTTGATTCTTAGCAGATATAGTTCATCCAATATTTCTATTTTGGTCATTTTGGTCTTTACTAAATTTATTCTAATCCTGATTGGTTGGTAGTCAATGCAATTCATCTAATATATGCTTTACTAAATTTTTTTTCATTGGTTTTTACTTTATTTGACTTATTTTAATACATTTTGGTGCTTAGCCAATGTAATTCTTCTAATAAGTGCATTAGCCTTAATGGAATAAACTTTCAATCAATTTTAACTTCATTTGGTTTATTGTAATATTTTTGTTCATAGCCAATGTAGTTCTTTCAAAAAGTGCATTTGTCTCAATGAATTAAGATTTTGGTCATTCTAGTTTTCATTGGCTTATTCTAATATGTTTTTGTTCTAAGAAAGTGTAGTTCTTCTAATAAGTGTATTAGTCTCGATGGATTGAGATTTTGGTCATTTTGTTGATTTTAAGCTTATTATTTTCCACTTTGGTTCTTTGCCAATATAGTTCTTCCATTAACCACAATAGTCTTAACTCGGCCTATTATGATCCATTTTGGTTCTTAACCGATGTAGTTCATCCATGACTGCATTATTCTAATAGGATTAATATTTTTGTGATTTTGGTCTTTAATAGGCTTTTTTTAATCTTGATTGGTTCTTAATCAATGTAGTTGGTCTAATAGTTACATTCCTTTTAATATATTAAGATTTTTTTGTTATTTTGGTCTTTATTAGGCTTATTCTAATTCATTTTTGTTTCTAGCAAATGTAGTTATTCAAATAAGTGCATAAGTCTCAATGCAATAACAATTTTTGTCATTTTTGTCTTTACTAGGCTTATTGTAATACATTTTAGTTTTTATCCAATGGAGTTCTTCCTAGAAGTGAATTATTTGCAACATAGTTCGTCTAATAAATGCACTTGTCATAATGGATTAAGATTTTGGTTATTTTTGTCATTATTAGGCTTATTATAATCCATTTAAGTTCTTAACTAATGTATTTATTGCAATAAGTTCATTAGTCTCTATGCATTAAGATTTTAGTCCTTTTGTCCCTTTCTAGGCTTATTCAATCCATGTTGGTACTTAGCCAATGTAGTTGTTCCGATAAGTACACTAGTATCAATGGATTAAGATTTTGATCACTTTTGTCCTTATAAGAGTTTTTCTAATCCATTTTGGTTCCTATCCAATGTAATTATTCCGATAAGTGCATTAGTATCAATTCATTAAGATTTTTGTGTATACTAGGCTTATTCTTTTACATGTTTCATATCTTAGCCAATGTAGTTCTTCAAAAAAATGCTTTAGTCTCAATGACTTATGATTTTGGTCAATTTGATTTTTCCTAGGCTTTTTCAGATTCACTTTTGTTTTCAATCAATGTAGTTTGTCTAATAAGTGCATTCGTCTCAAAGGATTAATGTTTTTTTTTTTTTTTCATGTTGGTCTTTATTAGGCTTATCCTTATCCATTTCGGCTCTTAGCCAATGTAGTTCTTCCAACAAGTGCATTAATCTCAATGGATTAAGATTTTGGTTTTTTTTAATACCTCTATCTTGATGAAATTAATTATAGAGTTATATTTTTATTATTATATCTTGATAAATATGTTTGAGGTGAAAATGTTTAGTGTATTACGTGTTTTAGAGTTTTTAATTATAAAGTTATAATTTTTATAATGATGTAATTAGTAATATATTTATTATGATGTATTTGATTTTAAGTGTTGACTTTTGAGTATTCTAAATTTAAAACTTGACTTTTATGAACAATATATGTGTCTTGAGGAAATTGATGAGAATTTTATATTTCTTTAATTTTAATAATATGATAAAATTGATTATTTAATGCATTAATGAATAGTCCATTTTTAGAATGCTGAAAACTTTATAGTGAAATGAATGAAATTTATGTTGTTATTGTATTCTTGGTGATGTGAGTTTTAATGGTTATCAATAACACGTAGTCAAATCGAATCTTATGGATTATTAAAATAAAAGTGGTGATTTTGAGATATTTGTTCACGTGCATCTTTGATGTGTTGAAGTTATTGAGCTATAACTCTGAACATCCATGAGAATATAAATTTGATGTCTTATGTGATTAAAAAATTTAATCTAAAATATTTTATCCTTATGGTTGCCTAAGTGGCTGGTGATTTGTGTTTTGAATATTGTTATCTTTGTGGTTGCCTAAGTGGATGGTGGCTTGTGTTTTAAATATCATTATCTCGTGGTTGCCTAGGTGGCTGATAATTTGTATTTTAAATATTATTATCTTTGTGAATGCTTAAGTGACTGGTGATTTGTGATTTAAATATTGTTATCTTTGTGGTTGCCTAAGTGGCTGATGATTTGTGTGATTATTTAAGTGAGTGGCGACATGTACATTTTGAGCATCATTATCATTTCATGACATATCATATGCATCTTTGTGGACGCCTGTATGGCTGGTTTAATTTTTCCCAATTGGAATGGGTGACTTCTGTGGGGACGCCTGTGTGGCTGGTTATATCCGGATCATATATATTTAGGAGCATGCATAACTTGCATACATTTTATTGTTATTTTTATTTTGATCTAATTATTTGCTCTACGGTTGCTACTTGATTTATTTAGATATATTTTATGATTTTTGATACCCCTCTGAGAACTATTAAAGAATCAATTTCTTTAAATCTTTTATTTCGAAAAGATTTTATATGCATATTTTATGGCTGTTAATTTATTATTTGGTTTAATTTTTGCTGTGGGATGAACTGACCCCTTACACCAACATTTAGGTACTAATGATCTCAAAAAATTGCATAAATGATGTTTGATTGGAGCACGCGCGGGGGAAAATGAGACTTTTACTTAAAAATAATGTTTTGTATTACTAAAATTTTTATGGTACATTGTAAAGTTATTTATTCGTCATCATTAACTTTTAATAGAAATGTGGAAGTGATATTTGATTCGCTAGTAAATAATTGAATGTCATTAATTTCAGTCAACCTTGTTTCTTTTGAATTTCACATAAAGAGAATTTATTTTATTTTGGACTATAAATGAATACCGATCTAACAATTGGAATATTAATTTTGCAAATGAATAAATAAATAATATTTTAGTAATTTACATTACGTTCTTTTACGAAAAAAAAATCAAGTTATTTTCTTACGAATCTTCAATTTATTACATGATGAACTACTCATAAGAAAAAAAAAATTAGTTGTTTCTAAAAGAAAATAAATATTTTTAAATAATATTCGGATAAAAAATTTGGGGCGTTACAAATTTGTTACTTAACCAATATAGTTCATCTAATAAATGCAGTAGTCTCAATGAATTAAGATTTTTGTTTTCATTTGCCTTATTTGAATCCATCTTGGTTCTTAGCAAATATAGTTCTTCCAATAGCCACCATAGTCTCAATGGATCAAAATTTGGTGCATTTTAATCTTCACTCGACATGTTCTAATTTATTTTAGTTCTTAATCAGTGTAGTTTTTCCAATAAGTGCATTAGTGTCAATTGATTAAAATTTTGGTAGTTTTGGTCTTTATTATGCTATTCTAATCCTATTTGGTTCTTAGTCATCGTATTTCGTCTAATACGTGGATTTGTCTCAAAGGATTAAAATTTTGGTCATTTTGGTCTTCATTTGACTTATTATAGTCCATTTCGGTTCTTAGCCAATATAGTTATTCCAATAAGTGATGTAGCCTCAACGTATTAAGAGTTTAGTCATTTTGGTATTTTCTGAGCTTATTCTTATCCATTTTGTTTCTTAACAAATGTATTTAGTCAAATAAGTGCATTAGTCTCAATGGATAATGATTTTGGTCGTTTTTTTTTTAATTTACTAGGCTTATTCAAATCAATTTTGGTTCATAGCCAATGAAGTTATTCTAATTAGTGCATTAGTCTCAATGGATAAAGATTTTTGTCATCTTTGTATTTTTTAGGCATATTCTAGTCCATTTTGATTCTTAGGCGATGTAGTTTTTCTAATAAGTGCATTAATCTCGATGGATTAAGATTTGCGTCATTTTTGTCTTTATTTAGCAAGTACTAATCCATTTTTGGTTCTTGGCCAATTTAGTTATTCTAATAAGTGCATAAGTCTCAATGCATATAGATTTTGGTCATTGTGGTGTTTACTAGGTTTTTTCAAATCTATTTTTGTTAATAATCAATGTAGTTTGTCAAATTAGTGAGTTAGTATAAATGGATTAATATTTTGGTTATTTTGGTCTTTATTAGGCTTATTCTAATTTATTTTGGTTCCTAACCATTGTAGTTGTCCCAATAAGTGTACTAATGTCAACGGGTTATAATTTTGGTCATTTTAGTATTTATTAGACTGATTCAAAACCAATTTGGTTCTATGCCAATATAGTTCTTCCAATAAATACAAAAATCTTAATGGATTAAAATTTGGCGTATTTTAGTCTTTACTAAGCTATTTTTTTAACCTTTTTGGTTCTTATTCAATGTAGTTCCTCTAATAATTACATTAGTCTCACTAGATCAATTTATGGTCATTTTGGTTTTTAGTCATTGTATTTCATCTAATAAGTGCATATGTCTCAATAGATTAAGATTTTGGTCATGTTTGTCTTCATTCAGCTTATTCTAATCCATTTCGGTTTTTTTTGCCAATGTTGTTATTCTAATAAGTGCATTACTCTAAATGCCTTAAGATTTTAGTCATTTTGGTATTTCCTAGGCTTATTTTAATCATTTTTGGTTCTTGACCAATGTAGTTCTAATCCTATTTAGTTTTTAGTCAATGTTTCTCGTCTAATATGTACATTAGTCAATGTTTTTTGGTCATTTTGGTTTTCATTTGTATTATTCTATCCATTTTGATTCTTAGCCATTGTAGTTATTCCAATAAGTGCAATAGTCTCAATGCATTAAGCTTTTTGTCTTTCCTCACCTTATTCTAATCAATTTTTGTTCTTATCTAGTGTAGTTCTTTCAATAAGTGCATTAGTCTCAATGAATTAAGAGTTTTGTCATTATGGTGTTTAATAGGCTTATTCTAATCCATTTTGGTTCTTAGCCAATGTAGTTCTTCCAAAAAATGCATTAGTCTCAATGGATAAAGATTTTGGTCATTTTTGTCTTTATTAGGCTTATTCTAAACATGTTTTTGTTCTTAGCCAAAGTAGTTCTTCCAATAACCATTATAGTCTCAAGATTTTAATTTGTTGCATTTTAGTTTGCATTATGCTTGTTCTAATTCATTTTTATTCCTTGCGATTGTAGTTCATCCAATAAGTTCATTAGTCCCAATTGATTAAGATTTTGGTCATTATTAGGCTATTTTCTAATCATGTTTGGTTCTTAGTCAATGTTGTTTGTCTAATATATGCATTAGTGTCGTTAGATTAATTTTTTTGGTCATTTTGGTTTTCACTTGGTTTATTTTAATCCATTGTTGTTCTTAGCGAATGTAGTTCTTCCCATAAGTGCATTACTCTCAACGAATTAAGATTTTGGACTTTACAAAGCTTATTATAATCCATTTTTGTTCTTAGCCAATGTTGTTCTTTTAATAGGTGCATTGGTCTTAATAAATGAAGATTTTGTTCATTATGGTCTTTAATGAGCTTATTTTATTCCATTTTGGTTCTCAGATAATATAGTTCTTCCAATAACCACAACAGTTGTTAATGGATTAATATCTGGTGCATTTTTGTCTTCACAAGCCTTGTTCTATGTTTTTGTTGTTCCTAGCTAATGAAGTTCATCCATTAAGTGAATTAGTCTTAGTAGATAATGTTTTGCTCAATTTTGTCTTCACGTGACTTAGTCTATTCCATTTCGTTTCTTAGTAGTTCTCATCCAATAAGGGCATTAGTCTCAATGAGTTAAGATTTTAGTTATTTTGGTATTTACTAGGCATATTCTAGTCCATTTTGGTTCTTAGCCAATGTAGCACTTCCAAAGAGTGGTATATTCTCAATGGATTAATATTTTGATCATTTTGGCCTTTACTAGGCTTATTATAATCCATTTTGGTTCTTAACCAATATAGACTTTCCAATAAATGCATTAGTGTCAATGAATTAAGATGTTGGTCATTTTGGTCTATATTCGGCTTATTTTATTCCATTTTTATTCTTAGCCAACATAGTTCTTCCAATAACCACATTTAGCTCAATTGATTAATATTTGGTGGATTTTAGTTTTCACCCGACTTGTTCTAATCGATTTTAGTGTTTAGCCGATGAAGTTCATCTAATAAGTGCATTAGTATTGATGGATTCAGATTTTGGTCATTTTGGTCTTTACTAGGTTTCTTTTAATCATGTTTGGCTGTTAATCAATGTAGTTCATTAAATAATTGCATTATTTTTAATATATTAAGATTTTGGTTATTTTGGTCTTTATTAGGCTTATTCTAATCCATTTTTATTTCTAGCCGATGTAGTTATTCAAATAAGTGCATAATTATAAATGCAATAAGATTTTCATTATTATGATATTTTTTAAGCATATTCTAATCCATTTTGGTTCTTATCCAATGTAGTTATTCCAATAGGATTAGTCTCAATGGATTAAGATTTCAGTCATTATAGTTCTTCCAATAACCACAATAATGTTAATCGATTTCAGTCATTATAGTTTTCACACGGCTTAATTTTATTCTTCACCAATTAAGTTCATCTAATAAGTGTATTACTCTTGATCGATTTAGATTTTGGTCATTTTGATTTTTAGTAGGCTTATTCTAATCATTTTTGGTTTGTAGCCAATGTAGTTACTACAATGAGTGCGTTAATGTCAATAAATTAAGATTTTAGTCATTTAGGTATTTTATAAGCTTATTCTAATCCATTTGGTTCTTAGCCAATGTTTTTCTTTAAATAAGTGCATTGGTCTCAATAGATTAAGATTTTGATCATGTTGGTCTTTATTAGCCTTATTCTAATCCATTTTAGTTTTTAGATCGAATAGTTCTTCCAATAACCACATTTGTGGTTAATAGATTAAGATTTGGTGTTTTTTTTTCTTCACTCGCCTTGATTTATTTTATTGATGTTCTAAGCCTGTGAAGTTCATCCAATAAGTTTATTGATCTCACTATATAGGTTTTTTGCTCATTTTACTATTGGTATTCTAATCTATTTTGGTTCTTAGCAAGTTTAGTTATTCCAATGAGTTTGTTTTTTCAATGAATTAAGATTTGGATCATTTTGATATTTACTATTGGTATTCTAATCTATTTTGGTTCTTAACCAATCAAGTTGTTACAAGAAGTGTACTAGTCTGGATGCATTAAGATTGTTGTCATTTTTGTCTTTATTATGCTTTTTCCCATTTGTTTTAGTTGTTAGCCAAGTAGTTATTATAATTGATCATATCATTTGGGCACATGTTTCTAGCTATTTTAGTTTGGTATTTAAAAGCTCTTTATAACTTAGATTAATGCTTTTTAACTTGTTTCTAAACTTTTTGTCGAATTTGAATTATAATTTTATTATTTACATTTTAATTTTATTATTCGTATTTTGACTCTTTCTCGCTCTGTACGTCATAACATGAGCTGTGGATATCGGATTGATGCATATAAGCAGACGTTGGAAAGCTAAATATCCAAGCTACAACTTTCTTGTTGGAAGAAAAGACCAATTTCGAACTTTACTGGGCCTAAATTGCAGATTTTGTAATCTGTACTTTTGTAATAAATTTAATTAGCAGGTCACTCGTTTTTAAACCCTAAACCCTAAAGCCCAATATCAAGTACTATATATTGGTAGTTTTGTTTCTTTTCTAGGACGGAAAAATTAGGATTCAGATTGCTACAAGAAATAAATAGTTTTTACTTTAATTTCATGAAAGACTAATCTTATAAGATTAATCCACGAGTTCAGAGTTTCATCAACACCTTGAGATTCAGGTTACACTGTCAATTTTGATTCTTGATTATATTCTTGTTTATTTGATTATATTGATATTTTGATTGCTTAAATTGAATTTCAATAGGATCGATTAAATTTATTTGACAAAATTTGGTTTCGGTTTCTAATTTAATTTAATTATAATTTTGCGACACTTGATCGTTAATTGTAATGTTTTGATGATTGTGATGCCTAATCCAATCAAAGAAACCAAGTTCACATATGATTGTTTACGCTGGTTTGATCAATTCTATAGTCAAATAAGAATAGAATAACGAATTAGAAATTAGAAATTAGAAATTAAACTCATTGATAGAATCTGTGATAGGTCTCAAAGTCGAATAAGTGAATTAATCGTTTTGCACATCTGTTAAATCAAAAAAATGAAAAAAAACACCTTTTAATTCCAACTTTCAATTCGGTTATTTTTATTATATCAGAAGTCTTTGCGAAACGATTTGAGTTATTACCTCTATTTATATTTTATTAATTGTATTTGACCCGTGTGCGACAACGGATCAATATTAACCCGTTTTGGTTCTATCCCGTTTATTTTAACCAGTTTTGGTTCTAAAGCCAATGTAGTTCTTCCCATAAGTGCATTAATGTCGATTTATTATGATTTTGGTCATTTTAATTTTCATTTTGCTAGTACATATATATTTTGGTTCTTGGACAATGTAGGTTTTCTAATAAGTTCACAAGTCTCAATGCAAATAGATTTTGTTATTTTTGGTCTTTACTGGATTTTTCAAATCCATTTTGGTTAGTAGTCAATGTAGTTAGTCAAATAAGTGCATTAGTATAAATAGATTAATATTTGGTCATTTTTTTCTTTATTAGGCTTATTTTTATTCATTTTGGTAATTAGCCAATGTAATTCTTCCAATAAATGCAGAAGTTTAAATGGAATAATATTTTGCTCATTTTGGCCTTTACTAGGATTATTCTAATCAATTTTTGTTCTTACCCAATGGTGTTCTTCAAATAACTGTATAAGTCGCAATGGATTAAGATTTTGATTATTTTGGTATTTATTTGGCTTAATTTTTTCCATTTTGATTCTTAGCCATTATAATTATTCTAAAAACTATCATAGGCGTAACAGATTAATATTTGGTGGATTTTAGTCATCATTCGGCTTGTTCTAATCCATTTTGGTTCTTAGTAGATATAGTTCATCCAATATTTCTATTTTGGTCATTTTGGTCTTTACTAAACATATTCTAACCCTGATTGGTTTGTAGTCAATGCAATTCATCTAATATATGCATTAGTCTCACCTGATAATTTTTTTTTTTCATTTAGGTCTTTAGTGAAATAAGATTTCAATCATTTTTTTTACTTCATTTGACTTATTCTAATACATTTTGGTGCTTAGCCAATGTAATTCTTCTAATAAGTGCATTGGTCTTAATGGAATAAGCTTTCAGTCAATTTTAACTTCATTTGGTTTATTGTAATGCATTTTTGTTCTTAGCCAATGAAGTTCTTTCAAAAAGTGCATTTGTCTCAATGGATTAGGATTTTGGTCATTCTGGTTTTCATTGACTTATTCTAATATGTTTTTTGTTCTAAGCAAGTGTATTAGTCTCGATGGATTGAGAATTTGGTCATTTTGTTGATTTTAAGCTTATTATTCTCCACTTTGGTTCTTTGCCAATATAGTTCTTCCATTAACAACAATAGTCTTCACTCGGCCTATTATGATCCATTTTGGTTCTTAACCGATATAGTTCATCCATGAGTGCATTATTCTAATTGGATTAATATTTTTGTGTTTTTGGTCTTTAATAGGCTTTTTTTTAATCTTCATTGGTTCTTAATCAATGTAGTTGGTCTAATAGTTATTGTAAGACCCTTAATTTTAAATCCTAAATTATACAATTTTAGGGTATTTGGTGTTGAAGTTCTTAGGCTTTTAGTCCAGTTTTTGGTAATTAGTGGGTTAAATGCCAAAAATATATTTTTGGAAATTGGATTAAAATTATTTGTTGAAGAATAATTTATTTACGTTATGAAGAATTGGACACCAGAGAGTTTTGTTAAAAATATCACTTGTCGCTGAAAATTTTATCAGTCAATTGAGTTGCGACGAGGGTAGATATTTTTAACAAAAAGTGGTTTGGGAAGTGATGGGTGAAATGGTAATTTTATGTAATATCTAGATATTTTTAGATATTTGTTATATATATATATATATATATATATATATATATATGTAGAAAGAAAAGGAAACGAAGGAAAAAGGAAAGAAATAGAAAGGAAGGAAAAAAAAAGAAAGGAAAACAAAAAGAAAAGCATTTCCTTCGCTCTTCTTCCTCCTCCCTGCCTCGCGAAGCATTCTTTCTTCCTCTTCCTCTTTTTCTTTCTTTCTTTTCTTTTGCTTCGAGAAATAAAACCCAATGCTCTTCATCCTTTTTTCTTCTCCTTTTGTTTTCTTTCTTTTGCTTCAAGAAATAAAACCCAATGCTTAGTGGGTGAGAAAGAAAAGAGCTCCCAGCTTCCTTCTTCTTCTTTGATTCGAAAACGAAGAAAAACGGTGTTAGGGGTTTTGAAAACCGTTAATCACAAACCTCCACTTTTCTCCAATGTTTGAGCTTCGTTTCGCGAAGAGATAGAAGGAAACGTTGCTCACATCCACTCTACGGTGCTAGTGAAGTAACTTTGGAAGCGATGTTGCGAGCGAAGATTTTACCGGAATTACTCGCGGTACCGTAATCGCTCGCTAAAGCTAACGTTAAGGTAAGGGCTCCTTCCAAACTTCTAGTTTGCATTTAGGGACTTATCTGTGGTTGTGTGGAAAAGAATTTTGTACGTTTACGATTTACGTTTTTGGTAAATTGTGTTGACCCGTGATAGGTGACACCTCGGTAAACTGTACTGACCCGTGATAGGTGGTACGTTTACGATTTACGTTTTTGGTAAATTGTGTTGACCCGTGATAGGTGACACCATGGTAACTGTACTGACCCGTGATAGGTGGTACATTTACGATTCCCGCTTTTTCTTTTAGTAAATCGTGTTGACCCGTGATAGGTGACACCATGGTAACTGTACTGACCCGTGATAGGTGGTACATTTACGATTTACATTTTTGGTGGATTGTGCTGACCCGTGATAGGTGGCACCTCGGTAAACAGTACTGGTCTGTGATAGGCGGTACGTTTACGATTCCCGCTTTTTCTTTTAGTAAATCGTGTTGACCCGTGATAGGTGACACCATGGTAACTGTACTGACCCGTGATAGGTGGTACATTTACGATTTCCGCTTTTTCTTTTAGT
Organism: Cicer arietinum; assembly: GCF_000331145.2. Classification (NCBI taxonomy): domain Eukaryota; kingdom Viridiplantae; phylum Streptophyta; class Magnoliopsida; order Fabales; family Fabaceae; genus Cicer; species Cicer arietinum. The sequence goes on along the minus strand of NC_021166.2, from coordinate 37,936,767 downwards.
AAATCGTGTTGACCCGTGATAGGTGACACCATGGTAACTGTACTGACCCGTGATAGGTGGTACATTTACGATTTCCGCTTTTTCTTTTAGTAAATCGTGTTGACCCGTGATAGGTGACACCTCGGTAAACTGTACTGACCCGTGATAGGTGGTACGTTTATGATTTACGCATTTTAGTAAATCGTGTTGACCCGTGATAGGTGGCACCTCGGTAATTGGTACTTTGGCCTGCGATAGGCGGTACAATTATGATTTACGGCCCTTCGAGGAGGGTTTTGGTTTGGAATTCCGAGTCCATGCATTTTGGCATATACGCATTGCATTAGGATGCTTGACACACGAGTCGTGTTTGATTCAAGTGTATGATTGAGTGTTTGAACTTGAGATGTCATTGTGATTGAGATGATTGTTACTAAATGTCTATGTTTTGGAACAATTGTGTGTAAGTGAAATTGATTGTAAAACTGTTTCGAAACTCAAGTTGTCGTGGTGATTGTGTGGAAATTGCTAAGTGTTATGTTTTGGAGTTGTGTGAGAATGTGATTGAGTTAGTTTATGTAGTCTTAAGAAAAACATGCAGGGAAATCGATTCTGTTAAAAGCTATTCCTCAAAATCGATTTGGCAATCGATTGGATTCATTACATGAGCTCAGCCATTTTGACAAAATCGATTTGGAAATTGATTGGCTTTAATACAAGGGCTCGGTTATTCATTCAATCGATTTCCCAATCGATTGAATTAAGCCCAGAGTACAGTTTTCACGAAAAACCATCAGGAAATCGATTTCCCAATCGATTGGCTTTAACACAGGGGCTCAGTTATTCATTCAATCGATTTCCCAATCGATTGATTTAAGCCCAGAGTTCAGTTTTCACTAAAACCCTTCATCCAAATCGATTGGCTCAGTGGAAATTCTTATTTTTGAGTTAGATGATCGATTGTTCAATTGGTTCATCAATGGATTGGCCAGTTGTTTATTACTTGATTGATTTAAGACTTATTTTGACTTCATTTTCATTTGGCAAGTATTATATGAACTTTTAGCATATGGAAAATCCTTTTAAGGTGCATGCTTAGTGGAAAGGTTACTTTGTGCTTTCAAAAACTTAAATGTTATGTGTTAACTGTTAATTTTGGTTGGTGACCCTTTACAACTATTGTGGAAATCTGGGCTTTTCCCTCATATGAGAGTCAGGACAATCCTACCGGTTCGTACCCCGTGGATGGAAAGGTAGACGGGAACGCCTAACTGGAGCTATGTTAGGAGGATCTCACGGGGCGCGTGGAGATCACTCAGGGTGTATAGTTTTTTGGTAGAATGATCAGATTAGGTTGACGTATAGGGACTAGACGTCTTTCTTTTTGGGTTGTGTTTATTTTATTTTGGAAGACTGTACCTATACTAATATTGTCTGTTTGACATTTTATTATGATGGGGTCCATGTACCACTTTTTGACGTGTAAATACTTCGGATTCCTATTTCACAAACTATTCCGCTGCTTGTGAATTTTGTTGACTTATTTGTCGTTGTGTTACGACTTAAATATTTATCCAAAAGTATTTCCTTATTTATTTCTTTGTTATTATGAATTTGTTTTGAAAAAAAAAATACGCTCGCGCTGTTAAAAATCGGGGTGTTACATTGTGGTATCAGAGCTTTGGTTTGGTTTTCTTTGGGGGCTGTGGAGCCTTTGGTTATAGATTGTTGGTCAACCTGTAAGTTGGGAGTTGTTATCTGATCATGCGTCGGTTTAGGTGGGTTGAGTTGTCAGGTCAGCAATAATTATTATGTGTTGATATGGTCGGAAGTTAGTTTTGGAATTATTCGAAGTGGTGTTAACACTTCTTCTTGATGTTGGTTTTGGGGAAAACGCTACCTTCAAGAAGGAACGACATTGCGAGAATGAATGTCAGTAGGGATGATCAAATGGTTGAAGCTACGAATTATGTGGATGTTTCCGTCGTTGCACAAACAGCTGCAAAGACTCTGCGGGATCTGGAGAAGAGGGAAA
>NC_021166.2:37930975-37934743 GCF_000331145.2 Cicer arietinum | reverse complement strand
AGGATTGAAAGATTTTCGTCGTTACCATCCTCCAAAGTTCAAAGGTGATGAGAACTCAGGAAAAAGATGATCAGTGGATTTAAGAAGTGGAAAAGATCTTCTCGAGATGACGGATTGTCAGGCAGAGTTGAAGCAAATCATGACGACATAAGATTTATCATGTGGTTCCAAAGACATAGAGGCTATGTTGTTGGTGGTAACTCGAAGATGATGAGTATGGATGGATTAAAGTTAGACTAATAGGCAATTTCATGTAAAGATCTAAGTGGAGAGCTTTTTAAGAAGAGTATTAGATGTTCGCCTAGTAGATTTCAGGATGAGACTGGATGAAGTTTGATAATTGCCAAAGAGGAGTGAACACCATGGAATTATTGAGAAGACAGGGATTCCATTTGGAATAGCATTTGGTGCTTAGGTGTCATTGAGAGAGACTTGTATTGAAGTTAAGGGGCACTGCACATTAGGAGTAAATACTCATTTGGTTGGATAAAATACGCTTTGAGGAATAGTCAATACATTGACGGATAAAGTTGAGCATTCAAGTTAAACTAGATTTGCGACTTAGATTGTTAAGTATGAATCTCATGACGATTACAAGAGTGAGAATATATATTTCTTTGATAAGTGACAAATCTCTGTGTGGTTTAGGAGATGGTAAGTACGAATAGTGATTTTGGGATGAAACTATAGTTGCGTAAGTGTGAATTTTGAGTGATGTTCGGAAAAACATAAGGAGTTTAGCCTTGATGTATTGAACCCTATGTTACCATTAAGTGGAATTTGAAGTATTGAGTACGAGAATACTTCGAGATTGTAGTGATGTAAGTTTGAGAGTCTATTGAAGGATGGAAATTACTAGGAGAATGTTAAATGTTTGTTTGATAGGAAACAATTGAACATGAACTGGAAAAGTTTGGTGGGAATTAGTAAGCCTTGATTTATTGGAATCACTATAATGAAGATGTATCAAGGTTCGACGTAGAAATTTAAGGTTTGTATAAATGGAAAAGTGATGGGGTGAATACAATGCGTTTTGTGACACCCTAAACCCCAAATTTTTTTTTTTTTTTATTAAGATGAAGAGTATCACATAATCATAAGCATATCACATAAATCCAAAATTCCCATCAAACATAATGGAATCGAAATCATAATATCAGACAACAAAATCCTTTTTGAAATACACATACTTATGTTTTAAATTCAGTGCAAATATAGTCCCAACCCGATGTCACTATCAGAGCGGGAATTCCCAACATAAAAATACTCAAAAGAACATCAACACAAACATCAATACAATGCATAATAATAAAGGTCTCCAAGACATGGTGGCTTCCGCCTCTCTTGGTGGTACTAGTCATCACCTGCAACTTGCAACTCGTCTGCGTCCGTCGCAAACGCCAAACACAAACAACGAGGGGGTGAGTATCGGAATTATGTAACAGTATAAAATACACGAGGATAACACGCAAACAATCAAATTATCACAATCTCAAAAACAGTCAAGTGTATAATGTCAACGATTTATCAAATTCACTCACAATAAGATAATCACTATGATGAAATGCTATGCATGTCCTATACTCTATACTTCATCATTTGGTACCATTCTACTCTGAAGTACTTGGTTAGGAGGCCTGATACTATGCCACTACAAGAGTGGACGGACAATTCATGAATGGCCAAGTCCTCATAGATCCCCTCAACTCAACCCGAGACACATATACGCGACAGTCGGGGTACTCTTGTGTTGCACGGTAGTTCCCGGCCTTAGGGAATAACCCACTAATCCACTTAGGAATTCCCCACTAGGTGTACCCCCAAGGTCTATCAGTCTTACCTTACAGTTCGACTGTAGCCCTCCACGATCAGGCTCATTCAGTTGTACTTCCCCGAATCACTAGGTTTGTCAGACCCTCCCTATATGATGACAAAACAATCCTAACTCCAAATCTACAACACATATCTCAGACTTACTCGATCATCACTACTCACTAAGTTTCAGTTTGACTTCACGATATTCGTCATCATATATCTTTATCAGTCAATCACAATAAAATCACAATATTTGGTTTACACTACTCACAATACACAATCCAATTTCATCAATCACATAATAAGGAATTCAATCGGTGATACATTCTAGTAATATCATAAATTCAATCAAGTAACAAAACATTCAAGTTCAAATCATTCATACATTAACAATCAACATAAGATTTCATAAAATCAGACAACATGCAATCTTAATATAAATAAATTCACGACAATTCTACAAGTTGCTAAATTATATTTTAGTCCTCACTATTACCATCCACATCTTATTAATTAATTATTATTACTCAATAGGGCTCAACTGTACGTAGTAAGCCCCGAATGAACATCTGGGAATTTCGACATTCCCGTTCATCTCACGTTATTTTATACTCATAAGATCGAACCTCATCTCACCCCTTACCTCGACTGAAGATTTCGTCCAACGATTCTGTTCTGCTAACGGGTCGTCTCTTTGTCGGTCGTCGTCTATAATAGTCCGCAAAAGAATTATAGCCACACAACCACCAAATACAAATAAATTACTTACTATAAATAAATAAAATAAATAAATAAATAAATAAATAACGAAATAAATAATAAATAAATGAGTAAATGAATAAATAAATAATAAAATAAATAACTAAATAAGTAATGAATAAATAAATAATTAATTAAATAAATAATAAATCACTACATAAATAAGTAGTGAATAAATAAATAATAATTAAATAAATATGAAAATAAATAATAATTAATAATAATAAATAAATGAATAAATAAATAAGTAGATAATAAAATAAATAATTAATAGATAATAATTAAATGAATAAATAGATAATAAAATAAACAACTAAATAAGTAAATGAATAAATAAATGATATAATGAATAAAGATATAATAAATAAATAAATAATGGATAATTAAATAAAAAATTAAATAATAAATAAATAAGTAAATGAATAAATGAGTAAATAAATAAATAATAAATAAATAAATACGTAAATGAATAAATAAATAACAAAATAGATAATAAATAAATAAATAAGTAAATGAATAATAAAATAAATAATAAATAAGTAATAAATAAATAAATAAATAAGAAAATGAATAAATAAATAATAATAAATAAATAAATAAGTAAATGAATAATAAAATAAATAATAAATAAATAAGAAAATGAATAAATAAATAATAATAAATAAATAAATAAGTAAATGAATAATAAAATAAATAATAAATAAATAAGAAAATGAATAAATAAATAATAATAAATAAATAAATAAGTAAATGAATAATAAAATAAATAATAAATAAATAAGAAAATGAATAAATAAATAATAATAAATAAATAAATAAGTAAATGAATAAATAATAAAATAAATAAATAAATAAGTAAATTATATGCTATTTGTAATATAACTCAAAAATATATTTGCTATCATCAAAACACGCATATTACATAATCAGATTTTTATTTAACTAAATAGGATAAAAGGACTAAATATAACGTGCATGTATATCTATATGTATGTTTGATTTTTTTTTTTTTAATTAGGTAACCATGTATGTCATATAAAACGCAGGCAAAAAAATATTTAGATACAGCTTATTATTGACTATACTCAATTTTATATTAACATAAATTATACCTTAGACTCTATGCCTTGTTTTGTTCTCACAACAATCATCCACACAGTGAGTTAGATTATATGCCTTATTTTGAATTTAATT
>NC_021166.2:37928964-37930680 GCF_000331145.2 Cicer arietinum | reverse complement strand
ATTATTATTATTATTATTATTATTATTATTATTATTATTATTATTATTATTATTATTATTATTATTCCATTCGATTAGAGTTAACTCCTGGTATTATTTTATTTATATCTATACACATATTTATTTATTTTATTTTATTTATTTTTTTGTAAGTTAAATATGGTTAATATTAATAATTTAAATCAATTACTAACGCAAACACACAGACACACCTACATAAATTAGAACACATATTAACACTCATATAAAAAAAAATAGTATCGCATCATTATACTATTTAAAATAAGATAATGAGAAATTGGGGTGTTACACGTTTGACCTGTCATAATGAAAGGATAATCATCAAGTTGCAAATGAAGGACGCAACGAAATGGAGAAGTATCAAAATGAATGTTGGCAGTAGATGTAGGAAAATTATTTTTGGGTTTGTCCAGAATTGTGAAGTATATAGGAAATTGATTAGTGAAGCGTTAATTGGAGGTGTTAGGCATGAGATCAGTGTAGGTCTTAATAAATGCATGAGATTCAAGTTGGATTTTGTTGGAGACGTGACTCTTGAAATGAAGTACTAATCTGGAAGGAAGTTTGTGTGTCCTAAGTAGTACAGTCTTTGGCATGATTTCAAAAATATTTGAGGAAGCTTGGATCACCAAGCAGATGTGGGGATAGAGTTGTTAAAGTTATAATTGGAATAACATGGTGATAAGAACACTACGGTTTGACGTAGTTGTACGACTAAAGAAAAATTGAGGATTTGTGGACAATGGAGAAATTTAGGAGTTTTTGGCTGTAGTGATTGTTTTATGTTCAGTGTGTTGGGGTTATACACAGTGTTTCGGTTTGGTACCAAATGGATGTTTCATACCAAGTGAACGTATATAAGGCTATGTGACATAACTATGGGCGATTGTACTTCATCGATAAGATTAAAGTTATAGGAAAATAAGGAAAACTTAGTAGATTTTGAGAAGATTGTTGAGTGCTTGTACATCAGGATAACCTCAAGTGTAAGTCGCAAAGAGCGCTATTACAGTTCGGTTAAGATAGTCTAAGCCACTATCATGGTTGTTGGTTATATATTGACAAATTGAGGGACTGATCATCCTTAATCTCTTGTTGATAGTAGACAAAATCATGTTGAAAGGAATGGACGAGCCTTACCGACTATGGATGTGTGTAGAGTTATTAAACACCCTATGAAAAGGGGTAGGCAACACTTTTTTCGAGTAGGCCGGATGAAACAAGTTGTGACTTGTATGTTGAATTTGAGTACAAACCTAGTGTGGATTGTTACCCATACTTTAAGTTTCGAGGACGAAACTAATTTTAGGGGGTAGTAATATAAGACCCTTAATTTTAAATCCTAAATTATACAATTTTAGGGTATTTGGTGTTGAAGTTCTTAGGCTTTTAGTCCAGTTTTTGGTAATTAGTGGGTTAAATGCCAAAAATATATTTTTGGAAATTGGATTAAAATTATTTGTCGAAGAATAATTTATTTACGTTATGAAGAATTGGACACCAGAGAGTTTTGTTAAAAATATCACTTATCGCTGAAAATTTTATCAGTCAATTGAGTTGCACGAGGGTATATATTTTTAACAAAAAAGTGGTTTGGGAAGTGATTGGTGAAATGGTAATTTTATGAAATATCTAAATATTTTTAGATATTTGTGATATATATATATATATATAGAAAGAAAAGGAAAGGAAGGA
>NC_021166.2:37904795-37913054 GCF_000331145.2 Cicer arietinum | reverse complement strand
TTTCCTTCTTTCCTTTATATAACCTTTTCTTTTCCTTTTCCTTCCTTCTAATTTCCTTTCTTTCTATTCTCTCCAAGCAAACATATATATATATATATACATATATTAAATATAACTTAACAAATATCTCAAAATATCTAGATATTTGTTAAATTACCATTTCACCCGTAACGCATTAAATTCTCCGTAAAGGATTTACCGCACTTAATTTAAATTTATTTATCGACGAGTAATTCTAAACGGTGTCAAAATAACTTTTTGATCCTATAAAATCCATAATATTATTAACTTTGGCTAAAAAGCCTCCGAGCCAAAATCCAAAACATATAAAATACATAAAGTGTACTTTAAAATTATGGGTCTTACAACGTTTATGGTTTACGCTTTTTAGTAAATCGTTCAGACCCGTGATAGGTGGTACCTCGGTAATTGGTACTTTGGCCTGTGATAGGCGGTACAATTATGATTTACGGCCCTTCGAGGAGGGTTTTGGTTTGGAATTCCGAGTCCATGCATTTTAGCATATACGCATTGCATTAGGACGCTTGACACCCGAGTCGTGTTTGGTTCAAGTGTATGATTGAGTGTTTGAACTTGAGATGTCATTGTGATTGTGATGATTGTACTAAATGTCTATGTTTTGGAACAATTGTGTGTAAGTGAAATTGATTGTAAAACTGTTTCGAAACTCAAGTTGTCGTGGTGATTGTGTGGAAATTGCTAAGTGTTATGTTTTGGAGTTGTGTGTGAATGTGATTGAGTTAGTTTATGTAGTCTTAAGAAAAACATGCAGGGAAATTGATTCTGTTAAAAGCTATTCCTAAAAATCGATTTGGCAATCGATTGGATTCATTACAGGAGCTCAACCATTTTGACAAAATCGATTGGCTTTAATACAAGGGCTCAGTTATTCATTCAATCGATTTCCCAATCGATTGATTTAAGCCCAGAGTTCAGTTTTCACTAAAACCCTTCATCCAAATCGATTTCCCAATCGATTGGCTTTAACACAGGGGCTCAATTATTCATTCAATCGATTTCCCAATCGATTGATTTAAGCCCAGAGTTCAGTTTTCACTAAAACCCTTCATCCAAATCGATTTCCCAATCGATTGGCTTAGTGGAAATTCTTATTTTGAGTTAGATGATCGATTGCTCAATTGGTTCATCAATGGATTGGCCAGTTGTTTATTACTTGATTGATTTAAGACTTATATGAACTTTTAGCATGTGGAAAATCCTTTTACGGTGCATGCTTAGTGGAAAGGTTACTTTGTGCATTCAAAAACTTAAATGTTATGTGTTAACTGTTAATTTCGGTTGGTGACCCTTTACAACTATTGTGGAAATCTGGGCTTTGCCCTCAGATGAGAGTCGGGACAATCCTACTGGTTCGTACCCCGTGGAAGGGAAGGTAGACGGGAACGCCTGACTGGAGCTATGTTAGGAGGATCTTACGGGGCGCTTGGAGATCACTCAGGGTGTATAGTTTTTTGGTAGAATTATCAGATTAGGTTGACGTATAGGGACTAGACGTCTTTCTTTTTGGGTTGTGTTATTTTTATTTTGGAAGGCTGTACCTATACTATTATTGTCTGTTTGACATTTTATTATGATGGGGTCCATGTACCACTTTTTGACGTGTAAATACTTTGAATTCGTATTTCAAAAACTATTCCGCTGCTTGTGAATTTTGTTGACTTATTTGTCGTTGTGTTACAACTTAAATATTTATCCAAAAGTATTTCCTTATTTATTTCTTTGTTATTATGAATTTGTTTTGAAAAAAAAAATACACTCGCGTTGTTAGTAATCGGGGTGTTACAGTTACATTTCTTTTAATATATTAAGATTTTTTGTTATTTTGGTCTTTATTAGGGTTATTCTAATCCATTTTTGTTTCTAGCCAATGTAGTTATTCAAATAAGTGCATAAGTCTCAATGCAATAACATTTTTGTCATTTTTGTCTTTACTAGGCTTATTGTAATACATTTTAGTTTTTATCCAATGGAGTTCTTCCTAAAAGTGAATTATTTGCAACGCAGTTCGTCTAATAAATGCATTTGTCATAATGGATTAAGATTTTAGTTATTTTGTCACTATTAGGCTTATTCTAATCCATTTTAGTTGTTAACTATTGTATTTATTGCAATAAGTGCATTAGTCTTTATGCATTAAGATTTTAGTCCTTTTGTCCCTTTTTAGGCTTATTCAATCCATGTTGGTAATTAGCCAATGTAGTTGTTCCAATAAGTACACTAGTATCAATGGATTAAGATTTTGATCACTTTTGTCCTTATAAGAGTTTTTCTAATTCATTTTGGTTCCTATCCAATGTAATTATTCCAACAAGTGCATTAGTATCAATGCATTAAGATTTTTGCGATTTTTGTGTATACTAGGCTTATTCTTACACGTTTCATATCTTAGCCAATGTAGTTCTTCAAAAAAGTGCTTTAGTCTCAATGACTTATGATTTTGGCCAATTTGATTTTTCCTAGGATTTTTCAGATTCATTTTTGTTTTCAATCAATGTAGTTTGTCTAATAAGTGCATTCGTCTCAAAGGATTAATGTTTTTTTTTCATGTTGGTCTTTATTAGGCTTATCCTTATCCATTTCGGTTCGTAGCCAATGTAGTTCTTCCAATAAGTGCATTAATCTCAATGGATTATGATTTTGGTCATTTTGATCTTAATTAGGCTTCTTCTAACCGATTTTGGGCTTTGCCAATATATTTAGTCCAATAACCACAACAGTGTCAATCTATTTAATTTTTTTTGGATTTTAGTCTTCACCCGGCTTATTCTAATCCATTTTCGTTCCCACACAATGTAATTATTTCAATAAGTGCATTAGTCTTAATGATTGAAGATTTTTGTCATTTGCTTTTCAATAGGATTATTCTAATCCATTTTTGTTATTAGCCAATGTAGTTTGTCCAATAAGTGCATTTGTCTTGATGGATTATGATTTTTTTCATTTTGGGTTTTATTAGGCTTTTTCTAATCCATTTTGGTTCTTAGTCAATGTAGTTCGTCTAATAAGTTTGTTAGTCTCACGAGATAATTTTTTTGCTCGTTTTGGTCTTCCCTCGCTTTATTCTATTCCTTTTTTAATCTTAGCAAATGTAGTTCTTCCAATAAGTACATTAGTATCAATGAATTAAGATTTTGATAATTTTAGTCTTTACTAGTCTTATTGTATCAATTTTGGTTCTTAGCCCATCTAGTTTTTACAAAATATGCATTAGTCTTGATATATTAAGATTTTTATCATTTTGGTTTTTATTAGGCTTTATCTAATCCATTTTGGTTCCTAGCCAAGTAGTTATTCAAATAATTGCATTACTCGCAACAAATTATGATTTTTTTTGTAATTTTGTCTTATATATAATCCTTTTCTAGAGTTATCCTAATTAATTTTGGTTCTTAGCCAATGTTCTTTATCCAATTTATTAATTCCAACAACTGAATTAGTCTCAATGCATTAAGATTTTAGTTTTTTATGTGTAGGATAGACATATTCTAATCCATTTTGGTTCATATCCAATATAGTTCTTCCAATAACCACAATAGTGTCAATGGATTAAAATTTAGTGTATTTTAGTTTTCACTCGTCTTATTGTTGTTCTTAGCAGATGAAGTTAATTCAATAAGTGTATTAGTCTCGATGGATTAAGATTTTAGTCATTTTGGTCTTTACTATGCTTATTTTCATCTAGTTGGTTCTGGACCAATGTAGTTCTTCCATAAGGGGATTGGTATCAATAGATTAAGATTTGTCATTTTTTGAATATATTAGGCTTATTCTAATCCATTTTCGTTATTAGATAATATAGTTCTTCCAATAAACACAATAGTGGTTAATGGATTATGATTTTGATGGATTTATTTCCTCACTCACCTTGTTCTATTCTACTGTTGTTCTGAACCAAAAAAAGTTCATCCAATAAGTGCATTAGTCTGACTGGATAAACTTTTTGGTCTTGACTCCACTTAGCAAATGTAGTTATTCGAGTAAGTACATTAGTCTCACTGAATTAAGATTTTGGTCATTTTAGTCTTCACTAGTCTTATTCCAATCAGTTTTGGTTCTTCACCAATCTAGTTGTTACAATAAGTGCATTAGTCTCGATGCATTTAAGATTTTTGTCATTTTGGTCGCTAGTAGTCATTTTCTAATCTATTTTGGTCGTTAGTAGTCATTAGTCTCGTTGCATTAATGTCAATGCATTAAGATATTAGTCATTTTGGTCATTACAAGGCTTATTCTCATCCATTTTGGTTCTTAGTCAATGTGCTTTTACCAAAAGGGGCATTTTCTCAACATATTATGATTTTGGACCTTTTGGTTGTTCCTAAGCATATTCTAATCCATTTTGGTTTTTAGCCAATGTAGTTCGTCCAATAAGTGCAGTAGTCTCAATAGATTAAGATTTTGGTCATTTTTATCTTTGTCAGACTTATTCTAATCCGTTTTGGTTCTTAACCAATTGATTTATTCCAATAAATGAATTAGTGTCAATGCATTAAGATTTTAGTCATTTTGGTCTTTACTAGGTTTATTTGAATCCATTATGGTTCTTAACTAATGTAGTTCCTTCATAAAGTGCATTATTTTAATGGATAGAGATTTTGGTGATTTTAGTTCGTAGTTGATGTTGTACATCCAATAAGTGCATTAGTCTCAATTGATTAAGGTTTTGGTCGTTTATTTCTTTAATAGGCTTATTTTAATTATGTTTGGTACTTAGTCAATGTAGTTCATCTGATAAGTGAATTCGTCTCAATGGATTAAAATGTTTGTCATTTTAGTCATTAATAGGTTTATTCAAATCCGTTTTTGTTCCTAACCAATGTAGTTGTTCTAAAAAGTGCTTTAGTTTAAATGCATTAAGATTTAAGTAATTTTGGTCTTTACTAGGCTTACTCTTATCCATTTTTGTACTTAGCCAATGTAGTTCTTCCAAAAATTGGATTAGACTCAATGCATTAGGATTTTAATAATTTTGGTCTTTACTAGGCTAATTCTAATCCTAATTGATTCTTAGTGAAATAAGTTCGTCTAATAACTGCATTAACTTCACTAGATAATTTTTTGTAATTTTGGTCTTCACTAGGCTTATCGTAATCCATTTTGGTTCTTTGTCAATCTAGTTCTACCATGAAGTGCACTTGTCTAAATGGAATAAGATTTTGATGATTTTTGTCTTCCCTCGTCATATTGTAGTACATTTTTGTTTTTAGCGAGTTGTTCATTCATTAAGAGGATCAATTTTAATGGACTAATATTGCAGTCATTTTAGTATTTAATAGGCTTATACTAATTCATTTTGGTTCTAAGCCAATGTAGTTCTTCCAATAAGTGCATTAGTGTTGATGGATTAAGACTGTGCTTATTATGGTCGTTACTATGCTTATTCTAATCCATTTTGGTTCTTAGCTAATGTAGTTCGTCAAATAAGTCCATTAGTCTTCATGAATACAAATTTTGATCATTTTGTCATTAAACGGCTCATTCTAATCCATATTTCTGCTTAGCCAATATAGTTCTTCCAATAAACACAACAGTCCCCATGAATTATGATTTGGTACATTTTAGTCTTCACTCGACTTGTTCTAATCAATTTTGGTACATGGCCAATGTTTTTCATCCAATAAAAGAATTAGACTCGATGCATTATGATTTCGGTCATTATGGTATGTACAACGGTTATTCTAATCCATTTTGGATCTTAGCCAATGTAGCTCGTCTAATAAATGCATTAGTCACATTGGATATAGATTTTGATCATTTTTGTCTTCACTCGCCTTGTTCTAATCTATTTTGGTTCTTTGCCAATGTAATTCTTTCAAGAGGTGCACTAGTCTTAATCAATTATGATTTTTGTCTTTTTTGTGTTGACTAAGCTTATTCCAATAAGTCCATTACTCTCAATGGATTACGATTCTCATGAGTTTGGTCTTCAATAGACTTATTCTAATCATTTTAATTCTTACGTAATGTAGTTCTTCCAAAAACCACAATTGTTTCCATGAATTATGATATTGTGAATTTTAATCTTCACTTAGCTTGGTTTTTATCCTTTTTGGTTCTTAGTCAATTTAGTTCGTACAATTAGTGCATTAGTCAAATCGGATATAGATTTTTGTCATTTTAGTATTCACTCGGCTTATTTTAATCCATTTTTTTTCCTAGCCAGTGAATTTCTTTCAGTAGGTGCATTAATCTCAATCATTTATGGTTTTGGTCATTTTGGTCTTCACTGTGCTTATTCTAATCCATTTTTATTCTTAGCCAATGTAGTGTAAACCATTTTTGTTCTTAACTATTGTAGTTTGTCTAATAAGTGCTATAGTCTGAATTGATTAAGATTTTGGTCATTTTATTCCTCACTCAGCTTATTCTAATCCATTATGGTTCTTAGCCAATATAGTTGTTCCAATAACCAAAATTGCATTCACTTTATTCTTCACTCGACTAATTCTTATCCGTCTTTGTTCTAAGTCAATGTAATTCATACAAAAGTGCATTAGTCTCAATGGATTAAGATTTCGGTCTGATTCGTCGTTACCATGGTTATTCTGATCCATTTGGGATCTTAGTCAAGATAGTTCTCTTAATAAGTGCATTGGTCTCACCGGATATGGATTTTGGTCATCTTTGTCTTGACTCGGCTTATTCTAATCCATTTTAGTTCTTTGCTGATGTAGTTTGTCTAATAAGTGCAATACACTCAATTGATTATGGTTTTGTTTATTTTGTTCTTCCTTTATTTTATTTTAATACATTTTAGTTCTTAGTCAATGTAGTTGGTCTTCACTGCCTTATTCTAATCAATTTTAGTTGTTATCCAATGTAGTTCCTTTTTTTTATTCTAATACATTTTGGTGCATTAGTCTAAATCGATTATGATTTTGGTCATTTTGATGTTCACTCAATGTATTCCAATCCATTTTGGTTTTTGCCAATGTAGTTCATCCAAAAAGTGCATCAGTCTAAATGGATTATGATTTTTATTAGTTTGGTCTTCAATAGGCTTATTTTAATCCATTTTAATTATAGTTTATCAAATAAATATAATCGTCTAATGGATTACTATTTTGTGCATTATAGACTTCACTCGACTAGTTCTAATCCATTTTGGTTTTTAGCCAATGTAGTTTGTCAAATTAGTGCATTAGTCTCAATGGATTAAGATTTCGGTTATTTTGGACTTTACTCAGTTTATTCAAATCTATTTTGATTTTAAGCCATTGTAGTTCATCTATTAAGTGCATTACGCATAGAGGATATACAATTTTTTTTCCATTTTGTTCTCCACTTTACATATTTTAATCCATGTTGGTTATTAGCCAATGTAGTTCATCTAATAAGTGCTTAGTCTGAATGTATCAAAATTTTGATCATTTTGGTCTTCACTCAGCTTAATCTAATCCATTTTGATTCTTAGTTAATTGGTTCTTCCAATAATCACAATAGTCTCATTGGATTATGATATCGTGCATTTTAGTCTTCACTCGACTTGTTCTAATCAATTTCGATTCTTAAACAATTTTATTCATCCAATAAGTGCATTAGTCTCAATGGACTAAAATTTTGATCATTTTGGTCTTTACTGGACTTAATCTTATCCAATTTGATTTTATTTGATGAACTTCATCAATTAAGTGCATTAGTCTAAATGGATTATGATATTCATCAGTTTGGTCTTCAATAGACTTATTCTAATCCTTTTAAATACTGAGCCAATAATGTAACACCCCAAATTTTATAAGAAACTACTTTATTAATTAAATAGAATTTTAAATAATTAATTTGATGACTAATATTATTTTAGAATATATGTTGATAAATTTCGTGGCTAATTTTTGTTATATGAATGCTTTCTATGATGTGTTAGTTTGATACATGTTATATTACATGAACGATATAAATAATACATATTGTATTTTTTTATTTGATATATTTAAAAAAAATAGCATTTTAGTGTAATATATATTTTAAAGAAAAATATTTTATGCAATTTTACGTATATATACATGTACCAAATTAATGTAATATTTTTATGTGCGCTTGACTTATGTTAAGTATGCAGATAGTTATATTTCAATTATTTATAACTATTTTCTATTTTTAATTATTTTTTTATAAATAATTATCTTGATATAGAATTGATATTGTGTTTGATTTCGTTTATTTTTAAATACTTGTTATGGTATTGTGATTTTATATATATTTATTATGATTTAGTAA
>NC_021166.2:37900598-37902430 GCF_000331145.2 Cicer arietinum | reverse complement strand
ACCTCCTTCGTTGTTTGTGTTTGACTGGCTTGGCCCTGCGTTTGCGAAATCGCAGTTATTACAGGTTAATGAGTCTCGAAGTTCAAGTTTGGGAGAAACCCCGCTCTGATAGGTGACACCGGGAATTAAGAGTTGTAATGTGTATTTTACTTATGTTATTATAAATGACTTTTTATATGAAAACTTAGTACGAGTAAGTCTTGGGAATTAAATCAAGAAATTCTAGTTGAATCAAGTTCATTAATATTGTACTATTTTAATTAAAAAAAAAACAAAGTTGAATTTTCGTGATATCCTAAATTAGATATTAAAGTTTTTATTCTCTTTAACAGATTTTCTTTATCCGCTGCAAGTTTTCTTCAAATAATTTAGTATATATTATTATAAATGTTATTTTGGGGTTTAGGGTGTCACATTAGTGGTATCAGAGCAGGTCTGTCCAATCAGGCCGAGTGGGTTGAGTGTCGATTCAATGTGAGTCAAATGTTAGTCTTGTCAATTGTGTTTTCTTTTGTATTAATTATTTTCATTGTCATGTTTTTTTTCTCTCGTTATATTATTGTGTTAAGTGTTATATGTTTTTGTATTATTATACATTTTTTTGAGATTACTAATTAATTGTTTATTATTTGCTTACTCTGATTGTGTTGTGTCTTCTTAATTCCTACCTTAGTGAGTAAATAAACCATGAAATTACTTGTTAAGATTTGAGTTAATTTTAATCGTTGACAAGATTATGTTAGTTACTTGTTGCTTATTGCTTGACTACCTAACTATGATTTTTGCACTCTTGTTTTGTATGAATAGTTGGAAATAATAATTTTGATTGACCAGCTATATATTTCACCCTTAATCAATTTAAAATATTTAGTTTTCACATGTTTCTGTTTAAAGTGTTTGATCTAATAACTAATTGATTGAAACATTGATTTCCGTATGAATTAAATGTTTAAAAATTTAAGTATTGACTTTTTTATTAGGTACAAATTATTATTATTTTGTTGAAACTCAATTTAGAGAAAAAAAAGATGTTTCCTTATAAACTTTGAGTTATATAGGATATATGTCTCTTACGTTTAAAGTTTTAATGTTGACTAAAAAAATTCTTATTTTTATTTTATGTTGGCTTGTGTTAAGAAAAAAATCGATTTTAAATCGTGAATGTTAACTTTAAATCACTTGAAAGTGTTGATGGTTATATCTAGATGAGTAGAGTTTTGATATTGGTTTTGAAAACCATTTAGAATGTTCGTCATGATTTAGATAGTATGAAATTCATATTATTAGCAATAGTAATTCTTGAATATTAGAGGTTGGTAGAACTTAGAATTTTGTAAAAATGACATTTTGAAGGAGTTAACGTTTACTTATTTTATATGATGAAAATAACTTTTGTTTGAGTTACTCTTGATTATTTTAAAGAAATTAAATTGAGTTGAATTTTTATTGATTTATAAAATAACAATAATTCTATGCTACTGATTTTATTTAATGTTTAAACCAGCTTAAAATTTACAACATGTTTTACTCTGTCTTGTTTTTTTTAGAAAATTGAAAAGAGTTGTTGTTATGTTGGTTTAGGCGACTGGTGTAAATATTGAATCATGAGGGTGTTGGGATAGTTATTTGAAATGATTGATTTTTTTTATTATGATATTATGAACTCATTAGAGTTTGACTCGATGTTAGAGTTTTAGAGTTTAAGAACTCTTTAGTGATATACAATAGTACTAATGATAAAATGTATACTAACTGAGAAAGAGAAGTAAAAAGAAGGGGAAAAAAAATAAAGTTTTTAAAAATCTTCTCAACAGTAAAATTCTTTTTGAAAA
>NC_021166.2:37884436-37898302 GCF_000331145.2 Cicer arietinum | reverse complement strand
CTGACAAGCCTAGTGATTTCGGGGAAGTACAACTGAATGAGCCTGATCGTGGCGGTCTGCTGTTGAGCCTTAAGGCAAGATTGTTAGACCTTGAAGGTATTCGGGTGGGGAATTCCTAGGTGACTTGGAGGTAGCACTCCAAATGTCGGGAGCTACCACGCAAAACACGTTTACCTTGACTATCACGTATATGTGTATCGGGTTGAATTGATGGGATCTATGACAGGGCCAATTTAAATTGTCCGTCCACCGGGATGGTGGCATAGTATCAAGCCTCCTAACCAAGTACTTCAGAGTTAGAATGGTACCACATTGTGAAGTAGAGTCTAAGCTCATGCATAGCATTGCATTTCCTTGTGATTGTTTTGTTGTAATTGACGCGTTTCAAAGGAAATAATAATTAGATGATTTGATGCATATTATAATGAGATGATTATTTTACTTGAGTTACTTTGATGTTATAGTATGATACTATTTAATTAAATATTTTGATATATCGTAAAGTGATTATGCTGCGGTTCTATTATGATTGTTTGCGTGTTCTTCTTACTCATATTATACTATTAACATGATTTCAAAACTCACCTCCTTCGTTGTTTGTGTTTGACTGGCTTGGCCCTGCGTTTGCGAAATCGCAATTATTACAGGTTAATGAGTCTCGAAGTTCAAGTTTGGGAGAAACCCTGCTCTGATAGGTGACACCGGGAATTAAGAGTTGTAATGTGTATTTTACTTAGTACGAGTAAGTCTTGGGAATTAAATCAAGAAATTCTAGTTGAATCAAGTTCATTAATATTGTACTATTTTAATTAAAAAAAAACAAAGTTGAATTTTTACATGTGTATTTAGAGAAACGTGATATCCTAAATTAGATATTAAAGTTTTTATTCTCTTTAACAGATTTTCTTTATCCGCTGCAAGTTTTCTTCAAATAATTTAGTATATATTATTATAAATGTTATTATGGGGTTTAGGGTGTCACAAATAAATTTTATCAAATAACCATAATCGTCAAATTGATTACAATTTGGGGCATTTTAAACTTCACTCTGGCTGTTCTAAACCTTTTTGGTTCTTAGCCAATGTCTCTTGTCAAATTAGTGCATTAGTTTCAATGGATTAAAATTTCCATTATTTTTGTCTTCAATAGGCTTAATCTAATTTATTTTTATTTTTAGCCATTATAGTTCAACTTATAAGTGCATTACTCTCAACAATTAAGATTCTTAGTCAAAGTAATTCATCAAATAATTGCATTAGTCTAAATGGATTAGGTTTTTTGTGAATTTGGTCTTTAAATGGGTTATTCTAACATTTTGGTTCTTAGTTGATGAAGTTCTTATAATAAGTTCAATAGTCACATAGGATATATATTTTACTTTCATTTTGTTCTACACTATTCTTATTCTAATCCATTTTGATTAATAGCTAATGTAGTTCATGTAATAAATGTTTTAGTCTGGTTGATTTAAAATTTGGATCATTTTGGTCTTCACTAAGCTTATTCTAATCCATTTTGGTTCTTAGTCATTATAGTCTCCTTGGATTATGATTTGTTGCATGTTAGTCTTCACTCGATTTGTTCTAATCCATTTGGTTCTAAGCCAATATAGTCCATCCAACAAGTGCATTATCCTCAATGGATTAAGATTTTGATCATTTTGGTCTTTACTAGACTTATTGTAATCCAATTTTGTTTTAAGTTATGAAATTCATCCAATATGTGCATGATTCTAAATGGATTATGATATTCATCAATTTTATCTTCAATAGACTTATTTTTATCCATTTTAATTCTTAACCAACACAATTTATCAAATAACCATAATCGTCTAATGGGTTACAATTGGGTGCATTTTAAACTTCACTCGGGCCGTTTTAATCCATTTATGTTATTAGCCAACATAGTTTGTCAAATAAGTATATTACTCTCAATGGATTAAGATTTCGGCTATTTTTTTCTTCACTAGGCTTAATCTAATCTATTTTGATTTTTAGCCTTTGTAGTTCAACTTATAAGTGCATTATTCTCAACTAATTATGATTTTGGTCATTTTTGTCTTCACTCAGCTCATTGTAATCTATTTTAGTTCTTTGTCAACATAGTTCATCAAATAATTGTATTAGTCTCAATGGATTTGGATTTTGGTCAATTTGGTCTTTAAATGGGTCATTCTAAGCCAATGTAGTTCATCCTATAAGTGCATTAGCCTCAATGGATTAAGATTTTGATCATATTGGTCTTTACTAGACTTAATGTAATCCATTTTGGTTTTTAGTCAATGAACTTCATCCAATAAGTACATTAGTCTAAATGGATTACGAATACCATTAGTTTGGTCCTCGATAGGCTTATTCTAATCCATTTTAATTCTTAAGCAATACAATTTATCAAATAACCATAATCATCGAATGGATTACAATTTGGTGTATCTTAATCTTCACTTTGGATGTTCTAATTCATTTTGGTTATTAGCCATTATAGCTTGTCAAAAAAGTGCATTAGTCTTAATGGATTAATATTTTGGTTATTTTGGTATTCACTAGGCTTAATGTAATCTAATTCTTTGCCAACGTAGATCATCAAATAATTGTATTAGTCTCAATGGATTAGGATTTTGGTCAATTTGGTTTTTAAATGGGTCATTCTAATCTTTTTTGGTTCTTAGTTAATGTAGTTCGTCTAATAAGTTCATTAGTCATATAGGATATATATTTTATCCCCATTTTGTTCTACACTATAGTTATTCTAATCTATTTTGATTCTTAGCCAATGTGGTTCATCTAATAAGTGCTTTAGTTTGAATGGATTAAAATTTTCATCATTTTGGTCATCATTATGCTTATTCTAATCCGTTTTGGTTCTTAGTCAATATAGCTCTTCCAATAACCACTATAGTCTCCTTGGATTATGATTTGTGCATGTTAGTCTTTACTCGACTTGTTCTTATCCATTTTGATTCTAAGTCAATGTAGTTCATCCAATAAGTGCATTAGCCTTGATGGATTAAGATTTTGATCATTTTGGTCTTTACTAGACTTATTTTAATCCAATTCGGTTTTTAGTTAATGAACTTTATCCAAAAATTACATTAGTCTCATTGGAGTTAGATTTTTATCTTTTTGGTCTTCATTCAGCATATTCTAATCCTATTTGTATCTTAGTCAATATAGTGTTTCCAAAAGGTGCATTAGTTTTTCTGGATTCAGATTTTGGTCATTTTGGTCTCTACTAGGCTTATTCTATTCCATTTTTGTTATTAGCCAATGTAGTTCGTTTAATAAGTGTTATGTTTTGAATGCATTATGATTTTTGTCATTTTCTTCCTCACTCAACTTATTGTAATTCCTTTAGGTTATTAGCCAATATAGTTCTTCCATTAACTAGAATAGTCCAAAAGTTTAATAGTCTTAATGGAATAATATTTTGGTCATTTTGTTCTTTACAAGGATTTCTCTAATCCATTTTGATTCTAAGTCAATGTAATTTGTCTAATAAGTGTATTCTAAACTTCACTCAGCTAGTTTTTCAAATGAGTGAATTAGTCTCAATGGAGTAGGATTTCAGTTATTTTGACCTTCACTCAACTTATTCTAATCTATTTTGATTTTTATCCATTTTAGTTCATCTAATAAGTGCATTACTGTCAACTAATTAAGATTTTGGTCATTTTGGTCTTCACTTAGCTTATTGTAATGTATTTTAGATCTTAGTCAATGTAGTTCATCAAATAACTGCATTAGTCTCAGTGGATTAGGATTTTGGTCAATTTGGTCTTTAGATGGGTTATTGTAATCCATTTTGGTTATTGTTCAATGTAGTTTGTCTAATAAGTGCATTAGTCACAGAGGATACACATTTTTTTTTCAATTTTTTCTACACTCTACTTATTCTAATCCATTTTAGTTCTTAGCCAATGTAGTTCATCTAATATATGCTTTAATAAGAATGGATTAGAATTTTGCTCGTTTTGGTCTTCATTTGGCTTATTTTAATTCATTTTGGATATTAATCAATATAATTCTTCCAATAACCACCATTGTCTCATTGGTTTTTTGAAGTTGTGGGATTTTAGAGAAAATGAGGAGAGAAAATAATAAGGGTTTGAATATTATTGATAATAGCTTAATGCTGATTTTATTACAAAAACCTCCATACTAATCTCTATTTATAGAGAAACGTAGACATAATCCTAAATAAGGAAAAAATCATAATAATAATAAGAGATAATCTAAGATATCTCTATGATTATAAATTGATACTAACAAATAAATTAAGATACTCTAATATAATATAAAAGATATTATAAGATATTTTCTAATATTCTAACAGTCCCCCTCAAGCTAAAGCTTACTAAGTTTTAGCTTGTTACAAGAAAATAATGTTTTGCTCTGCAAAATAATAAAAAAGATGAAAAAGCAACTCAGGGATGCAGCTGAAGTCGGAGAGAATTTGTAAGACCCATAATTTTAAAGTACACTTTATGTATTTTTATGTATTTTGGATGTTGGGCTCAGAGGTTTTTTATCCAAAGTTAATAAATATTTTGGAGTTTATATGATCAAAAAGATATTTTGACGCCGTTTAGAATTATTCGTCGTTAAATAAATTAAATTAAGTGCGGTGAATCCTTTTCGGAGAATTTAATGCGTTACGGGTGAAATGGTAATTTAACAAATATCTAGATATTTTGAGATATTTGTTAAGTTATATTTATTATATATATATGTTTGTTTGGAGGGAAACAGAAAGGAAAACTAGAAGGAAGGAAAAGGAAAAGAAAAGAATATAAAAAGGAAAGAAGGAAAAAGGAAGAAAGGAAAAACAAAGGAAAGAAAAAGAAAGGAAGGAAAAGCTGACATTTTCCATCTTCTTCCTCTGATCAACCGTGACCCCCCTTTTCCCTTCTCCTTCATTTTTCGTTTTCTTCGCTTCCTTTTCTTCAAGAATAGTAACCCAAGGTTGGGTGAGCGTTAGAACAAGGATTTCTCAACTCCACTCTTCCTCTTTGATTCGAAAACGAAGAAAAACGGTATTAGAGATTCAAACACAAACCCCTCCGTTTCTTCTAGATCTAAGCTTCATTTCGCGAAGAGTTAGAAGGGAAAGTTGCTCACTACCATGCTACGATGCTAGGGGACCAACTTGGAGGCGACGTTGCGAGTGAAGATTTTTACCGGTTTTACTCGCGGTACCGGAAACCCACGTTAAAGCTAACGTTAAGGTAAGGGCTCCTTCCAAACTTTTAGTTTTCATCTAGGGCCTTATCTGTGGTTGTGTGGAAACGAATTTTGTTAGGGTTGGAGTATTGATTTGGGGAAAAATGAATCTAAGACTTTATGGGTAAAACCTTAGAGTTAGGTTTCGGTTATATTTGATGGATGTTTCGTGGAAAATGAACTTAACTCATTTGTGTATGATTATGGGTAAATGAAATTTGATGTGTTTGAGTGTTATGTTGTGTTGATTTGTGTTCGTCGTATTTGACGTGTTCTAAGTTAACTTGGTAAACTGTACTGACCCGTGATAGGTGGTACATTTACGATTTATATTTTTGGTGAATTGTGCTGACCCGTGATAGGTGGCACCTTGGTAAATTGTACGGACCCGTGATAGGTTGTACGTTTGCGATTTATATTTTAGTAAATCGTGTTGACCCGTGATAGGTGACACCATGGTAACTGTACTGACCCGTGATAGGTGGTACATTTACGATTTACATTTTTGGTGGATTGTGCTGACCCGTGATAGGTGGCACCTCGGTAAACAGTACTGGTCTGTGATAGGCGGTACGTTTACGATTCCCGCTTTTTCTTTTAGTAAATCGTGTTGACCCGTGATAGGTGACACCATGGTAACTGTACTGACCCGTGATAGGTGGTACATTTACGATTTCCGCTTTTTCTTTTAGTAAATCGTGTTGACCCGTGATAGGTGACACCATGGTAACTGTACTGACCCGTGATAGGTGGTACATTTACGATTTCCGCTTTTTCTTTTAGTAAATCGTGTTGACCCGTGATAGGTGACACCATGGTAACTGTACTGACCCGTGATAGGTGGTACATTTACGATTTCCGCTTTTTCTTTTAGTAAATCGTGTTGACCTGTGATAGGTGACACCTCGGTAAACTGTACTGACCCGTGATAGGTGGTACGTTTATGATTTACGCATTTTAGTAAATCGTGCTGACCCGTGATAGGTGGCACCTCGGTAATTGGTACTTTGGCCTGCGATAGGCGGTACAATTATGATTTACGGTCCTTCGAGGAGGGTTTTGGTTTGGAATTCCGAGTCCATGCATTTTGGCATATACGCATCGCATTAGGGTGCTTGGCACACGAGTCGTGTTTGAATCAAGTTATGATTGAGTGTTATGTATTGATTTTGTGTGTAAGTGTGATGGATTGTAAAACTATTTCGAAACCCAATTTGTCGTGGTGATTGTGTGGGAATTGCTAAGTGTGATTGTTCGGATTTGTGTGTATGTGTTGATTGGTTTTGAAACCCTTTAAAAAGCTGATTTTTGCTGAATTTTGCTGTTTTCCTGTTGCTGCCTGATGTGTATTCGAATACAGAAAGCTGTATCCGAATACAGACATGCTGTTTTTGCCACTGACTTATTGTGTAGTCGAATACAGACTGTTGTATTCGAATATAGACATGCTGTTTTGCTACTGACTTGCTGTGTAGTCGAATACAGACTGTTATATTCGAATACAGACATGCTGTTTTTTCTGCTGAATGTTGAAACAGTCTTGTATTCGAATACAGAGATGCTGTATTCGAATACAACAATGTTGTTTTGTTAAAAACTTCATTTTTCAACCTTGTTTATGCATGTTTGGCATATGGAAACCCTTTTAAGGTGCATGCTTAGTTGAAAGGTTATTTTGTGCATTTAAAACTTAAATGTTATGTGTTATCTGTTAATTTCGGTTGGTGACCCTTTACAATTATTGTGGAAATCTGGGCTTTGCCCTCAGATGAGAGTCAGGACGATCCTACCGGTTCGTACCCTACGGACGGGAATGGAGATGGGAACGCTTGACTGCAGCTACGTTAGGAGGATCTCACGGGGCGCGTGGAGATCACTCAGGGTGTATAGTTTTTGGTAGGATGATTAGATTAGGTTGATGTATAGGGACTAGGCGTCCTTCTTTTTGGGTTGGAGTATTTTAAATTTGGAAAATTGTACTTATACTAATATTGTTAGTTTGACATCTTATTGGAATGGGTTCCATGTACCATTTGTTGTTGTGTAAATGTTTTGGATTTATATTTGGAGAAACTTTTCCGCTGCTTAAAAATTATAATGACTCAATTATTTATCCAAAGGCATTTCTTTATTTATTTCTCTATTTTAGTTTAATTACTTTTGAAAAATAAATACACCATCGCTTTGAAAATCGAGGTGTTACAGAATTGCTATAAATATAGCCTAGCCAGATAGCCGATATGATCCACCAGCCTCAGAGAAATTCATGGCAAGCAATTGAACAAAGCAAGGTCCGTTCTTCTAAAAACTGCACCTTCAAACCAATAATATCGGAAACTCAATATTTAAACTTGAATATGCTTCAAGGAGAGAGCAACATGATTCAGGGAGAGAAAGGCAGGGCCAATACATCTGGGACAAAGATGGGGTCAGTGCATTTGGGACAAATTGCCAAAATAAAGTGAGTCATGAAAATAAAAGATATCGTCAGAATAACCATCAACAGAACAAGAAATCATCACTAATATGATTCATTTGTGGGAAAAGGGACACTATCCGAATGATCGTCGGTGGGAATAGAAGCCACTGTTATAATCTATTAGTATGAACTAAATTGCATGAAAAACACCAAAGAGGAAACAACACGACTCTAATGAAACGAAGCCATGATCGATCAACGAAGTGGGAAAATGCATCCAAAACAAGAGAGACAATGGTTGTTTCGGAAAACTTGTTGGAAAACCTTTTCAGCAGCAACAATAGATGGAAGGCAGCAGTAGACAGCGGATCTTGAAGGTAGTAGGTGTAACCGTAGCCCGAAACTAGAATACGAGGGCATATTCGAAACTATGAGATTGAGGTGCGATTGACCGACCAAGCAGCAACTATGAGGCGTCAAAACGCGCCATCACATGCTGTGGAGACGACGAAGCGTGAGATCTACTCACATGAGAGGTTAGCAGCGCGTGAGAGCGCATGTGACAACTTTTGGTGACGCGCTTTCGGGCATGACCTGATCTGGAGATGACGCCGTTGTTCGCAGGAAAATTCGCCAGAAATTGTGGCAGCGGCGACATTAGAAAACTAAATGGAAAACGAGTGAAATCGGTGTCGGATTGTAACACGATAATGGTTTAGAATAGGAATGTCACATTGATAAAAGAGAATCTATAATTATATTCCCTAACTGTTGGGAATTCAGCAACAAAATAGGGACATGATCTTCAAGGAGGATCGAAATAGGCTTTGATACTATGTTGAAGTTGTGGGATTTTAGAGAAAAGGAGGAGAGAAAATAATAAGGGTTTTAATATTATTGATAATAGCTTAATGTTGATTTTATTACAAAAAACTCCATACTAATCTCTATTTATTGAGAAACATAGACCTAATCCTAAATAAGGAATAAATAATAATAATAATAATAATAATAATAATAATAATAATAATAATAATAATAATAATAATAATAATAATCATAATAATAATAATAAGAGATATTCTAAGATATCTCTATGATTATAAATTGATCCTAATAAATAATTTAAGATACTCTAATATAATATAAAAGATATTATAAGATATTTTCTAATATTCTAACAGGTTTATTATTTGGTGCATTTTAGTCTTCACTCGACTTGTTCTAATTTCTTTTGGTTCTTGGTCAATGTAGTTCATCCAATAAGTGCATTAGTCTCAAAGGATTAGGATTTTGATCATTTTGGTCTTTACTAGACTTATTATAATCCAATTTTGTTTTTAGTCAATGAACTTTGTCTAAAAATTACATTAGTCTAATTGGATTTAGATTTTTTTCATTTTGGTCTTCATTCAGCTTATTCTAATCCATTTTGTTACTTAACAAATATAGTTTTTCCAAAAAGTTCATTAGTTTTTATGGATTTTGGTCATTTTGTTCTTTACAAGGATTATTCTATTCCATTTTCGTTATTTGGTCATGTAGTTCGTTTAAAAAGTGCTTTCGTTTGAATGCATTAAGATTTTGGCCATATTCTTCATCACTCGGCTTATTGTAATTCATTTAGGTTCTTAGCTAATATAGTTCTGCAATTAACCACAATAGTACGAAAGTATAATAGTCTCAATAGATTTAGATTTTGGTCATTTTGTCTTTACTAAGCTTATTCAAATCCATTTTGGGTCTAACCCATTATAGTTCATCTAATAAATCGATGACTCTTAATTTATTAAGATTTTGGTAGTTTTTGTTTTGAAAACGTCTTATTGTGGTCCATTTTGGTTCATAGCTAAAGTAATTCTTCTGGTAAGTGCATTAGTCATAATAAATAAAGATTTTGGTTTATTTGGTCTTTACAAGGGTTATTCTAATCCAATTTTGTTCATAGTTAATATAGTTCGTCTAATAAGTGAATTACTCATAGCGGATATGGACTTTTGTCATATTGGTCTTCAACGACTTATTCTAATCCAAATTAGGTTTCTACCAAATGTAGTTCGTGTAATAAGTGTTTTAATTTCATGAGATTAAGATTTTTGTCATTTTCGTCTTCACTCAGCTTATTCTAATCCATTTTGTTTCTTAGTCAATATTGTTCTTCCAATAACCACAATAGTCTCAATGAATTAAAATTTAGTTCATCATAGACTTCACTCGACCTATTCTAATATGTTTTTCTTCTAAGTCAATGTAGGTCATCCAATAAGTGTAATAGTCTCAATTGATTAAAATTTTGATCATTTGGGTTTTTACAAGGGTTATTCTAGTCCATTTTAATTCTTAGTAAATGTAGTTCGTCTAATAAATGCATTATTCACAAAAGATGTAGATTTTGGTCATTTTTATCTTTACTAGACTTGTTATAAATTTTTTTGTTTTCTAGCTAGTGAAATTCTTCTAGTAAGAACATAAGTCTCACTAGATAAAGATTTTTGGGATTTTGATCTTCACTTAGCTTATTCTAGTCCATTTTGTTTCTTAGCCAATGTAGTGTTTATAATAAATGTGTTTGTCTCCATAGATTAAAATTTTGGTTATTTTGGTCTTTACAAGGCTTGTTCTAATCCATTTTGGTTCTTAGCCAATGCAGTTTGTGTAATAAGTGCTTTAGTCTAAATGTATTAAGATTTTGGTTATTGTGTTCCTCACTTGGCTTAATCTAAATCATTTTGGTTCTTAGCCAATAAAATTCTTCCAATAACCACAATGGCGTCAATGGATTATAATTTTGGTGCATTTTTTTAGTCTTCACTCGACTTATTCTAATATGTTTTTGTTCTAAGCCAATGTAGTTAATCCAATAAATTTAATAGTCTCAACGGATTAAGATTTTGGTCATTTTGTTCTTTACAAGGGTTACTCTAATCCATTTAGTTCTTAGACAATGTAGTTCGTCTAATAAGTGTAGTAGTCACATCGGAAAAAGATTTTGGTCTTTTGTGTTTTTCATTCGACTTATTCTTATCCATTTTGGTTCCTAACTAATGAAGTTTGTCTAGTTAGTCCATTACTCTCAATTGATTAAGATTTTGTTCATTTTGGTCTTCACTCGGCTTATTCAAATCGATTTTGGTTTTTATCTATTGTAGTGATTCCAATAACCAAAATAGTCTCAATGGACTATGATTTGGTACATTTTAGTCTTCAATCAACTTGTTCTAATCCATTTTGCTTTTTTGCCAATGTAGTTCATCCAATAAGGGAATTGTTCTCAATGGATTCTGATTTTTGTTATTTTGGTCTATAGAATGGTTATCCTAATCCATTTTAGGTCTAAGTCAATGTAGTTTGTACAATAAGTACATTTGTCACATCAAATATAGATTTTGATTATTTTGGGCTTCACTCGGCTTATTATGTCGATATTGGTTCTTTGCCAATATAATTCTTTAAATATGTGCATTAGCCTCAAACAGTTATGTTTTTTTTTTTTTCATTTTGGTGTTCACTCAACTTATTCCAATCCATGTTGGTTCTTTGCCAATATAGTTCATCCAATAAGTGCATTAGTCTTAATGGATAATGATTTTTGTTAGTTTTGTCTTCAATAAACTTATTTTAATCCATTTTAATTCTAACCCAATATAGTTCTTCCTAAAACCACAATCGTCTCAATGCATTTTGATTTGGTGAATTTTAGTCTTCAGTTGGTATGTTGTAATCGATTTTGGTTCTAAGCCAATGTATTTTTTTCCAACAATTTCATTATTCTCAATGATTAAGATTTCCATCATTTTGGTCTTCACTCGATATATTTTAATTTGTTATAGTTATTAGCCGTTGTAGTTCATATAATAAGTGCAATACTTTCAATTTATTAATATTATGGTCATTTTTATCTTCAATCGGCTTATTGTAATCCATTTTGGTTCTTAGCTAATGTTGTTCATCCGATAAATGCATTAGTCTCTATAAGACCCTAAATTTTTATATCCTAAATTATACAATTTTAGGGTATTTTTGGTTGAATTTCTTAGGCTTTTAGCCATTTTTTTTGGTATTTAGTGAGTGAAATGCCAAAAATATATTTTTGGAAATTGGAATAAAATTATTTGTCAGAAAATAATTTATTTACGTTGCGAAGAATTTAAAACCGGACAGTTTAGTTAAAAATATCACTCGTTGCTGAAAATTTATCTGTCAATTGAGTTGCGACGAGAGTAGATATTTTTAACAAAAAGTGGTTTGGGAAGTGATGGGTGAAATGGTAATTTTATGAAATATCTAGATATTTTTTATATATTTGTTATATATATATATATATATAAAGAAAGGAAAATGGAAGAAAGGACACATTTCTCCCTGTAGTCGTGCCTTCATCATTTTCTTCTTCTCCTTCTCTGTTTCCAAACAATTTGCAAAGTGTTTGTTTTTTTTTTAAAACTCAAACCCAAACATCCATATATATATATAGAAAGAAAAGGAAAGGAAGGAAAAAGAGGGAAATAGAAAGGAAGGAAAAAGGAAGAAAGGAAAATAGGAAAGAAAGGAAAATAGAAAAGATAACGTCTTCTTCCTCTCCCTGCATCGCGCTACCTCCATATTTTTTTCCTCCTCTTTTCTTTTTGTTTGATCTTTTTTGCTTCAAGAAAAGGAACCCAAGGCTTGGTGGGTGAGAAGAGAAGGATTTCTCAGCTTCATTCTTCTCCTTTGATTAAAAAACGGAGAAAAACGGGGTTGTTGTTTTCAAAACCGTCAAACACAAACCTTCACTTTCCTCCTAGATCTAAGCTTCGTTTCCAGAAGTGATAGAGCTATCGTTAAGGTAAGGGCTCCTTCTAAACTTTTAGTTTGCATTTACGGACTTATTTGTGGTTGTGTGGAAAATAAATTTGTTGGGTTTGAAGTGTAGATTTGGGGAAAATGAATTTATTGCTTTTATGGGTGAAAGTTTGGAGTTGGGTTTTTGGTGAAATTGATGAGTGTTTTCGTGGAAAATGAATTTGATTCATCTATGTGTGTTGTTGAGGAAAAGAAATTTGATGTGTTTGAGTTGTGGTTTGTGAAAATTAGTTTGGCATGTGTTATGTTTGAGTTTTGTGGAAAATGAATTTAACTCATTTATGGGTGGTTTTGAGGAAATGAAATTTGATGTGTTGAGTGGTGGGTTGTGATGATCTGTGTTTTTTCGTGTTTGACGTGCTCATAATTAAGATTATAAATTTTGAGATGTGTTTGTGTGGATTTTGTGGAAAAATGAATTGATGTGATTTGGTGTGAATTGTGGATTGAATTTGAGAATATGTCTGAGTATGTTCTGTGTGGAATGTGAAAACCATTAGAGTTAAACGAGTATCGCGTTGTGCTGATCTGTGAGAGATTGCACTCTAGTTATGCTGATCTGTTAGCGATTGCACTCTAGAAAACAGTGTAAGGCCTGTGATAGACGACATTTTAGTAAATCGTGCGAGCCTGTGATGGGTGGCACCTTGGTAATTAGTACAAGGTCTGTGATGTTGATTATTATGACCTCGAAATAATCAGAATATATCAGTCTTTAATCAAATTAAAGCAATATAGAAAATCGAATACGTCTAGCATACAATTAAGATCGAACATACAATCATACGATGCAAAATTTATTCAGATTCATACACACAGCGGAATTATAATGCGACATACAAGATTAACAATTAAGAGTAAAAGGATAAGGGATAGAATGCACCAAGGTTTATCCTGGTTCAGTTGTCAATAAGACAACCTATATCCAGTCCTGACAATCCAACTGGATTTCAGCTTTTTCTCCAATAGAAAGAATTGTGACTTGTTTACAGATTGTCCAGTTTCCTCGAAACCTATCTATCTAACACAATCTCTTTCCTATTGCTTAACCCCTTGATCCTTGCAGTCACTCGGCAGACTCACACAAAATCAAGTCAAGCTCCTTCTTGATGAGGCCTCTCACCCAAGAAGATCGCCACCAGTTTCTAGCTGGATTTTTCGCAGTCGTTTCTTTACAAAGAATTTATTACAAGCAAAATAAAAGAAGTACAAAAAGTGTCTTCAATCTTGATCAATGTATCTCTTCACGAATCTGGTTATTCAATGATTGTTTATGAGAACATTGTCTTTTCTCTCAAGAATACTTTTTCAGCTCTCTCAATGATTATGGATAATCTTTTTGGCTTTGATCTGAAAAAGCAATATCAGAATGTTAACAATGTGTT
>NC_021166.2:37871716-37883971 GCF_000331145.2 Cicer arietinum | reverse complement strand
TGAAAAGTTCTTACCAGATGTTTAGTTCAATCGATTTCCCAATCGATTGAAACCAAACTTAACATGATTGAAATTTTCACAATAGATTGTCCAATCGATTGTGTTTGTCACAGGTCATGTTACTTTTCAAATATTATCTAAGCAATCGATTTGCCAATCGATTACCCTAGAAAATGGATTGTCACTGTGACTTGTCCAATCGATTTCCCAATCGATTTGTTTCAATCAGTTTTACTTTGTGATGTGCACAATCGATTTGCCAATCGATTAGCCTGTAAAACAGGTTGCCACTGACTTGCGCAATTTTAATTTCTAATTGTGCCAGTCGATTGCCTAATCGATTATACAATCACAAACAGTTAGATTCCTTACAACCCTTTTTATGAAATCGATTTCTCAATCGATTTACGCAGTGAATATTCAACTTTTGTTGATTTCTTGAGTTCCAAGCAATTTGTCTCAAGTGTGTAGGGTTGAGTTGTTGTTCCTGAAATCTTGCTCAATTAAAATGTTAGATTTATCATATGATGTACGAACATTGTATGTTTGTTAATTATGTCAAAATTAGGATTCAAAGGACTAAAGTCCAACAATCTCCCCCTTTTTGCATAAGTGACAATCATACAATTTTAACTTGAGTTGAGCATTTCAAGACATAATATTAACAACATTTCATAGCATCATATGTACCATTATCAGATTATAACATCAGAGTATCATAACATCCTAGCATAACAGTACACATGCTATTTATCAAAAATCAGAGCATTTTAATAATTCATTCTTATTAGAGCAAAGTATCAGAGCAGAATTATGCAGCAGCAGTCATAAGCAAGTTATAATTTTTCTCCCCCTTTGTCAGTTAAGGAAAAAAGGCAGAAAAAAAAATTTCCTCCCCCTATGTTAATGAACATAAGCGCTGGGGATTGAAATTATAAAACATTGTGTATCAGAGCAATAAATGAGCATATCAAACAAATGAATTCAGAGAGAGATGGAATAAACGTTCTAATGCATTATGTATATAGATGAAATGAATACATCAAGTCATTACAAAACAACCCAGATCCTAAACTCCTAATCTCCTAAATTAGGCTGGTCCTCACTATTATCTACGGGAGAGGCAGAGACCGTTGTATTAACCTCAGCAGGTGTCTCCTCAACGTGAGTCGCAGGGTGATCTAGGGGAGTTGGGTTAGGTTCCTCTGTTGCTTGACGACCGATGTCTGCGATGTCTTCAAATGACAGCTTGATGCCTAAGTGTGCTTGAATAGCATCCACATCCTGAACAACTGACTTCAGGGATGCCTGGAGAGTCCTCAAATTTTCTTCCATTTTGGATTGTGATTCTAGCATCTTGGCATTGTGTGCCATCTGAGCTTCTATGAATTCCATTATCTTTGCAATAAACTCAAGAGGGGCTGTATCAGTAGCACGTTGAGGCTGAGGTTATGGTTGAGGTTGTGCTGGTTCAACAGTAGGCTGAGGTCTTATCCAAATACCATGTAACCTTTTCAATTGCATCTGGTTTACAATTGATTCTCCAAAAATTAGAGTGGTCTTTGCAGATTCTTCATTAACAAACGATACCTTGAACTGTTTCAGAATCTTGGTAATCAGCTGTGGATAAGGCAGCATAAGCTTGCTCTGTGAAGCTTCCAGCATATGCCTTAGCACAATCCAAGCCCAGCTCATCCTGAGCTCCTTGGACAAACCCCACAACAGTAGTATATCCAACTTCTGAACTACTGCATGGTTACCTGAACGTGGAACAAGCATCCGAGTCAGCGTGTACATCAGCATACGATGTTGGACCTTCATTTGACCGATAGGTAATGAAATGGTTTCCACAAAACCATCAATCATCAGGTCCTTAACTGCAGTGTGCCTGTCAACCGATTCTTCCCATCCTTCTCAGCCGTATCAACTTCAAAACTGCCGTCGATAGATTTTCCCTGAAATGGCAATCCTGATAAAGTAGAAAAATCATCAAAGGACATAGAAATCCTTTTCCATTTGACCTGAGCCTTAAAACCTTCTTCAGTTAGCTTGAATGTAGAGTAAAATTCCCTTATCAAACGTGGATAACTATCAAGAGTAGAAGACAGAAAGCTCTCAAGACCGTGAAATCTCAGATGGTTCTGAAACGTAAAACTGTCTGCATCAAAGTAGGCAAAATCCAGAGTCCGACCCTCATGGATTTTTCTCTTCAGAAAGTCTGATGGTATAGAAGGTTCTGCATCTTTTTCCTTGGATGCAGGAGCTTTCTTGGGAGGGGGTGAAGAAACTGGTTTCTTCTTCCTCTTTTGTGAGATTTCCTTCATGGCATCAACCATGAGTTTTTCCGTTAGGGGTTCCTTTCTCTTTTTAGGTTTCTCTTGAATAGCAGCAGGTGCCTTGCCTTTGTCTTTGGCAAGAATTTTATGTGTGGGAATAGGTACTCTTTTGGTTAAAGTAGGTGGTGGTGAAGGGGTTTCACTGGTTGAAGATGATGAAGGTGAGGGGGTGCGTGCCTGGGTTTGTTTAACTCGTGCCATAATCGTAGATTGAAGTAGATTGAATGTAGACAGTATCAAAATAACAATTGCAGAAACAGAGAGATGAAGCAGACAAAGAAAATTAGTGAAATCTGGAGAACTGAAGTGCAGAAATCGATTGATAACTGTTCCTATTTAAACCCTTAACCGTGTAAATCGATTCCCAAATCGATTAGGTTACCGTTACTGGTAATGTCAATCGATTTAGTAATTATTACATACAACGGCTAGTCACAACGGTCATATTGTAAATCGATTCCCAAGTCGATTTCCAGATTTACTTAATCGATGTCCAAATCGATTGTTTTAACGTTGAAAGAAGAACTATTCGATTTCCCAGTCGACGCTTGGGCAAGTTAAAAAAAATTTTCTGAACTTTGAATTCTGGGGCCAAAGCAATCGATTCCCAAATCGATTTTGTAAACCATTTACCATGCTGGTAATCGATTCCCAAATCGATTTAACTGGAAAGTAACTGCAAACACCAGAAGTGTCCTATGAAAGAATCAAAGATCATACCTCACTAGGATCAATGATCCCTAGTTTCATCCTTATATGCAGAAAACTTTCTCTTGGTAAAGCTTTTGTGAAGATGTCAGCTAGCTGTTCGGCAGTGTTAACATACTCAAGCTTAATGATTCCATTTTGAAAGTGATCCCTTATAAAATGATGTCTTACTTCAATGTGTTTGGTCCTGGAGTGCATTACTGGATTCTTGGTTATACTTATTGCACTTGTGTTATCACACATGATAGGTACTGTTCCCAAATCAACACCAAAGTCCAATAAATGCTGTTTCATCCACAGAATCTGAGCACAACAGCTCCCAGCTGCAATATATTCAGCTTCAGCAGTAGATAACGCAATGCTTGTTTGCTTCTTACTGAACCAAGACACTAGAGAATTTCCAAGCAGATGACAAGTTCCTGAGGTACTTTTCCTGTCGAGTTTACAACCGGCAAAATCTGAATCTGAGTAACCAATCAATGTACATGTTGATCCTTTTGGATACCACAATCCAAGACTTTTAGTTCCTACCAAGTATCTGAAAATTCTCTTAACTGCACTGAAGTGAGATTCCTTTGGATTTGATTGATACCTTGCACACATACAAACACTGAACATGATGTCTGGTCGGCTTGCTGTAAGGTAGAGCAGAGATCCAATCATACCACGAAATCTAGTAACATCTACAGGTTTACCTTTCTCATCTCGGTCTAAGAAATTTCCTTGACTCATGGGTGTATCAATGGACTTAAGATTTTCAAAGTTAAATTTCTTTATCAAATCAGAACAGTATTTAGATTGACTAATGAAAATGCCTTGCTTGCTTTGGTTAATTTGAAATCCCAAGAAATATGACAGTTCACCCATCATTGACATTTCAAATTTACCTTTCATCAAATTTTCAAATTCTTTGCACAGTTTATTATTTGTAGATCCAAATATTATGTCATCAACATATACTTGGACAAGCAAGATATCATTTCCAGTAGTTTTTGTGAAAAGGGTCTTGTCAACATTTCCTCTTAAAAAGTTTTGTTGAATAAGGAAATTGCTGAGCTTCTCATACCAAGCTCTTGGAGCTTGTTTTAACCCATAGAGGGCCTTTGAGAGCTTATACACATGATTAGGAAAATCAGGATTTTCAAAACCAGGTGTTTGGCTAACAAAAACTTCCTCTTGAAGGTCACCATTGAGAAAGGCACTTTTCACATCCATTTGATAAAGATTAAAGTCCATTATACAAGCATAAGCCAATAAAATTCTTATGGCTTCTAATCTAGCTACAGGGGCATAGGTTTCATCAAAATCTATTCCCTCCTCTTGACTATAACCCTTTGCTACTAATCTGGCTTTGTTCCTTGTTATCACACCATTCTCATCCAACTTGTTTCTGAACACCCATCTGGTTCCTATGACATGCTTACCCTCTGGCCTAGGTACTAAACTCCACACCTTGTTTCTCTCAAACTGGTTTAACTCCTCTTGCATAGCAAGTATCCACTCACTATCTAACAGGGCTTCCTTAATGTTCTTAGGTTCAATCTGAGATACAAAGGCTGTAAAGTTACAAAACTGACTAAGGTTTCTCCTAGTTGCAACACCTTTAGAGATATCGCCTATAATGTTGTCTAAAGGGTGGTTTCTGTTGAACTTCCATTCCTTAGGCAACTCACTGGTTTCTATAGGTTCTACAAGGTCTGATCTAGTTGGAGGGTCAGCTATAGGTTGTTCTAGTGGTTCAGATTCTACAACTTCGTCCAAAAAGTCATCAACCTTAGAAGGAGTTTTGTTCAAGTTTTCTGTAAATAATTCATCAAACTTTACATGAACTGACTCTTCTATGGTCTTTGTTCTTTTGTTGTAGATTCTATAGGCCTTACTAGTTTGGGAATATCCTAAAAAGATACCTTCATCTGCCTTAGGGTCAAACTTTCCTAGGTGTTCTTTGCCATTGTTCAACACAAAGCACTTACAACCAAAGATTCTAAAGTAGGAAAGGTTTGGTTTTCTACCCTTGTAAAGCTCATAGGGTGTTTTCCTAAGCAGGGGCCTAATGAGAACTCTATTTACAACATGAGTGGCTGTACTAATTGCATCTGCCCAAAAGTACTTAGGTAGGTTGGAGTCCTTAAGCATGGTCCTAGCTAACTCTTCTAGGGATCTATTTTTCCTCTCCACTACCCCATTCTGCTGTGGTGTCCTAGGGGCAGAATATATGTGGTTGATTCCATGTAGTTCACAATAATTTTGAAAAGCATCATTTTGGAATTCACCTCCATGATCACTTTTTATTGAAACAATTTTCAGATCATTCTCATTTTGTACTAAAGCAGCAAACTTTTTGAAAACAGAGAATGTATCACTTTTATGAGCTAAAAAGTAAGTCCATGTGAATCTAGAATAATCATCAACCAGCACATATCCATACAGGTTTCCACCTAAACTCTTAACTTGGGCAGGTCCAAAAAGGTCCATGTGAACTAGTTGTAAAACTCTATTTGTTCTAACCAAGTCTATAGAGGGAAATGGAGTCTTAACCAGTTTACTTTTCTCACATGCATCACACAGTCTATCTTTAGAGAACTTCCTATTTGGTAGACCTAAGACTAACTGTTTGCTGACAAGTTTATTCAAATGATTTATGTGTATATGAGCAATTCTTTTATGCCAAAGCCATGTTTCATCTGAATTGGATAACAAGCAGCATATAACACTTAATACATAATTGAAATCTAACATGTAAATGTTATTAATTCTGTCACCAACTAGCTTTATGTGTTTGTCATCTTTATGCTCAATAATGCAAGATTGTGATGAAAAACTTACTTGAAAACCTTTGTCACATAGCTGGCTTATACTCAGTAAGTTGTGCTTTAATCCTTCAACATATAGCACATTTTTGATTACTGCAGTTGATTCATCGCCTACATCACCAATTCCAATGATTTTTCCTCTGTTGTTATCACCATATTTGACAAAGCCTCCTTCCTTTAATGTCAAGTTCAGGAATTTGGATTTGTCACCAGTCATGTGCTTTGAGCATCCGCTATCTAGATACCATGAGTGTTTCGTGGATGTCAAGCACACCTGCAATACAAAATCAGAATTTTGTTTTAGGTCCCCAATTTAAATTGGGTCCTGGTTGGTTAGTGTCAAACACAGATTTCTTTTCTATCCAAACTAGCTTCCATCCTTGATTGGCTAATTTTTTAAATTTGCAATTAGACACAAAATGTCCCTTTCTGCAACAGAAATGACATCTGCCATCAAAGGATGAATGTTTATTTGGTTTAGTAAAGATGTCATAAAGTTAAAATTTTTTTTCTGAACTTTGAATTCTGGGGCCAAAGCAATCGGTTCCCAAATCGATTTTATAAACCATTTACCATGTTGGTAATCGATTTCCAAATCGATTTAACTGGAGAAAAAACTGCAAACACCAGAAATCCCACAAAAAAATCAACAATCATACCTCACTAGGATCAATGATCCCTAGTTTCATCCTTATGTACAGAAAACTTTCTCTTGGTAAAGCTTTTGTGAAGATGTCAGCTAGCTGTTCGGCAGTGTTAACATACTCAAGCTTAATGATTCCATTTTGAAAGTGATCTCTTATAAAATGATGTCTTACTTCAATGTGTTTGGTCCTGGAGTGCATTACTGGATTCTTGGTTATACTTATTGCACTTGTGTTATCACACATGATAGGTACTGTTCCCAAATCAACACCAAAGTCCAATAAGTGCTGTTTCATCCAAAGTATCTGAGCACAACAGCTCCCAGCTGCAATATATTCAGCTTCAGCAGTTGATAAAGCGATGCTTGTCTGTTTCTTACTAAACCATTACACAAGAGAGTTTCCAAGTAAATGACAAGTTCCTGAGGTACTTTTCCTGTCGAGTTTACATCCGGCAAAGTCTGAATCTGAGTAACCAACTAAAGTACAGGTTGATCCTTTTGGATACCACAATCCGAGACTCTTAGTTCCTACCAGATATCTGAAAATTCTCTTGACTGCACTGAAGTGAGATTCCTTTGGATTTGATTGATACCTTGCACACATAAAAACACTGAACATGATGTCTGGTTGGCTTGCTGTAAGGTAGAGCAAAGATCCTATCATACCACGAAACCTAGTAACATCTACAGGTTTGCCTTTCTCATCTCGGTCTAAGTAATTTCCTTGACTCATGGGTGTATCAATGGACTTAAGATTCTCAAAACAAAATTTCTTTATCAAATCAGAACAGTATTTAGATTGACTAAGGAAAATGCCTTGCTTGCTTTGGTTAATTTGAAATCCCAAGAAATATGATAGTTCACCCATAATTGACATTTCAAATTTACCTTTCATCAAATTTTCAAATTCTTTGCACAATTTATTATTTGTAGATCCAAATATTATGTCATCAACATATACTTGGACAAGCAAGATATCATTTCCAGTAGTTTTTGTGAAAAGGGTCTTGTCAACATTTCCTCTTAAAAAGTTTTGTTGAATAAGGAAATTGCTGAGCTTCTCATACCAAGCTCTTGGAGCTTGTTTTAACCCATAGAGGGCCTTTGAGAGCTTATACACATGATTAGGAAAATCAGGATTTTCAAAACCAGGTGTTTGGCTAACAAAAACTTCCTCTTGAAGGTCACCATTGAGAAAGGCACTTTTCACATCCATTTGATAAAGATTAAAGTCCATTATACAAGCATAAGCCAATAAAATTCTTATGGCTTCTAATCTAGCTACAGGGGCATAGGTTTCATCAAAATTTATTCCCTCCTCTTGACTATAACCCTTGGCTACTAGTCTAGCTTTGTTCCTGGTTATCACACCATTCTCATCCAACTTGTTTCTGAACACCCATCTGGTTCCTATGACATGCTTACCCTCCGGCCTAGGTACTAAACTCCACACCTTGTTTCTCTCAAACTGGTTTAACTCCTCTTGCATAGCAAGTATCCACTCACTATCTAACAGGGCTTCCTTAATGTTCTTAGGTTCAATCTGAGATACAAAGGCTGTAAAGTTACAAAACTGACTAAGGCTTCTCCTAGTTGCAACACCTTTAGAGATATCGCCTATAATGTTGTCTAAAGGGTGGTTTCGGTTGAACTTCCATTCCTTAGGCAACTCACAGGTTTCTATAGGTTCTACAGGGTCTGCACTAGTTGGAGGGTCAGCTATAGGTTGTTCTAGTGGTTCAGATTCTACAACATCGTCCAAAATTTCAATAACCTTAGAAGGAGTTTTGTTCAAGTTTTCTGTAAAAGATTCATCAAACTTTACATGAACTGACTCTTCTATGGTTTTTGTTCTTTTGTTGTAGATTCTATAGGCCTTACTAGTTTGGGAATATCCTAAAAAGATACCTTCATCTGCCTTAGGGTCAAACTTTCCTAGGTGTTCTTTGCCATTGTTCAAAACAAAGCACTTACAACCAAAGATTCTAAAGTAGGACAGGTTTGGTTTTCTACCCTTGTAAAGCTCATAGGGTGTTTTCCTAAGCAGGGGCCTAATGAGAACTCTATTCACTACATGGGTGGCTGTACTAATTGCATCTGCCCAAAAGTACTTAGGTAGGTTGGAGTCCTTAAGCATGGTCCTAGCTAACTCTTCTAGGGATCTATTTTTCCTCTCCACTACCCCATTCTGCTGTGGTGTCCTAGGGGCTGAATAGATGTGGTTGATTCCATTTGATTCACAATAATTTTGAAAAAGATCATTTTGGAATTCACCTCCATGATCACTTTTTATTGAAACAATTTTCAAATCATTCTCATTTTGTACTAAAGCAGCAAACTTTTTGAAAACAGAGAATGTATCACTTTTATGAGCTAAAAAGTAAGTCCATGTGAATCTAGAATAATCATCAACCAGCACATATCCATACAGGTTTCCACCTAAACTCTTAACTTGGGCAGGTCCGAAAAGGTCCATGTGAACTAGTTGTAAAACTCTATTTGTTCTAACCAAGTCTATAGAGGGAAATGGAGTCTTAACCAGTTTACTTTTCTCACATGCATCACACAGTCTATCTTTAGAGAACTTCCTATTTGGTAGACCTAAGACTAACTGTTTGCTGACAAGTTTATTCAAATGATTTATGTGTATATGAGCAATTCTTTTATGCCAAAGCCATGTTTCATCTGAGTTGGATAACAAGCAGCATACAGCACTAGGTACAGAATTGAAATCCAACATGTAAATGTTGTTGATTCTGTCCCCAATTAGCTTTATGTGTTTGTCATCTTTATGCTCAATAATGCAAGATTGTGATGAAAAACTTACTTGAAAACCTTTGTCACATAGCTGGCTTATACTCAGTAAGTTGTGCTTTAATCCTTCAACATATAGCACATTTTTGATTACTGCAGTTGATTCATCGCCTACATCACCAATTCCAATGATTTTTCCTCTGTTGTTATCACCATATTTGACAAAGCCTCCTTCCTTTAATGTCAGGGACAGGAATTTGGATTTGTCACCAGTCATGTGCTTTGAGCATCCGCTATCTAGATACCATGAGTGTTTCGTGGATGTCAAGCACACCTGCAATACAAAATCAGAATTTTGTTTTAGGTCCCCAATTTAAATTGGGTCCTGGTTGGTTAGTGTCAAACACAGATTTCTTTTCTATCCAAACTAGCTTCCATCCTTGATTGGCTAATTTTTTAAATTTGCAATTAGACACAAAATGTCCCTTTCTGCAACAGAAATGACATTTGCCATCAAAGGATGAATGTTTATTTGGTTTAGTAAAGATGTCATACATACTCTTAGCAATAGCAGATTTTTGACCATGTTTGACATTTCTGGTTTGCATATACCCAATACCAGATCTGTTTTTATTTTTTCTTTTGACATGCATATTTGGTGTATATCCTAAACCAGATTTTTCATGAACATGTCTTTGATTGCTAAGTATGACATTTAGCTTATCTTTACTATTTGCAAAATTTAATAAATCAGATTTTAATGATGCAACAGTATTTTCAAGTTCAATGCACTTTGCAGATTTTTCCTGTGAATCCTTTTTCAGTTGTTCACATAAATTTTCAATTTCTTTATGTTCAATATTCATTTGTTCAAGCATTTTCTTTGTGCTTAACAACTGTTTTATGGAATTCACATAATCATCATGCAGTTCATTGAAAGCTTCTTGTAGCTCATCATATGTTGGATTAGATTGTGAACTAACCTCATTTTCTGATTCTGAATCTGTATTTGCCATGAGACACAAATTGACTTCTTCTTCATCCGAAGAGGCAGAGGATTCTTCGTTGTCGTTCCATGCAATATAAGCTTTTCTGGTTTTGGTGACTGGTTCCTTGCCTTTTGGTTTTGTAGCTCTATTCTTGTTCTGCAATTTGTAGCATTCTGACTTTATGTGACCAGTTTTACCACATTCATAACATGTGATTGTCTTGTTGTCACTAGTCTTAGAGCTGGATGGCTTTCTGAATTTGTTGTCTTTGTTGTCTTTCTTCTTCAGAAATTTCTTGACAAGCAAACCAATCTCAGGCTCTTCATCAGTCTCACTGCTTGATTCATCTGAGCAACTTTCTTGTTCAGTTTTTGATTGATGCGTTTGGGCTTTCAAAGACAGTCCTTTCTTTTTTCTGCTTTCTTGTTCTGACTCATCTAGTCGATGCAACTCCATTTCGTGCTCCCTGAGCTTTCCAAATAGTGTTGCAGTGGTCATTTTTGCCAGATCTTTCGATTCAGCAATAGCAGTTATTTTGGGCTGCCATTCTCTGTGTAGACACCTCATGATCTTTCCGATATGCTGTTCATTCTCCACCTGTTTTCCCAGGGCATGAAGGTTGTTTATAACGTGTGTAAACCTCGTCTGTAGATCACTTATAGATTCATCTTTCTTCATTCTGAACAATTCGTATTCGTGCATAAGTGTATTTACGCGAGCTCTTTTCACATCTGTGGTTCCTTCATGTGTTTCTTGAAGAATGTCCCACATTTCCTTTGCTGATTTACAGTTTGATACCCTAAAGAATTCTTCTGCACACAAAGCAGATCTTATAATGTTCTTAGCTTTAGCATTATAACCTACCTTCTTTTTATCGTCCTCAGACCATTCGGCTCTGGGCTTGGGGATCATCAAGTCATTTGTTCCAGCGATCTTGGGGATATATGGTCCATTTTCAACAGCGTCAAGAATGTCGATTCCACTGGCTTTCAGAAATATCAGCATCCTGTGCTTCCAGTACATATATGTTGTGCCATTGAATGCTGGGGGTCTTGTTAGTGAAGCGCCTTCTCCGAGAAAATCGACTGAGGCCGTATTCCTTTTATGAGTTTTACCTCTCGAAAAGTCAGGCTCTGAGGCCAATTGTTGATTATTATGACCTCGAAATAATCAGAATATATCAGTCTTTAACAAATTAAAGCAATATAGAAAATCGAATACGTCTAGCATACAATTAAGATCGAACATACAATCATACGATGCAAGATTTATTCAGATTTATACACAGCAGAATTATAATAGCATAGCATACAAGATTAACAATTAAAAGTAAAAGGATAAGGGATAGAATGCACCAAGGTTTATCCTGGTTCAGTTGTCAACGACAACCTACATCCAGTCCTGACAATCCAACTGGATTTCAGCTTTTTCTCCAATAGAAAGAATTGTGACTTGTTTACAGATTGTCCAGTTTCCTCGAAACCTATCTATCTAACACAATCTCTTTCCTATTGCTTAACCCCTTGATCCTTGCAGTCACTCGGCAGACTCACACAAAATCAAGTCAAGCTCCTTCTTGATGAGGCCTCTCACCCAAGAAGATCGCCACCAGTTTCTAGCTGGATTTTTCGCAATCGTTTCTTTACAAAGAATTTATTACAAGCAAAATAAAAGAAGTACAAAAAGTGTCTTCAATCTTGATCAATGTATCTCTTCACGAATCTGGTTATTCAATGATTGTTTATGAGAACATTGTCTTTTCTCTTAAGAATACTTTTTCAGCTCTCTCAATGATTATGGATAATCTTTTTGGCTTTGATATGAAAAAGTAATATCAGAATGTTAACAATATGTTCTTAAGAGTTCTTCAGTGTTCTGAAGTATATTCAAAATGTTTTTCAAGTGATGTAATGTGTTAATGAGAGAATGATTGAAACAGTTTATATAGTTTCTGAAAAACAACTAACAAATCGATTTACCAATCAATTCATTAAAGTTATAAAACAGGT
>NC_021166.2:37833329-37871630 GCF_000331145.2 Cicer arietinum | reverse complement strand
CCAATCGATTTGCCAATCGATTCTTTTTAAAAACTCTTTTCAGTAAATTATGTGCAGACTTATATGAATCGATTTCATAATCGATGTCAGGTGTTTTGTTCCAATAAAAATCACACCAATCGATTACTTAATCGATTTACTAAGTCTCATAATCGATTTACAAATACTCAGAATCGATTTGGCCACAAACTGAAAGTTCACTGTGATTTCAAAAAGTTTCTTTCAATCCATTGAGCTTAAGTCAGTGACTTAGCTATTTTCATATTAATCGAAGTGCCGATCGATTTGGTAGCATTTGCCTGAAAAGTTCTTACCTGATGTTTAGTTCAATCGATTTCCCAATCGATTGCAACTAAACTTAACATGATTGAAATTCTCACAATAGATTCTCCAATCGATTGTGTTTGTCACAGGTCAAGTTATTTTTCAAATATAATCTAAGCAATCGATTTGCCAATCGATTACCCTAGAAAATGAATTGTCACTGTGACTTGTCCAATCGATTTCCCAATCGATTTGTTTCAATCAGTTTTACTTTGTGATGTGCACAATCGATTTGCCAATCGATTAGCCTGTAAAACAGGTTGCCACTGACTTGCGCAATTTTAATTTCTAATTGTGCCAGTCGATTGCCTAATCGATTATACAATCACAAACAGTTAGATTCCTTACAACCTTTTTTATGAAATCGATTTCTCAATCGATTTACGCAGTGAATATTCAACTTTTGTTGATTTCTTGAGTTCCAAGAAATTTGTCTCAAGTGTGTAGGGTAGAGTTGTTGTTCCTGAAATCTTGCTCAATTAAAATGTTAGATTTATTATATGATGTATGAACATTGTATGTTTGTTAATTATGACAAAATTAGGATTCAAAGGACTAAAGTCCAACATGTGATAGGCGGTACAATTATGATTTACGCCCCTTCGAGGAGAGTTTTGGTTTGGAATTTTGGAATTCATGCATTTTGGCATATACACATTGCATTAGGGTGCTTGGCACCCGAGTCA
Organism: Cicer arietinum; assembly: GCF_000331145.2. Lineage (NCBI taxonomy): Eukaryota > Viridiplantae > Streptophyta > Magnoliopsida > Fabales > Fabaceae > Cicer > Cicer arietinum. Next base: position 37,870,620 of record NC_021166.2, on the reverse strand, counting down.
TGTTTGATTCAAGATTTTGATTGAGTGTTTGAACTCAAGTTGTCGTGGTGATTTTGCTATAATTGCTAAGTGTGAATGTTTAGGATTTGTGTGTAAGTATGATTGATTGTAAAACTTTTTCGAAACTCAAGTTGTCATGGTGATTGTGCTATAATTGTTAAGTGTGATTGTTTGAATTTTTGTGTAAGTTTTGATTCATTTCAAAACCTTTTTAAAAGCTGAATTTTGCTGTTTTCTGCTATTTTCTGATGTGTATTCGAATACAGAAGGTTGTATTCGAATACAAACATCATGTTTTTGCTACTGACTTATGTGTAGTCGAATACAGAAGGCTGTATTTGAATACAGACATCCTGTTTTTGCTACTGACTTATGTGTAGTCGAATATAGAAGGTTGTATTCGAATACAGACATGTTGTTTATGCTGCTGACTTATGAAACCTCCTTGTATTCGAATACAGAGATGCTGTATTCGAATACAACAGTGCAACTTTGTTTAAAACTTCATTTTTCAACTTTGTTTATTCATGTTTGGCATATGGAAACCCTTTTAAGGTGCATCCTAAGTTGAAAGGTTATTTTGTGCATTTAAAACAAAAATGTTATGTGTTAATTGTAAATTTCGATTGGTGACCTTTATTACTATTGTGGAAATTTGGGCTTTGCCCTCAAATGAGAATCAGGATCTTCCCACTGATTATTACTTTGGATTTTTATATCAAAAACTATTATGCTGCTTGTAAATATTGTTGACTTTTGTCGTTGTGTTACGACTTAAATATTTATCCTAGAGTATTTCTTTCTTTATTTCTTTATTTTTATGAATTTGTTTTGAAAAAAAAAATACACTCGAGCTGTTCAAAATCGTGGTGTTACAGTCTCAATGGATTAGACTTTTGTCAATTTGGTCTTTACAAGGGTTATTCTAATCCTCTTTTGTTGTTAGTCAATGTAGTTTATCTAATAATTGCATTAGTCCTAGCAGATATAGATTTTTTTTTTCATATTGGTCTTCACTCAGCTTATTCAAATCCATTTTGGTTCTTAGCCAATGTAGTTTTTCTATTAAGTGCTTTAGTTTGAATGGGTTGAGATTTTTTTCCATTTTGAATGGGTTGAGAATACTATTTAGCCAATATAGTTCTTCCAATAATCAAAATAGTCTCAATAGATTAAAATTTGGTGCATTTTAGTCTTCACTCGACTTACTCTGATTGGTATTTATTCTAAGCCAATGATGTTCATCCAAAAAGTGTAACAGTCTCAATGAATTATGATTTTGATCATTTTGGTCTTTACAATGGTTATTCTAATCCATTTTGGTTCTTAGTCAATGTAGTTAGTCTAATAAGTTCATTAGTCACACCATATGTAGATTTTGGTCATTTTTGCCTTGACAAGACTTATTTTAATTTATTTTATTTTCTAGTCAATGTTATTTTTCTAATAAGTGCATTAGTCTCACTAGATTAAGATTTTTGTCAATTTGGTCTTCACTCAGCTTATTCTAGTCCATTTTGTTTCTTAGCCAATGTAGTTTTTCCAAAAGTGTATTAGTTTCTATGGATTAAAATTTTGATCATTTTGGTATTTACTAGGCTTACTGTATTCCATTTTGGTTTTTTGCTAACGTAGTTCGTCTAATAAGTGTTGTAGTCTGAATGGACTTGGATTTCTGTCATTTTTGTCTTCACTTGGCTTATTCTAATCCATTTTGATTCTTAGCCAATATAGTTTTTCCAATAATCACAATAGTCTCAATGGATTAATTTTTGGTGAATTTTAGTCTTCACTCTGCCTATTATGATCCATTTTTGTTCTAAGCCATTGTAGTTCAACCAATTTATGCCTTAGTTGAAGGTTCAAACACGAGAAGGGTGTTGTAAGCCAAGTTGGTTCTATCGGGCTGGGTTGCACAAGTTCGGAGCTGATTTTGTTTTGCTTCTACTAACCAGATTATTAAAAATAATTTTTGCCACCAAAACACTTAGAAATATTTATTTGAACAAATGTTACTTTAGAACTTATTCCTTGGAACTTTAAATACTTAGGAATCTAGTGCTCTCAAAAGTTTTTCTTAATTGTTTGAATTTATGAGTTTATGAGTTACAGCTTTTTTCTTCAGCCTTCAGTATCTATTTATATAATACATTAGAATTTCACTTTTGTCCTTGTATAATATCAATTATATCTTTTATGTAAACAAATGATGAGTGTATCTTCTTCTAAATAGTATTCTGGCTATATCTTTTTGTGAATAATATTTTGGCCATATCGTTTTGTGAACAATATTTTCACCATATCTCTTCTTGTGGAAGGTATTTTGACCATATCTTCTTGTGAAACAACATTTCCATACCTTCTTGTGAACAATATTTTGACCATATTTTCTTTTCACCTAGTCAAATATTTCCTTCAGTTATAATTCTGAATTATATCTAATATCAGATTGTTTTCAAAAAATTATTCATATAAATCTTCCTTCATACTCTTGATTGATTGGAGCGGGAACAGATTAGGGCATGCTCTTGAATCATCAGAAATGTTTATTTGGCTATGTCTGTTTTTTAGAGTTAAATCTTTCAATTAGATTCGTTGATTTTCCTTTAGAGCTATTGACTTTCCATTAGAGCCATTGACTTTCTTGTTGGAATCAGATACTGTGTTTTTTGGATAATAATAGTCAGAGATAGAATTGCGTGACTTAGAATTAGTGGCTTCGGAAAAATCACATTGTTGAATCATTAGAGTTAGTGCAACATTAGAGGTAGCATATCAAAGGCATTATTTGTAGTGTGTTGCAACTTTTTGATCAGCAAAATATGAGCTTGATATGAACTCTTCAAAGGCATGTTGAGTTTGTGCACATCAGAGGCATGCAAGCCTTTAGAGGCATGCTTCAAATTTAGTCTTCAAGCCCAGTTATCAACCCATTCATCGGAGGCATTCTTCATACCAAATGATCAAAGGCAGTCTTCAGACCCAAACATCAGAGGCAGTCTGTGTAACCTTCATAGACACTCTACATTCAGAAGCTTATGTTCAAAGGCATACATGTATGCTTTTATGTTCCTCTAATCTCATCCTCTAGTCACTTCCTCTAGTTAGTTTCACTAGTGATTTCTTTTGATCACTTTCTCTTGTCGCTTCCTCTGGTAGCTTATTCTAATTGTGGCACACTTAATAAAGCCATTAGTCTAAACAAATTGTTCTCATAAAATACCTTTGTTAACATCAAAACCACAAGAGGAAAACCAACTTGGTTCCAACAATCTCCTCATTTTTAATGATGACAATACTGTATTTTATTTTGATAACAATTTATCTGCTTTTATTACCCCTAACTACCCCTAACTTAAGGCTTATTATAGGTCTAAGTAGTTTTACATTTCTTTTCTCCTCACATGCATACATAGTAATTGTTCTCAAATATATTTCTTCACCTTTTGTCATCAAACAAAACGACTTGAAAGTTTAATTTTAAATTTTTTAATTTTTCACGAATCCTTTAGGTATAACACAACATTATTCAGATACAAAGGTAAGGTTCATATATTTCTTAATGAATTCAAAGCACTCTCAGCTAGTGGTTTGGTGAATATGTCAGCTCATTAGTGTTCGGTGTCTACAAACTGGATATTTAGTACTCCTTCTTGAACAAAGTCCCTAATGAATTTAACTCTAGAATGCAAAATTGTGTTCTTAGTTAGGCAAATAGCATTAGTATTATCATACAATATGGGAATGTTACTCTAAAGGATTTTGTAAACATAAAATCATTGTAATTTCCAATAATAAGTGTTACTCTAATAAAAATTCTATTATGAATATAGTATGCAATGTTAGTTTCCTCTGCATAGAAATGTTTTGCAACATCCATCTCATTTAACATATTTCCAGCCATTTCTTGAATGGGTCTATTCTTTATTTCTACAACTCCATTTTTTGTTTTGTTTTAGGAGAGGAGAAGTGGTGTAAGATTCCATTTTCATCACAAAAACTTTCAAAGAGCATGTTTTCAAATTCTCTTCCATTATCACTTCTAATTGTTATAATCCTAAGATATTATTCATTGATTACATGTTTGCAAATTGAAATAAACACTTTGTGGCATTCATTTTTATTTTTTAATAATTTTACCCAAGTTCGTCTAGTGTACTCATCTACTACTACAAAACCATATTTCTTTCCATTTATTGAGATTGTTTTCACTAGATTAATTTCCCTTTTCACAAGCTTCACATATAACTTTTGTTTTGTAGCTAAGCTTAGGTAGACCTCTGACAAGTTGAAGTTTATTCAATTTCGAGATTAGTCTTAGGTTTGTGATCATAGCATTTGGGCACATGTTTCTAGTTTTTTAGTTTGGTATTTTAAAAGCTCTTTATAGCTTAGAATAACATTTTTTAACTTGTTTCTAAACTTTGGGTCGAAATTGAATTATAATTTTATTATTTGCATTTTAATTTGATTATTTACATTTTGGCTCTTGCTCGGTTTGTCGGCCATAACTTGAGCTCTTGATATCCCATTGGTGCATACGAATAGGCTTTGAAAAGCTAAAAATCCGAGCTATAACTTTAGTGTTGGAATAAAAGCCTAATGTCGAACTTTACTGGGCCTAAATTGCAGATTTCCTAATCTGGACTTTTATCATAATTTTAATTAGCGGGTCACCTGTTTTTAAACCCTAAAGCCCAATATCGAGTACTATATATTGGCAATTTTGTTTCTTTTCTATAGAGGAAAAATTAGGATTCAGATTGCTACAAGAAATAAACAGTTTTTATTTTCATTTCATGGAAGACTAATTTTATAAGATTAATCCACGAGTTCAGAGTTTCATCAACACCTTGAGATTCAGGTTACATTGTCAATTTCAAATTCATGATTCTATTCTTGTTTATTTGATTATATTGATATTTTTATTGCTTAAATTGAATTTCAATAGGATCGATTAAATTTATTTGATAGAATTTGGTTTCGGTTTCTAATTTAATTGAATTATAATTTTGCGACGTTTGATCGTTAATTGTAATATTTTGATGATTGTGATGCTTAATCCAATCAAAGAAACCGAATTCACATAGGATTGATTACGCTTGTTTGATCAATTCTATAGTCAAATAAGAATAGAATCATGAACTAGAAATTAAACTCGTTGATAGAATATGCGATATATCTGAAACTCGAATATGTGGATTAATCGTTTTGCTCATCTGTTAAATCTAAAATCTATAAAAAAATAAAAAATAAAAACCTTTTAAATTTCAACTTTCGATTCGGTTATTATTATTATATCAGAAGACCTTGCGAAACGATTCGAGTTATTACCTCTATTTCATTTTATCAATTGTATTTGACCCGTGTGCGACAACGGATCAGTTTGCATGACCTAACCTTTTGTGCCACATTAATTTTTCTTCATTTACTAACATAAGAAACCTAACATCTTGTTTCTATAAGCTAAACATGTTTATCTTCTATAGGTTATTTTTCCTATGACCTATAAAGAGTACAAATCCATATTTTTGACTATTTGATTTGCATGATTTTTTATTATATATTATATCATAGTTATTATCACTCAATTGACTAATACTTAATAAATTATGTTTAGGACCTTAAACAAAACAAAACATCTTTGACCTTGATATCATAGACCTCTTTTACCATTTCTACTAACTCCATAAAACTTACTTCTTTCTATATAGTTAGCTAGAAAGTCTTGCAATTTTACTTCATTTTTTTCATGATTACATATGACTTTTTCTAAAGGTTTTGCGACATGATTATCTTTTAGAGTTGTATTTTATATTTTAAGGTCAACACTTTCAGCTTTTAAAACATTAATTTCTTCACTCAAGTTTACATTTACTTTCCTCGGTGCTTTTAGTTTTAGAGACAAATTATGGTTTTTATTTAAGAAATGATTTACGAATTTTCTTAATTAAGACCGGGTTAAGTCAGAAAGTACTTCAATTTCTTCATCTATTGATTCACTTCTAGAGTCATAATCAAAGTCAGAATTATGATCAATGTTGGATTCAAAGTCATTGTTAGTATGAGCCATCAGAGCAAAATCTACTTACACTTCATCATCAGAGGATTCATCACCAAATATGCTTGCACTTCATCATCAGATTTGGACATTGAGACTTGGCATCCTCAGGTTCATTGCATCTATAACGGATGATGTTTTTCATGTCAAACTTGTCATTCTTCCCTTTTTTGGACTTCCTCGAATTTCTTTGAGGGAATGACTTCTTTCTGTTGTGCCACATCTTCTAAATTTTTTTGGATATGAAAGCCATCTCTTCATCATTTGAGTCTAAATTATGGTCATCTGAATCATTATCCTTTGGTTCTGATTTTATCTTTAGAGCATTTCTTTTGCTTGGATTTCAAAGCCAAAGCTTTTTGCTTCTCTTTGGGCTCATCCTCATTAGTTCTTCCAATTTAAGAGTATTCAGATCCTTAGTTTTCTTGAATGACTGTAATCTTAGGTCTACACTTGCTTAGCAGACTCCTAAGAATTTTCTTCACATGAACATCAGTAGTATAACTCTTTTCAAGAACCTTTAACCTTGATTACCTCACGAGCTTCTCATTGACAAAGAAACAACAAATAAAAACTATGATAATCTAGTTTTGACTTATGAAGGAAGTAAGTGTAACACCCCAACCCTCCAGCGTTACCAACAATGTTACCTCACGAGCTTCTCGCCCCCCATCCTTTCCCTCATGGAAATCTGGCGAGTTTTTGCCTTCCGTGGGATTCGAGCCCGGTACCTAGGGGATAAGTACCGCCTCCTCAAAGATCCCACTACCAATTGAGCTAGTAGCTCAATTGGTAGTGGGATTGTGATGAGGCGGTACTTATCGCCCAGGTACCGGGCTCGAATCCCACGGAAGGCAAAAACTCACCAGATTTCCATGAGGGAAAGGATGGGGGGCGAGAAGCTCGTGAGGTAACATTGTTGGTAACGCTGGAGGGTTGGGGTGTTACACTTACTTCCTTCATAAGTCAAAACTAGATTATCATAGTTTTTATTTGTTGTTTCTTTGTCAATGCATTTGTCACACTCCTTAAAGTTGATTGCTTTTATTATGAAGGTTTGGGACTTGTGATGCATCCATCTCTTTTTTTGAAATATCAACACCATCAGTATTTGTTGAAGCAATATAACCATCTTCCACCAAGTCCCAAAGTTCAAGATCTTGTGAGATAAAGAAGCTTATGAGTTTGTCCTTGTAGTACTCAAATCTTTATCCATCAAATAGAGGCAGTTTATTTATCTTTCCTCAAACACTATAAAGTGTTCAGCCTTGAGTATGTGCTATTGACGCCAATTGAAAGTGAAAACACGAGAAAGGGGTTCAATTGTGTTGGTTTAAGTTGGATGTTTTTTTTAATTATTTATTCAATAACTACTTTGAGTTTGGTGATTTTCTTAGAACGGAAGCAATAGCAATCAGACTTGAAGAAATTAGAGGTAGTAATAAAGTAAATAAAGGAACCCTATTGTTTTTATACTTAGAGTATTGATATTAACAAAAGTATTTTATGAGAACAATATATTTGACTTCAAAGAGTATGATAGAAGATTCGTGTTTTTTAAAACAATCTAAAATAAGATTTGATTCAGATTTATAATGGATGGAAATCTATTACTATATTTACCAGAAGGTTTGGTCAATATTTATCACAATAAGATATGAATTATTTAAAAGATGTGATCAAGATTTATTACAAGAAGATATTAATTATTTACAAGAATTTGATCAAGATTTACCACAAGAAGGTATGAATCATTTACCAGAATATTTGCCTAGGATTTTTCAACAAGAATATATAAATTATTTACAAGAAGATACATTTATTATTTGCAAAGATATGATTCAGATTTTGACAAAGGAAAAAATAGTGAACTGGACTTATTCATATTTCTACTTGTGAAAGTTTAAGAATTGATCCAACACTATGTTCCCGATCATATCAAAGCAAGCAAAAGGGAGAACGTTTCATCTGAAGAATTTGCAAAAGCAATCTTAACAAAATGCAACCAATATCGATCTGAAGAATTTACAAACTCAATCTTAACAAAATACAAACAATATCAATATGAATAATTTACAAACACAATCATAACCAAATACGAACAATATCAATTTGAAGAATTTACAAACTTAATATGAACAAAATATGAACAGAATCAATCTAGAAGAACTGCTCATATTTGGATTCAGAAATAAAGAACTGGCTAAAGAACTTATTATCAAAAAACATCTTGTGCATAATTATTTTTCAATAAGATCATTGTTGACTAAGCTAGGAATGAAGATACAATTCAACATAAAACAAGGACTAAAAATAGAGACCTAGTGCTGAAGAAGAAGAAGAAGATCATCAAAAAATTAGAAAAGAGTAGAAGAACTCAAACTCAAAAATTCAAAATTCATCTTAGAGTTCAAAGAGAAAAACACTTGTTCGAATGAGAAACATTTTCTGAGTGATTTTCAAAGAGTGTGATAGTCATTATTACCATATTCTTGTTAGAAGCAACTACTCAAGTTCAAAATCTTTGTATTCAAACCAAATAGTGGTATTAGTGTGCCTTCAACAATCTAGGGTTCTCAAATTGTGTGGAGAAGACTTAGTTGGTCGAGTCAAGGTGTATGTGTTCCTCCAAAGTCTGAGGTTGTCAAGTTATTTGAGAAGACTAGCTTGGAGGATTAGGTGCTTTGTAATTCTAGTTGTTGAATTAGTGGATTAAAACCTTTTAGGGAAGGGACTAGATATAGCCAAGTTAGTTGTGAACCAAGATAAATTACTTGTGTTACTTTATTCCTACACTCTTTAGTTTTGTTATTGCTTCTACTCCAAGTTAATCATCAAGTTTGTACCAATTTAATCAAATAATGAAAAAGTTATCAACTTTGTCAAACATAATTCAACCATTCCTTCTCGTGTTTGCAACTATAACAAAGAGTGCAAAAGTAAAGTGACACAAGACGATTTATCCTAGTTCACCACCAACTTGGTAGCTATATCCGTTCCCCTCACATAGAAGGATTTGACCACTAATTTTCAAATCCTATAATTACAAAGCATTTGACCCTACAAATCATTCTTCTCAAAACAACCTGAATCTAGCTTAATAAGTGCAACAATCTGAATGGATTAATATTTTGGTCATTTTGGTCTTCACTCGGCTTATGCTAATCCTTTTTGGTTCTTAGCTAATATAGTTCTTCCAATAACCACAATCGTCTCAATGATTTTTAATTTGATCGATTTTAGTCTGCACTCGGCTTGTTCAAATTCATTTTTGTTATAAGCCAAATGTAGTTCTTTCAATAAGTGAAATAGTTTCAACAGATTAAGATGTTGGTAATTTTGTTCTTTTCAAGGGTTATACCAATCCATTTTGGTTATTGGTCAATGTAGTTCGTCTAATAAAGTCATTAGTCAAGCTGAATAAAGATTTTAATCATTTTGGTCTTCACTCGGCTTATTCTTATCCATTTTGGTTCTTAATCAATGTAGTCTAATAATACCATTACTCTCAATTGATTAAGATTTTGCTTATTTTGGTCTCCACTCGACTTCTTCTAATCTATTTTGGTTTCTAGCCAATATAGTTACAATCGATTATGATTTTGATTGTTTTGGTTTTCACTCAACTTTTTCTGATCCTTTTTATTCTTAGCAAATGTTGCATCCAATATGTACATTAGTCTCAATGGATTACGATTTTAATCAGTATGGTCTTCAATTGGCTTATTGTAAGACCCATAATTTTAAAGTACCCTTTTATGTATTTTTGGTATATTTTGGATTTTGGCTCAGAGGCTTTTAAGCCAAAGTTAATAATATTTTGGAGTTTTATAATCAAAAAGATATTTCGATGCCAATTAGAATTTCTCGTCGATAAATAAATTGAATTTAACTGCGGTAAATACTTTACGGTTAATTTAAGGCGTTTCGGGTGAAACGGTAATTTAATAAATATCTAGATTTTGAGATATTTGTTAAGTTATATTTATTTTATATGTATATGTTTGCTTGGAGGGAAAAAGAAAGGAAAACTAGAAGGAAGGAAAAGGAAAAGAAAATAGTATATAAAGGAAGGAAGGAAAAAGGAAGAAAGGAAAAGCAAAGGAAAGAAATAGAAAGGAAGGAAAACCCAAATTTTCCATCTCCTTCCTCAGGTTCACGCAAGAAAAACCATAAATCCATCCTTCTCCATTTTTTCGTTTTCGTTGCTTCCTTTCCTTCAAAGCTAGTGACCCAAGGTTGGGTGAGAGTTAGATCAAGGTTTTCGTAACTCCACTCTTCCTCTTTGATTCAAAAACGAAGAAAAACGGTTTTGAGATCCAAACACAAACCCCTCCGTTTCTCCTAGATCCAAACCTCATTTCTCGAAGAGATAGAAGGGAAAGTTGCTCACCTCCGTGCTACGGTGCTAGTGCACTAATTTGGAAGCGGCGTTGCGAGCGGAGATTTTACCGGAATTTCTCGCGGAACCGGAAACACTCGATAAAGCTAACTTTGAGGTAAGGGCTCCTTCCAAACTTCTAGATTGCATTAGGGACTTATCTGTAGTTGTGTGGGAAGGAAATTGTTAGGGTTAAATGTGTCGATTTGGGGAAAAACCAAACTAGTGCGTTACGGGTAAAACCCTAAGAGTTAGGTTTTGTTTATAGTGATGAATGTTTCGTGGTAAATGAATTTGAATGTCATTGTGTATGATTATGGGTAAATGAAACTTGATGTTTGTTAATTGGTGTGGTTGTTGTGAATTATGGTTTGAATGTGAAAGTATGTTTGAATTTGTTTCTGTGGAATTTGAAAACCATTAGAGTTAAACGAGTATTAAAAATGGGGAATCTTTTAATACCTCGGTTTGCTTAATGTGTATTTGAGGGAAATGCTTAAGTTAACTGGGCGTTGAGAATGGGGAATCTCTTAATGTCTCGGTTACTTAACTATCGTTTTTGAAAATCGTTTCGGTAAATGAGTATTAAGAATGGGGAATCTCTTAATGACTCGTTTACTGAATGTTTTGCGAGAAAACCGTTTAAGTCAAAAGTATATTAAGAATGGGGAATCTCTTAATATGACTGTTTGCTTAACGTTTTGTTTTGAAAATCATTAAGTTAAATCGGTATTAAGAACGGGGAATCTCTTAATGACTTATTTAATTAATGTTGTTTGAAAGTCGTTTAAGTTAAATGGGTATTAAAAATGGGGAATCTTTTAATATCTGCATTTGCTTAACGATTGTTGTGAATGGAGTCTGTGTATGCTCATGCATTTCATTTGGTAAATTGTGTCGACCCGTGATAGGTGACACCTTGGTAAACTGTACGGACCCGTGATAGGTTGTACGTTTGCGATTTACATTTTAGTAAATCGTGTTGACCCGTGATAGGTGACACCATGGTAACTGTACTGACCCGTGATAGGTGGTACATTTACGATTTATATTTTTGGTGAATTGTGCTGACCCGTGATAGGTGGCACCTTGGTAAACTGTACGGACCCGTGATAGGTTGTACGTTTGCGATTTATATTTTAGTAAATCGTGTTGACCCGTGATAGGTGACACCATGGTAACTGTACTGACCCGTGATAGGTGGTACATTTACGATTCCCGCTTTTTCTTTTAGTAAATCGTGTTGACCCGTGATAGGTGACACCTCGGTAAACTGTACTGACCCGTGATAGGTGGTACGTTTATGATTTACGCATTTTAGTAAATCGTGCTGACCCGTGATAGGTGGCACCTCGGTAATTGGTACTTTGGCCTGCGATAGGCGGTACAATTATGATTTACGGCCCTTCGAGGAGGGTTTTGGTTTGGAATTCCGAGTCCATGCATTTTGGCATATACGCATTGCATTAGGGTGCCTGGCACGCGAGTCATGTTTGATTTGAGTTTATGATTGAGTGATTCGAATTTTGATTTATCGTGATAACTGAGATGAAGGTGTTAAGTGCTATGTGTTGTGTATTGTGTGTGAGTATGATGGTTATCGAACCTTTGTGTGTCGTAGTAATCGCGTAGAAATTGCTAAGTGTTAAGTGGTGAACTTGATTAGGAATGACTTAGGTTAATTCATGAATTTTTGGAAAACTGATCAGGGAAATCGATTTCCCAATCGATTGGATGGGTAAACAGGGACTTGGCCAATTCACAAAATCGATTAGCCAATCGATTTTGTAAATCAGCCTTTTTAAAATCCCTTTCGAAATCGATTGCCCAATCGATTAGGCCTTAAGTCAGGGGCTCAGGAACCAATCAATCGATTTACCAATCGATTGAATTCAGCCCAGGATTCTGTTTTCATTAAGAATCCCTCACCAAATCGATTAGGAAATCGATTGGCTCGAAACCAGGGGCTCAGGAACCAATCAATCGATTTACCAATCGATTGAATTCAGCCCAGGATTCTGTTTTCATTAAAAATCTTCACCCCAATCGATTGCCCAATCGATTGGCTCAGTGAAAATCCTCATTTTTAGTTGTATGATTAATTGCTCATGAATCTATCCATGTTTTGTTTTATCATGTGTTAATTAGGAGATCGAGAACTGCATTTTACCTTCATTTTCATTGGCAATGTAATGTATGAACTTTTCGCACATTGAAAATCCTGTTAAGGTGCATGCTTAGTTAAAAAGTTGTTTTGAGCATTCAAAAACTTAATTGCTATGTGTTAACTGTTATTTTCTGGTTGGTGACCCTTTACACTATTGTGGAAATCTGGGCTTTGCCCTCAGATGAGAGTCAGGACGGCCCTACTGGTTCGTACCCTACGGACAGGGATGGAGATGGGAATGCTTGACTGCGGTTGTGTTAGGAGGATCTCACGGGGCGCGTGGAGATTACTCAGGGTGTATAGTTTTTGGTAGGATGATCAGATTAGGATGATGTATAGGGACTAGGGGTCCTTCTTTTTGGTTTGGAGTATTTTAGTTTTGGAAAACTGTACTTATACAAATATTATCAGTTTTATATCATCTTTGAATGGGTTCCATGTACCATTTGATGTTTATGTAGAAATGTTTTGGATTTGTAATTGGAGAAACTTTTCCGCTGCTTGTAAATTATAATGACTCAATTATTTATCCAAAAGCATTTCCTGATTTATTCTTTGTTCGTTTTAATTACTTTTAGAAAAAAAAAAATATACCCTCGCTTTGAAAAACGGGGTGTTACATTGTGGTATCAGAGCATAGGTTTAGTTTTCTTTGGGAGCTGTGGAACCTTGGTTATAGATTGTAGGTCGACCTATAAGTTAGGAGTTGTTATCTGATCATGTGTCGGTTTAGGTGACTTGAGTTGTCAAGTCCAATTTAATTGTGTGTTGTTAGTCGGACGTTAGTTTAGAATTATTTGAAGTAGTGTTAAAACTCTACTTGATGATGGTTCTTATAGGAAACCATGCCGCCCAGAAGGAATGACGCTCCGAGAGCCAACGCTAGGAATGACCAAATGGCGGAGGCTATGAACAACATGGCTGCTTCTGTCGCTGCACAGACCGCTGCCAAGACTCAACGGGATCTTGAAAAGAGGGGAAGAGAGATCCGTGCTGCAGAATCAAGAGGGTTGGAAGACTTCCGTCGTTACAATCCTCCTAAGTTCAAGGGGGATGAGGGTTCAGAGAAGGCGGATCAATGGATCCAAGAAGTGGAGAAAATCTTTGATATGATTAACTGCCAGGCTGGAGTGAAGGTCAGCTATGCCACGTATATGTTGCTAGGGGATGCTGAATACTGGTGGAGGAGTGCAAGGTTGTTGATGGGAGCAGCCCACGAGGAGGTGAACTGGGAATCGTTCAAAAGAAAGTTTTTAGACAAATACTTTCCGATGAGTACCAGGACTAAGTTGGGTGACGACTTTCTGAAACTTCACCAGGGGAGCCTGACTGTGGGCGAGTATGCTGCTAAATTTGAATCACTATCGAGGCATTTCAGGTTCTTCCGTGAAGAAATTGATGAACCGTTCATGTGTCATCGTTTCCAAGACGGATTGAAGTATGAGATTCAAGATTCCGTCTTACCTTTGGGAATTCAACGTTTCCAAGCGCTGGTAGAGAAATGTAGAGAAGTGGAAGATATGAAGAACAAGAGGGCTAGCCGAGTTGGGAATTTTAATTCGGGAGGCCCTAGTCGGGCGACTTATCAGAATAGGGGAAAACAAGTGGCTAAACCTTATAATCGCCCCCAGAATAACAACGGTGGACCGAGTCGCCCAGGGAACCAGAATTTCGGAAGGCAAATGGGGCAAGTGCTTCGATGTTTCCGATGTGGGAAAGAAGGACACTATGCTAGTGCTTGTACCACTAACATCCCCATCTGTCACAATTGTCAGAAGTCGGGGCACATGGCAAGGGAGTGCACGGCTCCAAAGGTGGAACCAGTGGTGAATGTAGCTAGGGCTACCCGTCCTACTGCTAGAGGACGCATTTATTGTGTGAATGCTGAAGAGGGAAATCCATCTGGTAATCTGATTCAGCGTGATTGTGAGATTGCAGGTAACACTCTAACTGCACTCTTTGATTCGGGGGCAACCCATTCCTTCATTGCTATGGACTGTGTGAATCGCTTGAAGTTATCTGTGTCTGCTTTACCTTTTGATTTGGTTGTTTCCACGCCTGCTAAGACCTTAACCGTAAATTCAGCATGTTTACATTGTCGAATGACTATTCAGAATAGGGATTTCTTGGTTAATCTAATTTGTTTACCGCTACAATCACTCGAGGTCATCCTCGGTATGGATTGGATGTCTTATCACTATGTGATCTTGGATTGTGCTCGGAAATTGGTTCTTTTCCCCGAACCAGGAGTTGTTAAGTATTTAGCTGCTAACAAACTCCGAGTGTCGCTAAGTGAAGGGACTCATGAGTTTTTGTCTCTAGCAAATGTAGAGGCAAAGATAAATGTGGAAATAGAAGATGTGATACTTGTCAACGAGTATCGGGATGTATTTCCAACGGAAATTCCAGGATTGCCACCGGTAAGAGAAGTGGAATTCTTCATTGATTTGCACCCAGGAACGGGACCCATTTCAATGGCACCTTATCGAATGTCGCCATTGGAATTAAATGAGCTCAAAGGCCAAATTGAAGACTTGTTGGAGAAGAAATTCATCAGACCAAGTGTATCACCATGGGGTGCTCCAGTTTTGCTAGTTAAGAAGAAGGACGGAAGCTCGCGCCTATGTGTGGATTATAGACAGCTCAACAAGGCAACTATCAAGAATCGTTATCCTTTGCCACGAATCGATGATTTGATGGATCAATTGAGAGGGGCCGCGATATTTTCGAAGATTGACTTGAAGTCGGGTTACCATCAGATCCGAGTAAGGGAAGGAGACATTCAGAAAACAGCTTTCAGAACCCGCTACGGACATTATGAATACCTGGTTATGCCGTTCGGAGTTACCAATGCACCGGCAATTTTCATGGACTACATGAACAGGATCTTTAATTCGTTCCTTGATAAATTCGTGGTGGTATTCATTGATGATATATTGATTTATTCAAGGACCGAAGAAGAGCATGGAGAACATTTGCGACAAGTTCTTGAGATTTTACGCGAGAAGCGATTGTATGCCAATCTGTCGAAGTGTGAATTTTGGCTAGAGAAAGTGAATTTCTTGGGACATGTGATAACCAAGGAAGGAATCGCTGTAGATCCGGCTAAGATTGAGGCGGTTCTTGCTTGGAAACAGCCTCAGACTGTCACTGACATACGAAGTTTTGTGGGACTGGCAGGGTACTACAGGAGGTTTATCGAAGGTTTTGCTAAGATTGTGGCTCCACTGACACAACTTACCAGAAAAGATCAACCGTTCGCATGGACGGAGAAGTGTGAAGAAAACTTCCAGTTACTGAAGAGGAAATTGACGACCTCACCTGTATTGGTGTTGAGGAATCTATTAGTACAAGGGAAGACGATTGAGTTCAAGATTGGGGCAGATAATGTTTTGCGGTGTAATGGTAGGATTTGTGTACCAGCCATTACAGATATGCGGAAAACGATTCTAGAAGAGGCGCATAAGAGTAAGCTGAGTATTCATCCTGGGGCAACAAAGATGTATCAGGATTTGAGGCAGAATTATTGGTGGCCAGGAATGAAGAAACATGTGGCGGAATATGTATCCACTTGTCTAACTTGTCAGAAAGCGAAGGTGGAACATCAGCGACCTGCTGGAATGTTGCAACCTTTAGATATACCTGAATGGAAGTGGGACAGCATTTCCATGGATTTTATAACCGGATTACCAAAGACAAGGAGAAAGAATGATTCCATATGGGTGATAGTGGATCGACTAACTAAATCTGCTCACTTTTTGCCGGTAAGGACCACCTATAAGGTAGATCAGCTAACGGAGATCTACATTGCTGAAATTGTGAGGTTACACGGGGTACCATCGAGCATTGTATCAGACCGTGATCCGAAGTTCACATCGCATTTTTGGGGAGCATTGCACGAAGCGTTGGGAACGAAGCTACGATTGAGTTCAGCTTACCATCCACAAACGGACGGACAGACTGAAAGGACAAATCAGTCCTTGGAAGATCTGTTGAGAGCATGTGTTTTAGATGATAGAGGAAGTTGGGATGATGTACTTCCGTTGATTGAGTTCACTTACAACAATAGTTTCCACGCAAGTATTGGAATGGCACCATATGAAGCTTTATACGGACGCAAGTGTCAGACGCCCTTGTGTTGGTATAAAGACGGTGAGAATATGATTGTCGGACCAGAGATGGTGCAACAGACCACAGCTAAAGTAAGGAAGATCAAGGAGAAAATGAAGACTTCACAAGATCGCCAGAAGAGTTACGCGGACAAGCGTCGCAGACTTTTGGAATTCGAACAGGGTGACCATGTATTTCTGAGAGTCACACCTACTACTGGAGTAGGTAGAGCCTTGAAATCGAAGAAGTTGACTCCGAAATTCATTGGACCATATCAGATTTCTGCACGAATTGGGCCGGTTGCTTATCGGATTGCATTACCTCCGATACTGTCCAATATCCATGACGTGTTTCATGTGTCGCAGTTGAGGAAATATCTCGCAGATCCATCTCACGTGATCGAACCAGACACAATCCAGCTAAAGGATAACCTGTCGTTCGAAGTACCACCCGTGAGAATTGATGACAGGAAGATTAAGCGGTTGAGGACCAAGGATGTTTCGTTGGTCAAGGTGATCTGGAACCCAATTACTGGAGATGCGACTTGGGAACTGGAGAGCAAGATGAGGGAACAACACCCAGAGTTATTTATCGATGCATAGTTTCGAGGACGAAACTAATTTTAGGGGGGGAGTAATGTAAGACCCATAATTTTAAAGTACCTTTTATGTATTTTTGGTATATTTTGGATTTTGGCTCGGAGGCTTTTAAGCCAAAGTTAATAATATTTTGGAGTTTTATAATCAAAAAGATATTTCGATGCCAATTAGAATTTCTCGTCGATAAATAAATTGAATTTAACTGCGGAAAATCCTTTACGGAGAATTTAAGGCGTTTCGGGTGAAACGGTAATTTAATAAATATCTAGATTTTGAGATATTTGTTAAGTTATATTTATTATATTTATATATGTTTGTTTGGAGGGAAAAAGAAAGGAAAACTAGAAGGAAGGAAAAGGAAAAGAAAATAGTATAAAAAGGAAGAAAGGAAAAACAAAGGAAAGAAAAACAAAGGAAGGAAATTCTAAAATTTCCATCTCCTTCCTCTGAGCCTCACGCAAGCAACCCAAAATTCCATCCTTCTCCATTTTTCGTTTTCGTTGCTTCCTTTCCTTCAAAACTAGTGACCCAAGGTTGGGTGTGAGTTAGATCAAGGTTTTCGCAACTCCACTCTTCCTCTTTGATTCGAAAACGAAGAAAAACGGTTTTGAGATCCAAACACAAACCCCTCTGTTTCTTCTAGATCCAAACCTCATTTCTCGAAGAGATAGAAGGGAAAGTTGCTCACCACCACGCTACGGTGCTAGTGAACTAATTTGGAAGCGGCGTTGCGAGCGGAGATTTTACCGGAATTACTCGCGGTACCGGAAACGCGCGTTAAAGCTAACGTTGAGGTAAGGGCTCCTTCCAAACTTCTAGCTTGCATTAGGGACTTATCTGTAGTTGTGTGGGAAGGAATTTGTTAGGGTTAAATGTATCGATTTGGGGAAAAACGAAACTAGTGCGTTATGGGTAAAAACCTTAGAGTTAGGTTTTGTTTATAGTGATGAATGTTTCGTGGTAAATGAAATTTGATGTATCTGGGTGTTATGTTGCGTGATTTGTGTTCGTTGTATTTGGTGTGTTCGTACTTGATGTTTGTTAATTGGTGTGGTTGTTGTGAATTATGGTTTGAATGTGAAAGTATGTTTGAATTTGTTTCTGTGGAATTTGAAAACCATTAGAGTTAAACGAGTATTAAAAATGGGGAATCTTTTAATACCTCGGTTTACTTAATGTGTATTTGAGGAAAATGTTTAAGTTAACTGGGCGTTGAGAATGGGGAATCTCTTAATGTCTCGGTTACTTAACTATCGTTTTTGAAAATCGTTTCGGTAAATGAGTATTAAGAATGGGGAATCTCTTAATGACTCGTTTACTGAATGTTTTGCGAGAAAATCGTTTAAGTCAAAAGTATATTAAGAATGGGGAATCTCTTAATATGACTGTTTGCTTAACGTTTTGTTTTGAAAATCATTAAGTTAAATCGGTATTAAGAACGGGGAATCTCTTAATGACTTATTTAATTAATGTTGTTTGAAAGTCGTTTAAGTTAAATGGGTATTAAAAATGGGGAATCTTTTAATATCTGCATTTGCTTAACGATTGTTGTGAATGGAGTCTGTGTATGCTCATGCATTTCATTTGGTAAATTGTGTCGACCCGTGATAGGTGACACCTTGGTAAACTGTACTGACCCGTGATAGGTTGTACGTTTACGATTTACTATTTAGTAATTCGTGTTGACCCGTGATAGGTGACACCTTGGTAAACTGTACTGACCCGTGATAGGTGGTACGTTTACGAGTTACTATTTAGTAAATCGTGTTGACCCGTGATAGGTGACACCTTGGTAAACTGTACTGACCCGTGATAGGTGGTACATTTACGATTTACATTTTTGGTGAATTGTGCTGACCCGTGATAGGTGGCACCTAGGTAAACAGTACTGGTCTGTGATAGGCGGTACGTTTACGATTCCCGCTTTTTCTTTTAGTAAATCGTGTTGACCCGTGATAGGTGACACCTCGGTAAACTGTACTGACCCGTGATAGGTGGTACGTTTATGATTTACGCATTTTAGTAAATCGTGCTGACCCGTGATAGGTGGCACCTCGGTAATTGGTACTTTGGCCTGCGATAGGCGGTACAATTATGATTTACGGCCCTTCGAGGAGGGTTTTGGTTTGGAATTCCGAGTCCATGCATTTTGGCATATACGCATTGCATTAGGGTGCTTGGCACACGAGTCGTGTTTGATTGAGTTTTATGATTGAGTGATTTGAATTTGATTTATCGTGTTAATTGCGTTGAAAATGCTAAGTGTTATGTGTTGATTATTGTGTGTAAGTATGATGGTTATCGAGATCCCAATTGCCGTGGTAATCGCGTAGAAATTGCTAAGTGTTAAGTTGTGAACTTGATTAGGAATGACTTAGGTTAATTCATGAATTTTTGGAAAAATGATCAGGGAAATCGATTTCCCAATCGATTGGATGGAAGTCAGGGGCTTGGCCAAATGAACAAAATCGATTAGCCAATCGATTTTGTAATCAGTTTTTTTGAAAATCCCTTTCGAAATCGATTGCCCAATCGATTGGCCCTTAAGTCAGGGGCTCAGCTATCCTGTCAATCGATTGCCCAATCGATTGAATCAAGCCAGAGTTCAAAATTTCACTAAAAACCTTCAGGAAATCGATTTGGAAATCGATTGGTATTAAGTCAGGGGCTCCGTTATCCTGTCAATCGATTGCCAAATCGATTGATTCAGCCCAGGATTCTATTTTCATTAAAAATCTTCACCCCAATCGATTGCCCAATCGATTGGCTCAGTGAAAATCCTCAGTTTTAGTTGTATGATTAATTGCTCATGAATCTATCCATGTCTTGTTTTATTATGTGTTAATTAGGAGATCGAGAACTGCATTTTACCTTCATTTTCATTGGCAATGTACTGTATGAACTTTTCGCATATTGAAAATCCTGTTAAGGTGCATGCTTAGTTGAAAAGTTGTTTTGAGCATTCAAAAACTTAATTGCTATGTGTTAACTGTTATTTTCTGGTTGGTGACCCTTTACACTATTGTGGAAATCTGGGCTTTGCCCTCAGATGAGAGTCAGGACGGCCCTACTGGTTCGTACCCTACGGACAGGGATGGAGATGGGAACGCTTGACTGCTGTTACGTTAGGAGGATCTCACGGGGCGCGTGGAGATTACTCAGGGTGTATAGCTTTTTGGTAGGATGATCAGATTAGGATGATGTATAGGGACTAGGGGTCCTTCTTTTTGGTTTGGAGTATTTTAGTTTTGGAAAACTGTACTTATACAAATATTATCAGTTTGATATCATCTTTGGATGGGTTCCATGTACCATTTGATGTTATGTAAAAATGTTTTGGAATTATAATTGAAGAAACTTTTCCGCTGCGTAAATTATAATGACTCAATTATTTATCCAAAAGCATTTCCTCATTTGTTTTACTTTGTTTTAATTTAATTTCTTTTGAAAAAAAAATATACCCTCGCTTTGAAAAACGGGGTGTTACACTTATTCTAACCCATTTTAATTCTTAGCCAATATAGTTCTTCCAAAACCCATAACCGTCTCAATGGATTATGATTTGGTGCATTTAAGTCTTCACTAGGATTGTTCTAATTTATTTTGGTTCAAAGTCAATATAGTTCGTCTAATAAGTGTTTTAGTTTGTATGGATTATGATTCTAGTCATTTTGTTCCTAAATCGGCTTATTCTAATACATTTAGGTTCTTATCCAATATAGTTCTTCCAATACCTATAATAGACTCAATGGATTAATTTTTTTTTGTATTTTAGTCTTCGCTCGACTCATTCTAATATGTGTTTTTTCTAGGCCAATGTAGTTCATCCAACAAGTGCATTAGTCTCAGTGGATTAATATTTTGATCATTTTGATGTTTTCAAGGGTTATTTTAATCCACTTTGGTTCTTAGCCAATGTGGTTCCTCTAATAAGTGCATTAGTCGCACCAGATATTTATTTTGGTCTTTTTTGTCTTCACTCGGTTTTTTGTAATCTATTTTGCCTCTTAGCCAATGTAGTTCATCCAATAAGTGCTTAAGTATCAATGAATTAAGATTTTGGTCTTTTTGATGTTTGCTCGAATTATTGTAATACCATTTTGGTTCTAGGAAAATGTAGTTTATTCAAAAAAAAATATTAGTCTTAATTGATTAAGATTTTGGTCATTTTGGTATTCATTCAGCTTATTCTAATTCATTTTTGTTCTTGGTTAATGTAGTTAATCCAATAAATGCATTAGTCTATATAGATTAAAATTGTGGTAATTTTGGTCTATACTTCGCTAATTCTAATCATTTTAGGTTATTTTCCAATGAAGTTTATCCAATAAATGCATTAGTCTCAATCGATTAAGATTTGGGTCATTTTGAGGTTAATTTTTCTTATTTTAATCCATTTTGGTTCCTAATCAATCTAGTTCGTGTATTAAGTGCATGAGTATCAATGGAATTAGATTTTGCTCAATTTGGCCTTCACTTGATTTTTTTTTCTAATCCATTTTGGTTCTTTGCTAATGTAGTTCATCTAATAAGTGCATAATCTCAATCGATTAAGATTTTGATAATTTGGGTGTTTATTCGACTTATTCTAATTCATTTTGGTTCTTAGACAATGTAGTTCAACCAAAAAGCACAATAGTCTCAATGGATTTTGATTTTAGTCATTTTGGGGGTCACTCAACTTATTCCAATCTAGTTGGGTTCTTAGGCAATGTTCATCTTCCAATAAGTGAATTGAATCAGCTGATTAATGTTTTGATTATTTTGGTCTTCGCTCAGCTTATTCTAATCCTTTACTATTTTTAACCAAGTTAGTTCATTTAATAAGTGCATTAGGATCAATGCATTAAGATTTTGATCATTTTTGTAATCACTAAGCTTATTATAATGCATTTTGTTCTTAGCCAATGTAATTAATCAAATAAGTGCATTAGTCCTAATCGATGAAGATTTTGTTTAATTTGGTGTTCATTCGGCTTATTCTAATCCCTTTTGATTTTTTGCCAATGTAGTTCAACCAATAAGCACAATAGTCTGAATGGATTATGGTGTCAGTCATTTTAGTGTTCACTCAATTTATTCTAACCCATTTTCATTCTTAGCCAATTTCATCCATCCAATAAGTGCATTAGTGTCAATGGATTATGATTTTTGTCATTTTGGTATTCACTAGGCTTATTCACTAAGCACAATACTCTCAAATTATTATGATTTTAGTCATTTTGGTGTTCATTCGGCTTAGCATCACCCTTGAAAAGACCAAAATCTTAACTCGTTGAGACTATATCACTTATTGGGTGAACTACATTGGTTTAGAACAAAAATGGATTAGAATAAGTTGTGTGAAGACTAAAATGCACCAAATCATAATACATTGAGACTATTATGGTTATTGGAATAACTATATTGGCTAAGAACCAAAATGGATTAGAAAAAGTCAAGTGAGGACCAACATGATCATCAAAATCTTAATTCATTCAAACTAAAGCACCTATTAAACAAACTACTTCGACTAATAACCAAAATGAATTAGAACAAGCATAGTGAAGACACTAAAATGCACCAAATCATAGTCTCTTTAGACGATTGTGGTTATTTGAATGCACTTATTAGACGAACTACATTGACAAAGAACCAAAATGAATTGGTATAACCCTTGAAAAGACAAAAATGACCAAAATCTTAATCCATTGAGACTATTTCACTTATTGGATGAATTACATTTCCTTACAACAAAAATGCATTAGAAAAAATCGAGTGAAGACTAAAATGCACAAAATGATAATCCATTGAGACGATTGTGGTTATTTCAAGAACTATCTTGGCTAAGAACCAAAATGGGTTAGAATAATCTTAGTAAATACCAAAATGAACAAAATCTTAATCCATTGACACTAATTCACTTATTGGATGGACTACTTTGGCTAAGACTCAAAATGAATTAGAATAATTTGAGTGAAAACTATAATGCACCAAATCATAATCCATTGAGACTATTTTAGTTATTAGAAGAATTATACCAAAATGGATTATAAGAAGCCGAGTTTAGACCAAAATGAACAAATTCTTAATCAATTGAGAGAAATGCATTTATTAGACGAACTACATTGGTTAAGAACCAAAATGGATTAAAATAAGCCAAGTGAATACAGAAATGACCAAAATCTATATTCGGTGTGACTAATGCACTTATTAGATGAACTACATAAACAAACACTCAAAATGGATTAGAATAACCTTTGATAAGAAATAAATGACCAAAATCTTTTTTCCATTGACACTAATTCACTTAATGGATGAACTACATTGGCTAAGAACCAAAATGGATAAGAAGAAGCCGAGTGAAGACCAAAATGAACAAAATCTTAATCAATTGCGAGTAATGCTATTATTATATGAACTACATTGGCTAAGAACCAAAATGGATTAGAGTAAGTCGAGTGAAGACCAAAATGACCAAAATCTATAATCGATGTGACTAATGATTTTATAACAAGAATTACATTGACGAAGAACCAAAATGGATTTGAATAACCATAGAAAATACCAAAATGAAAAAATCTTAATTTGTTGTGACTATTTCACTTATTGAATGAACTACATTGGCTTAGAACAAAATAGGATTAGAACAAGTTGAGTGAAGACCAAAATGCACCAAATCATAATCCATTTAGACGATTGTGGTTTTTGAAAGAATTACATTGACTAAGAATCTAAATGGATTAGAATAAGTTGAGTGAAGACCAACAACCACTACTGGGCTAGGTTACAAAAAGAATAGGTTTTAGGGTTTTTAAAATAACTCTCACGAAAGGGTGTTTACAATGTTGTACTCTCCAAAAATATTTTTCAATACATAGACACAACAAAAGATTAAGAGCAAAAGTAAAGAGATAATTGTATTGTTTAACTAGTATGTTGTTTTTGTTATCTTCAATGAGGGCTGTACATCATTTTGTAGAGAACTTTAGGGTTTTTTGTCGTTGTCCTGGTTGTAAGAAATCAGCATGTATCATGAAGTTTCGTATCAAATCATCAAAGATTGATTCACCATTAAAGGTTGTTCAAATTATCCTTGTAATTAATTATGCGTATCTTGATACGGAAATAGAAAGAGCAAAGGACATCATCATCAAAGCCTATCACATAGACCTTTAGACAAATAATAGATTCATGGTGTTAAATAGAGGAAGTACAAATTTTTCTTCTTCAAAGCGTTGACTTTTCATCTTAGCATTGCCTTTTTCAAGTCATCAAAGTCATACAATCAAATGCTTGACTCGAATTATGAAAGACAGACGATCACTTGCTTGTCACACTTATCAAAGATATAAGAATTAGATTCTTGTTGCAGACATTAGAGGCAAACCAATTAGAGTGTTTCTAGCATTAGCAGAATCACTAGAGGCGCGTATCAGAGCACGTCCAACAGACTCATAATACAAATTTTGGAGTGGAGTTTTCGTGTTCCTTTAATTCCATTTTTTTTATTTTTTGTAATCTATTGAGACTAATGCACTTATTAGAGGAATTACACTTACTAAGAACCAAAATGGATAAGTATAAGAAGAGTAAAGACTAAAATGACCAAAATCTTAATCGAATGAGACTAATGCACTTATCGAAGTAACTACATTTGCTAAAAACCAAAATGCATTAAAACAAGCCGAGTGAACACCATAATGACTAAAATCTTAATCCATTTATGCTATTGTGCTTATTGGTATAACTACATTGGCTAAGAACCAAAATGGAATATAAAAAGTCTAGTGAAGACCAAAATGACAATATTCATAATCCATTAATCTTAATTCACTTATTAAAGTAACTACATTGGTTTAGAACCAAAATGGATTACAATAAGGCGAGTGAACACCAAAATGAATAAAATCATAAACCATATAGACTATTGTGATATTGGTTGAACTCTATTTTCTAAGAATCAAAATGGATTAAAATAAGCCTAATGAATACTAAAATTACAAGGATTCATATTTTTCAACTGAACCATCCACAACCTTTGATAAATTAATTTGGATGGTCAAGATTAAAGATTTAATAGATCAATTTGATTGGTTCAACTAAAATTACAAGGATTCATATTTTTCTACTAAACCATCCACAATTGTTGATAAATTAATTTAGATGGTCAAGATTAAAGATTTAATAGATCAATTTGATTGGTCCAACTAAAATTACAAGGATTCATATTTTTCTACTGAACCATCCACAACCATTGATAAATTAATTTGGATGGTCATGATTAATTTGAACAAGGATCCACACTTTGGACGGTAACAAGGATCCACACTTTTGATTATAACAAGGATCCACACCCATCGATTAATTGAAATGAGCAGCTGAGATTCGTCCGTAAGGGATCGCAACCCAGGGATGCGACGTCCCAATGGTTGGCTGACGGGGTGGATCGCTACCTGGCCCTGCGATTTCCTATATAAACACTTCATACCAACATTCTCAAACACACTTCCTCCAACATTCTTAATCTAAACTTTTTCAATTTCTCAAACACGCTTTCTCCAACTTTACTGATGGAATTATCTACAAATCACAGAGCTAAAATTCGAAACATTAACGCATTTGTAAGTATTTTATATTAGTGTCATATATATTGAGTATTTAATAATATTGTCGTATATATTATTTTCAAATATATTAGCGTAATATTTTATATATTATTAATTTCAGATACCCTCGAATGACAAACTGAAATGTCATGGTCATGTCAACAACAAAAAAAGAACGAAGCCACATTACTATATTTGCAACAGGTCGGATTTGGTGAAGTGATCAAACTTGGAAACTAAAAAATAGATGTCAGTTTGATTACTGTTATTGTAAGACCCTTAATTTTAAATCCTAAATTATACAATTTTAGGGTATTTTGTGTGGAATTTCTTAGACTTTTAGCCCAATTTTTGGTTTTTAGTGGGTTAAATGCCAAAAATATATTTTTGGAAATTGGATTAAAATTATTTGTCGGAAAATAATTTATTTACGTTGCGAAGAATTTAATATCAGACAATTTAGTTAAAAGTATCACTCGTTGCTCAAAAATTTATCTATTATTTGAGTTGCGACGAGCGTAGATATTTTTATCAAAATAGTTTGAGATGTGAGTGAAGTGATGTGTGTAAGAGTTGTTAGAGACAGAAAAGAAAGAAAGCAGAATCGCTTCCCTCCTCGCAAACCCATCGTCCTTCTTCCTCCTTTTTTTTTGTTTTGCTTTATTTGCTTTCTTTTGTTTCAAGAAGAGAAACCCAAGGTTTGGTGGGTAAGAAAGCAAGGATTTCTCAGCTTCATTTTCCTTCTTTGATTCAAAAACGGAGAAAAACAGTGTTGGTGTTTTCAAAACCGTCAAACGCAAACCTCCATGTTTTGTTCTAGATCTAAGCTTCGTTTCGCGAAGAGATAGAAGGAAAAGTTGCTCACCTCCATGCTACGGTGCTAGTGAACTAACTTAGGAAGCAACGTCGCGAGCGGAAATTTTACCGGAATTAATTACGGTACCGTAATCGCGTATAGAGCTATCGTTAAGGTAAGGGCTCCTTCCAAAC
The DNA here is from genome assembly GCF_000331145.2 of Cicer arietinum. Classification (NCBI taxonomy): domain Eukaryota; kingdom Viridiplantae; phylum Streptophyta; class Magnoliopsida; order Fabales; family Fabaceae; genus Cicer; species Cicer arietinum. Next base: position 37,843,724 of record NC_021166.2, on the reverse strand, counting down.
TTTTAGTTTTCATTTAGGGACTTATTTGTGGTTGTGTGGAAAAGAAATTTGTTAGGGTTGAAGTGTTGATTTGGGGAAAATGAATTTAATGCTTTTATGGGTGAAATTTTAGAGTTGGGTTTTTGGTGATATTGATGAGTGTTTCGTGGAAAGTGAATTTAACTCATTTATGTGTGGTTTTGAGGAAATGAAATTTGATGTGTTTGAGTGGTGGGTTGTGATAATTTTGTGGTTGTCGTGTTTGACGTGTTCATAATTAATATTTATAAATTTTGAGATGTGTTTGTGTGGATTTTGTGGAAAAATGAATTGATGTGATTTGGTGTGAATTGTGGATTGAATTTGAGAATATGTCTGAGTATGTTCTGTGTGGAATGTGAAAACCATTAGAGTTAAACGAGTATTAAAAATGGGGAATCTTTTAATATCTTTGTTTACTTAATGTTTGTCGTCAAAATTGTGAGAGTTAAACGAGTATTAAAAATGGGGAATCTTTTAATATCTTTGTTTACTTAATGATTGTGGTGAAAATAGTTAGAGTATGCTCATGCATTTCATAGTACATGGTGACCGCGATGGGGCCATGGTGATAGTGGTGACTGTGATGGGCCACGGGATGATGCCATGTGAATTGTTGGTTCATCTTATCCTTGCGGGGATTGTCGCGTCGTGCTGATCTGTGAGAGATTGCACTCTAGAATGTGCTTATCTGTGAGCAATTGCACTCTAGAAAATCGTGCTGGTCTGTGAGAGGCTGCACGCTAGTAAATTATGTTGGTCTGTGAGCGACTGCACTCTTGTATGTCGTGCTGGTCTGTGAGAGACTGCACGCTAGTAAATCGCGTTGATCCGTGAGAGATTGCACCTTGGTAATTAGTACTGGTCTGTGAGAGGCTGTACAATTATGATTTGCACCCTTCGAGGAGGGTTTTGGTTTGGAATTCTGGAATCATGCATTTTGGCATATACGCATTGCATTAGAGTGTTTGGCATGCGAGTTATGTTCGTTATACTATGATGATTGTATATACATATTCGGTTGTTGTTGTGATTTGTCATAATTGCTTTAGGTGTGAAGTTGGGTTGATTAAGTTTGGAAGTAATTATGTGTTCATAATTTATTTAATGAATATTCGAAGTGTTGATTGATCCAGAGCTATTTTAGAACTGAAAATTTGCATTTTCTTTGCTGTATTCAGCTACGACAGTGCAATTTGTCAAAACTTTATTTTTCAACATTGTTTATGCATTTTTGGAATTCTGTGTAAGTGTGATTGATTGCAAAATCATTTCGAAACTTATGTTGTCGTGGTGATTGTGTTATAACTGCCAAGTGTGGATGTTTTAGAATTGTGTGTATGGGTGATTGCTTGCAAAACTATTTCGAAAATCAAGATGTCGTGGTGATTGCGCTATAATTGCTAAGTGTGATTGTTTGGATTTGTGTGTAAGTGTTGATTGATTTTCGAAACCCTTTAAAAAGCTGAATTTTGCTGAATTTTGTTGTTTTCCTGTTGCTTTCTGATGTGTATTCGAATACACAAAGCTGTATTCGAATACAGACATGTTGTTTTTGCCAATGACTTACTGTATAGTCGAATACAGACTGTTGTATTCGAATACAGACATGTTGTTTTGCTACTGACTTGCTGTGTAGTCGAATACAGAAGGCTGTATTCGAATATAGACATGTTGTTTTTGCTGCTGAATGCTGAAACAAACTTGTATTCGAATACAGAGATGCTGTATTCGAATACAACATTGCAGTTTTGTTAAAAACTTCATTTTTCAACCTTGTTTATGCATGTTGGGCATATGGAAACCCTTTTAAGGTGCACGCTAAGTTGAAAGGTTATTTTGTGCATTTAAAAACTTAAATGTTATGTGTTAATTTTTAATTTCGGTTGGTGACCCTTTACAACTATTGTGGAAATCTGGGCTTTGCCCTCAGATGAGAACCATGACCATCCTACCGGTTAGTACCCTATAGATGGGAAGGTAGTTGGACACACCTTACTGGAGCTGTGTCAGGAGGATCTTGCGGGGCGCGTGAAGATCATCCGGGATGTATAGTTTTTGGTAGAATGATCAGATTAGGTTGATGTATAGGGACTAGACGTCTTTCTTTTTGGGTTGTGTTTATTTTAATTTGGAAGATTGTACCTATATTAATATTGTCTGTTTGACATTTTATTATGATGGGGTCCATGTACCAGTTTTTGAAGTGTAAATACTTTGGATTCGTATTTCAAAAACTATTCCGCTGCTTGTAAATTATGTTGACTTATTTGTCGCTGTGTTACGACTTCAATATTTATCCAAAAGTATTTTCTTCTCTATTTCTGTGTTTTATGAATTTGTTTTGGAAAAAAAAAATACACTCGCGCTGTTAAAAATCGGGGTGTTACAGTTATGGTTGAAAGATGGAGACCAAAAACTCATACTTTTCATCTCACATTAGGTGATTGCACAATAACTTTAGAAGACGTACGTAAGACCCATAGTTTCAAATTCTAATTTATGTATTTTGGTGTGTTTTTATGTTGAACTATGAGGCTTTTTAGCCAAGTTATTAATATTTTGTGAGTTTAATGCCAAAAATATCTTTTTGGAGCTTATATTAAATTTATTCGTTGAGGAATAGTTTTATTGATTTACGATTAATCTTTTGTCGAAAAGAAAATTTTCTGAGATGCAACGTTTTTCAAAAAACTTCATCTGCCAATTGAATTGCGGCGAGAGAATATATTTTTCTGAAAAGATGGTTTGAGAAGTGATGGGTATTTTGGTAATTTTTACAAATATCTAGATATTTATTTAGATATTTGTTATAAATATATATATATATATAAAGAAAAGGAAATAGAAAGAAAGGAAAAAGGAAGAAAGGAAAAACAGGGGTATTTTGTTAATTTTTAATTTTTACATATATATATATATATATTATATATATATATATATATATATATATATATATATATATAAAGGAATAGGAAGGAAAGGAATTAGAAAAGAAAAGAGAAACAGAACCTAAGCTTCGCGAATTCCTTCTTCTTCTTCTCTGTTCCAATCTTTTAAAACCAAAACCCATAAACTCAAAACTCCATTTTTCTTCAACTTCTAAGCTTCATTTCAAGAAGTGACAGAAGGGAAAGTTGCTCATGGCCACGCTGCGGTGCTTGTAAGCTAACTTTGGAAGCGAAGACTTGAACAAAGTTTTTGTCGGAATTAATTACGATTCTGTAATCGCTCGTTAAAGCTATCGTTAAGGTAAGGGCTCCTTCCAAACTTTTAGTTTGCATTTAGGGACTTATTTTTGGTTGTGTGGAAAATAAATTTGTTGGGTTTGAAGTGTAGATTTGGGAAAAATGAATTTAATGCTTTTATGGGTGAAAGTTTGGAGTTGGGTTTTTCGTGAAATTGATGAGTGTTTTGGTGGAAAAGGAAATTGATTCATCTATGTGTGTTGTTGAGGAAAATAAATTTGATGCATTTGAGTTGTGGTTTGTGAAAATTAGTTTGGCATGTGTTATGTTTGAGTTTTGTGGAAATTTGTGGTGATTGATGATTAAACTTGGTGTGGATTTTGTGGTTTTTGAATTGATCTAATTTAATGTAAACTGTGGATTAAATTTGATGTGTGTGGTGCAAAATAAATGTTTGAGTATGCTCTATGTGGAATTTGAAAATCGTTAGAGTTAAATGAGTATTAAAAATGGAGAATCTTTTAATATCTGCATTTACTTAATGATTGTCGTGAAAATCGTTAGAGTTAAATGAGTATTAAAAATGGAGAATCTTTTAATATCTGCATTTACTTAATGATTGTCGTGAAAATCGTTAGAGTTAAATGAGTATTAAAAATGGAGAATCTTTTAATATCTGCATTTACTTAATGATTGTCGTGAAAATCGTTAGAGTTAAATGAGTATTAAAAATGGAGAATCTTTTAATATCTGCATTTACTTAATGATTGTCGTGAAAATCGTTAGAGTTAAATGAGTATTAAAAATGGAGAATCTTTTAATATCTGCATTTACTTAATGATTGTCGTGAAAATCGTTAGAGTTAAATGAGTATTAAAAATGGGGAATCTTTTAATATCTGCATTTACTTAATGGTTGTCGTGGATAGAGTCAGAGTATGCTCATGTATTTCATTGTGCATGGCGACTGGATGGGCCATGGTGATAGTGGTGACCGGATGGGCCACGAGATGATGCCATGTGATTTGTTGGTTTATCTTATCCTTGTGGGGATTGTTGCTTCGTGTAAGATCTGCGATAGACTACACATTTTTGGTAAATCGTGCTGACCCGTAATAGGTGGCACCTCGATATATAGTACTTCGGCCTATGATAGGCACTATATTTACGATTTACGTTTTTAGTAAATCGTGGTGACCCGTGATAGGTGGGACCTCGATAATTTAGTACTTCTCTTGTGATAGGCGGTACAATTATGATTTACGGCCCTTCGAGGATGGTTTTGGTTTGAAATTCTAAGTCCATGCATTTTGGCATATACGCATTGCATTAGGATCATTGGCACGCGAGTCATGTTTGATTCAAGGTTATGATTGCGTGTGTAAACTCAAATTGTTATTGTGATTGTGCCATAATTGCTAAGTGTGATTGTTTGGATTTGTGTGTAAGTGTGGATTGATTGCGAAACCTTTTCGAAACGTTTCAAAACTTAATTCTGCATTTTTCTGATGTGGTAGTCGAATACACTAAGCTTGTAGTCGAATAAAAGCATCCTGTTTTAGCTACTGACTTGTGAAACAGTTGTGTAGTCGAATACACTAAGGCTGTAGTCGAACACATATATGTTGTTTTTGCTACTGACTTCTGAAACAACCTTGTATTCGAATACAGAGATGTTGTATTCAAATACGACAGTGCAGTTTTGTTTAAAACTTTATTTTTCAACTTTGTTTATGCATGTTTGGCATATGCAAACCCTTTCAAGGTGCATGCTAAGTTGAAAGGCCATTTTATGCATTTGAAATTTAAATGCTATGTGTTATTTGTTAATTTCGGTTGGTAACCTTTTACAACTATTGTGGAAATCTGGGCTTTGCCCTCATATGAGAACCAAGATCTTCCTACCGGTTAGTACCCTGTAGATGGGAAGGTAGTTGGACACACCTGACTGGAGTTGTGTTAGGAGGATCTTGAGGGGCGCGTGGAGATTGTAAGAAATTATGGCCTCTATTTAAAAAAAATATGAGAATTATTATCAACAAGATTATTTAATTCTTTCCTAAGTGATGAATTAAAATCAAATACAACTTGTTTAATTTTAATTCCTATTTTAACAGTAAAAGATTCATGCAGATTATACACAGCGGAAGTTTATAATCACATGCAAGATTAATATGAAAAGTAAAGAGAGATAGGAAATAGTGCACCAGGATTTTTATACTGGTTTGGCTATCACTTTGATAGCCTACATCCAGTCCTAAAATCCAACACAGATTTCAGTCTTTCACTAGAATGATTTGAGGAATATTTTTACAGACTTTCCAACGTCACAGCCTATCCATCCAACTCACAACCACTTCTATCACAATACCAACCTATCCCTAAGAGTTATTCGTCAAACTCTAGCGAGATCAAGCTGAGGCTTCTTTTAGATGAACACAAGCATCCCAAAAGATAACCACCAATGTACACTACTGGATTTCTAAAACTTCAATTACAGAAATTTGTCTTTCACAAAGAATTAAATAATATTAAGAAACTTTGACTCAATCACAATGTAGGATCTCACATAAAAGTATTTAGCCAATGAGTATTTGTGTGTGGTAACAACTTTTCTCTCAAAGTGTTTTTCAGTCTTTTTGTTTATGAAAAAGTGTAAAAGTTGTTATTCAAAAAGTTATTTTAAAAAGTGATTGAATCAGCTTATATATATTCAGAAAAACATCAGGTCAATCGATTGCTCAATCGATTGTATAATGGTTAAAACTAGCTTAATCGATTGCCCAATCAATATTTGCGTGTCTTGTTTTTCTTGAATCTTGAAAATATAAGCATGAACCGATTTGCCAATCGATTCTTTTAATACATAAATCAGAAACTGAAACTAAGAATATATCAGAATCGATTGAGTAATCGATTATAGGTGTTTCGTTCAAACAACGAGATCAAAACAATCGATTGCTCAGTCGACGTATATTCATAGTCTTAATCGATTTGGCGATGAGCTGAATTCTTCCTGTAACTCAAACATTTAGCTTCAATCGATTCGTCAACCGATTGTGCTAGTCACGGTAACTCAGACATTTACTTCAATCAATTTGCCAATCGATTGTGCTGGTCACAGTGACTTAGACATTTACTTCAATCGATTTGCCAATCGATTGTGCTTGTTACAGAACCTCGACCATTTTGTCAAAATCAATGTGCCAATCGATTTATTCAAAGTTTTTCTGATAAATGATTAACTTCAATCGACTACCTAATCGATTATCACAAAACTTGTAGTTTAAGAAATCTAATTCAATTGATGTCCCAATCGATTTGATGGATCACAGAACTTATTCCTGATGAAAAACTTTGTCACAATCGATTTGCCAATCGATTGATTCAGTAATTGGCTGGTTCTGGGAATTACACAATCGACTACTCAATTGATGTCCCAATCGATTGTCTAATAGATTGGATTAAGCCCAGAACTCAGGTTTCACTAAAAACCTTTACGTAGTCGATTTCCCAATCGATTTACGTAGTAAAAACTCTTGTTCTTAGTCGGACAATCGATTGCCCAATTGATTAATCAATTGACTTATTAGTTGATTGATTTACTTTCTTTGGCAAATACTTAGGTATGAAATCATACTGATTAGTCTACTAAAACAACTACTATGACAACTAATCACACTATAGATATTTGCATCTTTCTCAAGCACATCCTCCACTTTTGGTTGATTTCTTGAGTTCCAAGCTTTTGTTCCAAGTGTATAGTGTCTGCTTGTTTGCCTGAAATGTTTCTCAATTCAAATCATTAGATCAATCAAATACTTCATATGTATTGTATGTTTGGGAATTAAATCAAAAACATGATCAGGGAAGCTCATGACTTACAAACTCCCCCTTTTTGATTTAATGACAAACACACAGTTTTAACCTTGAGATTATTTTAGAATCTCCCCCTGAATTTTAGAGATTATGATTCATTTCAACAACATAAGCACAAATTGGTATCAGAGTACAAACAGGGTACATTATTATGTATCAGAATGCATTATGTATCAGATATGGGCAATATCACATAATCAGAGCAATATTATATCACATGATCAGAGCAATAATCAGAGCATCACATAATCACAAGTTAAACCGATATCCCCCTTTTGTCATTGAATACAAAAAGAAATACGAGAGAGTGATTAATCAAAAAGAAACATAAGATATATACAAATGGCTCAATTGGTTCAGCACTTGGTTGTGCTTGATCAACACTTGGTTGCATCCTTGTCCAAATGCCATTGATCCTTTTCAATTGCATCTGGTTAACAATGGATTCACCAAAGGTTAAAGTGGTCTTAATTGATTCTTCAGTGGCACATGAAATCTTGAAGTGCCTCAGAATCTTCGTAATCAACTAGGGGTAGGGGAGCAGTAGCTTGCCCTGTGCTGATTCAACCATGTTCAACAACACGATCCAAGCCCAGCTCATCTTGAGCTCCTTGTACAGTCCCCAAAGCAGGATGATATCCAGCCTCTGTACCACGGCATGATTTCCAGAGCGAGGTACTAACATTCGTGTTAGCACATACATTAGCATACGATGATGAACCTTCATCTGACCGGTTGGAAGGGAGACTTTCTCAACAAAACCTTCCATCATCAGGTCTTGAATAGTCGTATGCCTATCCACTGATGATTCCCATGCTTCATCATCAGAGTCAGCCTCTGTTCTTCCATCAATGGTAATCCTGTCAGCTTGGAGAAATCTTCAAAAGTCATTGAGATCTTCTTACCATTCACTTCATCAGCGAATCCATTTTTGGTGAGTTTGAAGGTAGAGTAAAAGGCTCTAACCAGCCTTGGGTAGATTTCCAGAGAACATGAAAGGAAATCCACTAAACCATGAAATCTCAAGTGATTTTGGAAGGTAAACCCATTTGAATCAAAATAGGGAAATCCAGAGTTCTCGCCTCTTGGATTTTCCTTTTTAAGAAAGAAGAAGGGAGAGCAATTTCTTCAACTGGTTTGCCTTTGGGAGGCTGAACCTTCTTTGGTTGGGGGGAAGAAATAGTCTTCTTCTTTTTCTGGGTTGCTCTTTTCATGGCATCCCCAATGAGCTTTTCAGATGGAGGAGCTTTCCTCTTTTTTGTTGGTTCTTGAGCGATTGCAACAGCCTTCCCTTTATCTTTAGCTAATACCTTATGAGTAGGTATTGAGACTCTTTTAGCAGGAGGTAAAGGAGGTTGAGGGGAGGGTGTTCTTCCACTAGATGTTGAAGATGAATCTAGGGAAACTTATTTAGATGAAGATGATTGAGGTGTTGCAGTTTGCTTCACTCGTGCCATTGTAGATTTTAGAAATTTAAGATATCTGAGAGGATTGAGAAGGATTAATGTAACACCCCGATTTTCAAAGCGATGGTGTATTTTTTTTTCAAAACAAATTCATAATAACAAAGAAAAACAAATAAGGAAATACCTTTGGATAAATGTTTAAGTCAATATAATTGATACACAGCGGAATAGTTCTCTTGAAATATGAATCCAAAGTATTTACACAACAACAAATGATACATGGAACCCATTCAAATAAGATGTCATACTGACAATATTACTAAAGGTACAGTTTTCCAGTTCAAAATAACGTAATCCAAAAGAAAGACATTTGTTCCCTCTATGTCATCCTAATCTGATCATTCTACAAAAAAAACTATAGCTATACACCCTGAGTGATCTCAACGCGCCCCGTGAGATCCTCCTAACATAGCTCCAGTCAAGCATTCCCATCTACATTCCCATCCGTAGGGTACGAACCGGTAGGATCGTCCTGACTCTCATCTGAGGGCAAAGCCCAGATTTCCACAATAGTTGTAAAGGGTCACCAACCGAAATTAACAGTTAACACATAACATTTAAGTTTTTAAATGCACAAAATAACCTTTCAACTAAGCATGCACCTTAAAAGGATTTTCCATATGCTAAAAGTTCATATAATGCTTGCCAAATAAAAATGAAGTCAAAATTAGTCTAAAATCACTCAAGTAATAAACAACTGGCCAATCCATTGATGAACCAATTGGGCGATCGATTATCTAACTCAAAATAAGAATTTCCACTAAGCAAATCGATTAGGAAATCGATTGCTAGAAGGTGCTTTGGTAAAATCTGTACTCTGGGCTTACATCAATCGATTGGGAAATCAATTGAATGAGTAGCTGAGCTCCTGTGTTAAAGCCAATCGATTTCCAAATCGATTTTGTCAAAATGGCTGAGCTCCTGTAATGCAGCCAATCGATTGCCAAATCGATTGTTTCAATATATTTTCAAGAATAAAGAAAACAGGAAACATACCAATCGATTTCCAAATCGATTTCTTAAATGGTTTTGAAAAACAAATTACAAAATCGATTTTGTCAAATTAGCGAAGTCCCTGTAACTCATCCAATTGATTGGGAAATCGATTTCCCTGTGGTATCAGAGCTTTGGTTTGGGTTTCTTTGGGGGCAGTGGAACATTTGGTTATAAATTGTAGGTCAACCTGTAGGTTGGGAGTTGTTATCTGATCATGCGTCGGTTTAGGTGGGTTGAGTTGTCAGGTCCCCAATAATTATTATGGGTTGATGTGGTCGGAAGCTAGTTTTGGAATTATTTGAAGTTGTGTTAAGACTCTTCCTGATGATGGTTTTATAGGAAAACCATGCCGCCAAGAAGGAATGACGTTCCAAGAGCCAATGCTAATAGGGACGATTGAATGGCGGAGGCTATGAATAACATGGCTGCTTCTGTTGCTGCACAGACTGCTGCCAAGACTCAACGTGATCTTGAAAAGAGGGGAAGAGAGATCCGTGCTTCAGAGTCAAGAGGGTTAGAAGACTTCCGTCGTTACAATCCTCCCAAGTTTAAGGGGGATGAGAATTCAGAGAAAGCGAATCAATGGATCCAAGAAGTGAAGAAGATCTTCGAAATGATTAACTGTTAGGCAGAAGTGAAGGTCAACTATGCCACTTATATGCTGCTAGGGGATGCTGAGTACTGGTGGAGGAGTGCAAGATTGTTGATGAGATCAGCTCACGAGGAGGTGAACTGGGACTCATTCAAAAGGAAGTTTTTAGACAAATACTTCCCAATGAGTACCAGGACTAAGCTGGGTGATGATTTCCTGAAACTACATCAGGGGAACATGACCGTGGGTGAATATGC